>NC_071989.2:130811666-131165000 GCF_028885655.2 Pongo abelii | reverse complement strand
GGCTGAATTGACAGTTTCCAAGCAGCTTATGTAAACAAAGATTATCATTCAACCCAGTCTCTGGTCAGAGATTGTATTTTGGGAAAACAGACAACACACCACTGTTAAGTAAACAGCCTCTTCCTTTAAAGTGAGTCAGTAAGGGCAGGGGTGTCATCAGCTATGGAAATAACAAACACAGAATTTGGGATGCAGAATGTTAAAAATAAAGGTCCCAAATGGACTGTTCAAGCTTAAAGTATTTGGTAAGGAAGCATCAGGATCAAGGCTCAGAATAAAAGCATCTAAGATAAAAAAGCACAAAATATTATAAACACGAAATCCAAAATAGTCACTTTAAGGAATTAAGAAAAGTGAGAAACATTCAACTTCTAGCTTTATGATGCCAACAGAACAAAGCAGGCCCCCCAGGATAAACCTTAAGAGGGGGCCAAGGAAATGTACCAGAAGGAACCAACTCCACAGAAGGGCTGGAAACAAAAAGCAGAGATCCAGGTCTCCCTGGAAACAGAGTCAAAAGCACATTTTCCTCATGCAATCAGAATGAAGAAGTCTCCTATGCAGACTCAGACTACTAATAATGAAACAAAAACCAGATACAGTGGAAAGTCTGTGTGTTTTGTCTTAATTCTGATATTAAGTGGCCATGCTATCTTGCTTAGATCATTTACTCTCACTTCTGGCTCACATTACTTTATTTATTCAGTGAAAAATTATTGATCACTTTTATGTGTAAACACGTGCTGCAGGATGGGAATACAGTGAACTAAGGGCACAATGAATCATCTTCGCCATGCTATGAGGGGAAGATAGACTACTGAGAGGGCATGAAACAGGAGAGCCCAGCCAGGGCTAAATCTCTGAGGAGGCCACGACGAAACAGGCCTGAAGCCTGGGGGGAGTTGACGGTGGATATGAGGACAAAACAAAGAGGAAAGGTCAGTTTAACAAAAGAAACAGATTACCTGAGGAACTGAGACTGTGGGACTGGAGCTCAAGGCACAGGAGGGCTCCGGAGCAGCTAAGGTAGGCAGAGGGCAGACCACACTGAGGGCCTCACAGGCCACACTAAAGACCAGCCTTTACCTTACAAGAAAGGAGAAGCCACTCAATGATTTTTAAGTGGGAGCTCATATGATCAGATGTGCACTATGAAAAAAAATTTTTTTTTTTTAAAGAGACAGGGTCTTGCTTTGTTGCCCAGGCTAGAGTATGGTGACGTAATCATAGCTCACTGCAGCCTCCAACTCCTGAGCTCAAGCAATACTCCCACCTCAGCCTCCTGAGTAGCTGGGATTACAGGTACACACCACCAGGCCTGGCTAATTTATTTTCTCTTTTGTAGAGATGGGGACTTGCTATGTTGCCCAGGCTGGTCTCAAACTCCTGGGCTGGAGCAATCACCCTGTCTCACCCTCCCAAGTTGCTGGGCTTACAGGAATGAACCACAGCACCTGGCCATGAAAAATCTTTCTGATTGCAAAATGATGGATTCTAGAGAGCTCAGGGTGAACAGGGAAGATGGAGTAGGAAGTTATTACAGCAGACCAGGGTGAGATGACAAGGCAATGGGAGGGAGAGTGATGATGGAGATGGAGAAGATGAAAGTTGGCAAATTTTAAAAGATGATTAGGTGGTAGAGTCAACAGCACTTGGCATTACAGTTGAGACCATTTCAGATTTCAGATTTTCAGATTTGGGGCACTCAGCCACTAAGTATAATGCAAATATTCCAGTCTAAAAAAACCCTGAAATCTGAAACATTTCTGGTCCCAGACATTTTGGATCAGGGACACTCAACTTGCATCTGTTAGTAGCACTTCCTCCCACCTCCACCTCAACTGGACCTAAGGAAAAGTGGTCAGGCATCATCCAACCCAGAGCCTTCATTTTTAAAAGAGCCACATCCATACCTAAATTCCTTCTCTCAACTCACTCATCAAAGCCCGTCTTTCCTCAGGCTGGGCCTTGGAGGAGCAGTAGGGATGACCTTAATTTTGAACTATTCCCTATATTCTAATAACATTGGTCCTGAAATGAAGAGGAAAAGAATTTCAAAAGTAAAAATGAAAACAAAAGGCAGTAGAGAAGGGGGTGGCTGTGAACAGAGAATAGCCTGGGCTGTAGACCAAGGGATTAGCCTTGGAGAGCTGAGGTCTCAAGACGTCCTGACACACAGCAAAGCATACAAACCCTGAACACCACAGTAGTAGGATTAAAGTTCTAATGCAACTTTGTATTATTGGATTTTTTTCAATTACGTTTCCCCAAGTAAACTTTATCTCTGGTGATTGTCTTAACTTCCTAACCTTCTTCTTTTACCACTTTACTCCCATTAATAAAGTGATGGTTCACTATTTATAGAATAAACTGACATCTTTCTGCCTTGAACCTACAAGCTCTCAATCTACTCTGGCTCCAAAGTTGCATTCCTCATTAGTGAAAAGCATGCACTAGAAAGAATTATTCCATTAGGTAGTTTGTGAAAGATAACCACACCAGTGAAATGTAATCTTGTCATTACTACAAGATCTGCCTGTAGTAATGGCGCATTCCTTTGGTAAGTATTTATTAAGTACCTTCCCTGCATCAGACTCTGAGCTGGGGCTGAGTGGGCAGCAAAAGAGACATGGTCTCTGCCCCATGGAAATCTCAGGGATAGACAGATTGGCCAATGGTAAGCACATGACTGACGTAAATGGGAGCTACAAAGAAACAGATGGTGCCAAGAAGTCATCTTAATAGGTAAGCCTGGCAGTGATGAACCACGCTAGGGATTTAACACTGCCCTCTACTCTTCACGGCATGGCCAGGTTAAGGCAGCTGTCCTCACGGGTATACACATGTTTGGGTGCTTGTGCCTGACACTTACAGCTCTTTCCACTCTGACACTCAGACTCTGGACTTATCTCTGGAGACGGAAAACCTAGATTCAAATTCCAGCTTTCCCACATACTGGCTACATGACCTACAGTAAGGTTTTAAACTCTTTGAGCATCTGTTTTTTCACCTGTTAAATAGAGACAGTAACACTTTCTCCGTGAGGACTTAAGTTAACATTTATAAAGCAGAGTATGGTATCTGACATAGACTAAGCAATAGGTATTATGTCTAAGTGTCCCTGAATCTTAGTCAATGAAAATAAACTCATTTAAACTAGCATTTAATGAGATTTCAAAACCCCTCATTCCAACATATCTGAATGCCTTTTTTCCTTTGGTAATGAAGAGTCTAACTGGGGTACTCTGAGACTGTGAGTCCCTTGTTAATGTAACAATGCTATACTTCTCATCAAGTATTCATATGTGGAATAAGTGCATGTCTTTTTATAACAGTATTTTGAATAGTAATACAGTCATATGGTTTAAAAAGAAAAAAGAAAGATACACAGTGAGGGCGGTCTCGCAATCACAACCTTTCTTAGAGCAAGTCCCACGCTTCACTCCCTGCTCAAGTGCTCACCGTAAGGTCCTTTCAGCCTTGCTGTGTGCACATTTGAACAGAGTCAGTCTTAAGTCCTTCCCTTCAACACAAAAGGCAGCACAGGACATTCTGTTCCACCTCTTGCTTTTTCACTCAGCAGAGGACCCTGACGATCTTCCCATATCAGGACATAAAAACAGTCCTCTTCTTCCTTTTACTGCTACATAATATTCTATTGCATGAATACTGTTATAATAAATGTCTTTAAGGCTACATTTCTTTCTTCACTGACAAACTTTCCTAATTATAGTTCTGGCAGTTGGTGTTGGAAAAAATGGGTAGAAATATAATATTTTCATCTGCCTTAATTGTTCTTAGCCAAAAACTAACAGCAACTAATTATTTTTTATATTTTATACAATCTATATAGTCACTATGCTACAGTTTACAAGAATAATTTTTCCCTTATTTTAAAACATCTGCACTGTATTTTACACGTAACAGGATAATTTTTCTTCGTGTTTATATGGGAAAAGTGCCGGCTGCTACAGTATCCAATCAGTTACCCCGAGGAGATGTCAGCTGTCAACCATGTCTATTGTAGTGATTTCCCTCTCCTCTCTCCCTTCCCTCTCTGGGTGAGCTGTCAAGTTTCTAGTTTCTGACATGCATTTACATCACTCAATGACATGTGACAGCAGTGAAAGGCCACAGAAAACTGCTTATTGATCAGAGCAAAACTAGTTGACGGAACAGATGAGGTTGTATCACAGAAATGCAGCCACATTCAGGTGATGACATTTTGCTCCCCGTACACAAGAGCTTAATGGAATACAACTTCATTATATCATGCCACTTGTGCTTACAGCACCAAACCCATCTCCTGACTGTTTTGTCTATGTGGTGATGAGGACAATCTATTTGTGCTGGTTTCAATGTATTACTAACCTGATTTGTTCGTGAACACTTGCAAACTACTTGTGAATCTGTCCTGACAAATATACCAGAAGACACTGAAGTCTCAATCTTACCAAAATCTAATTGTGCTGTCCTTACAAGAAAATTAAAAAAAAAAAAAAAAAAAATTACCATTCAGTGAGCTATAACTGCCCAGTTATACTTTTAAGTTAAAATTTTATACCACAGTGTTAAGAAGTTTCAATAGATTTTTAATTCTTGTGCCATTATCAGGAAAATAAAAATTGATAACTTGAGATACAATTCAATTTTCCTTATAGACAGGAGAATTTAGGTGTTTCTAAGAACTAAGATACCAGATTAAGCCCCTCTGCATACAAATTGTTCCCTTCAGTTATAAAGATAACAATTTCAACTACTTCCCATTTCCATTGCCAGTGTAGATAAATGACCGCAAAATATAAATTAGTACATGTCTGGAATAGAGATCATTAAGTCAGACAGACTCCTAATATTTTGCCATGTGACTTCTCAAACAGAAGAAAAGGAAAAGGCAGCAAATGGGACAGAATTACCAGCCCCGTGACTCCTAGGTGAAAGAATGCTAAAACTTTACCCTGAGGGCCGTCTGGCTTTTATCTCCACTCCTTAATTCCTCCCTTGAGGAGGGAGTGTTCCCCTAAATTACAAATTCCCACACTACCTTCACAACTTGGCCCCATCTGCATCCTATCTGGACTTGATTTTTTTTAATAGACTTTTTACTTCAATACGATTTAAAGAAAACTTTATGTCACAAATAGATACGAGAAGCCAGTATCACTTGCTATAAATAGAAGGTGAGTATAAAAATGAAATACTCATTTTAAAATTATATTTCTTGTTTAAGGTCTGGAACCTGAAGTTACTCCTTCTTCCTTAGAGAGATGAGCAAAGTAAAGCCAAGTTAAAGTTCTTGGAGAATTTTTTAGGGTGGTGGGGAAAATGACATAGGATTAAAAGATAAGTGAAAACGGAATAACGTTTTCCTTTTTGAGTCAATGTTATTCAATGTCTAGGCACCACTTAAATCATCTCCTGTGGCACTGGTGGCCTGTAGCCAAACCCAGAGAACACAAGCAGAGTAAGCTGCATGAGCAGGGGCTACAGTCACGCTGCTGGGGCTCGAATCCTGCCCCTGCCACTTACTGTGTGGCCCCCAACAAGTTACTTCACTTCTGTGTGCCTCACTGTCCTCTCAACTGTAAAAAGAAACACTGTAGGCCAGGTGTGGTGGCTCACGTCTGTAATCCCAGCACTTTGGGAGGTTGAGGCGGGCAGATCACCTGAGGTCAGGAGTTCAAGACCAGCCTTGCCAGCATTGTGAAACCCCATCTCTACTAAACATACAAAATTAACTGGGAATGGTGGTGGGCGCCTGTAACCCTAGCTACTCAGGAGGCTGAGGCAAGAGAATCACTTGAACCTGGGAGGCGGAGATTCTGGTGGGCCAAGATCTCACCACTGCACTCCAGCCTGGGCAAAAAAAGGGCAAAACTCCACTCAAAACAAAAGGAAATACCAACAGCACATAAACCCTAAAGAACTGCTCTGAGAAGTAAATGAGATTATGCATGTCAAGTTCCAAATACTTTCACTTCATACACTTTCTGTTCTAGGCCTATCTGGAAACAAAAAATTGATTCAAATCAGACCCACTATGCTGTACTCACAATTAATAAGGCACAGGACAACTATTAAATACAGTCTTGTAAGGTGTTTGTACAATGACAGACAGGAGGGCAGCATGGTAGAACCCAGAGTGAGCCAGGTATGGGGTGCTAAGTGGAGAGATGACCACTGCCCTGGCTGCTCCCAGACAGCCCAGGTCTACTGCTGTTATCCCAGCACAAATCTCAATACTACCATCTTGTACTTTCAAAAACATTTCAGTTTGGATGCCAAGTTGTATGGTCACCCTAAGAATGCAGAGGAATACTTCACTACCTGAAGGTTCTGTGGTCTTAGAGCTCTCTGTATATACCTGAAGTGCTTGTGGTTGTTTTATATGTATTTGTTGATATACACATCCTCCACCTGACTCTTAGCTGTTATTCTGTCTCCAGTGTCTATTTAAGACTTTACCACATAGTGGGTACTTAACTGTGGCTGAATGATTAATCCTGAGATATCCACAACTCAATGGATTACTATAAACCTGGTAGGACTGAGTTCAACCAGGAACGTAGTAAATGGTCAGGGTCAGGTGAAAATCATTTAAATTTGAGTTCCAAAGTAGTATCTCTAAATCTACAACCCGTAATTATAAACCTACTCTTACAGATGGAAGTTATATCTGAGTTGGAAAGAGAGGAGGACCTTGAACTAGTGCTCAGGAAGTTTGGACAGATCTCCAATCAGGTGTTCCTAGGATTATTACAGGCTGAATATCCTTTATCCGAATTGCTCAGGACCAGAAGTGTTGCAGATTTAGTATTTGTATTATACTTACTGGTTGAGCATCCTAAATTTGAAAATCGGAAATCCGAAATACTCCAGTGAGCATTTCCTTTGAGAATCATGTTAGCACTCAAAAAGTTTTGAATTTGGGATGCTCAACCTGTATAAATTTTTTGGATGCAGTTACGCAGTAGTGCCTGTATTTCCTAAGCCTCCTGAATGAGTGGCTGAGGCAGGCCACCTGTGATCAATACAGTGACGACCCAAAATCACAGGCTTCCGCTCAGGAGTGGTGGGACCTCTCAGGGTGCGCTGGCAGAATGAACCCAACTGTCAGATACTAATCATCCCACATACCCCTTCCCTCCTCCCACCTCCCAGTCTCCCACTTCACTCCACTCTCTACCCCTAGCTGATAACCTCAGGATGGAATCAGGATCCTTACCTACCCGCAACACCCCACCCACAAAACCTGTGAAGTCAAATATGCCTATTTAGTCTTGTTTCACATCTACACAGCTGGAGTGTGGGCTATAAAAACACAAAACATTCTAACATACTTTCACTGAGGACATTAAGGACTTGGAAGAACTTTTCTGAATGGACACATCTATGTTCTTACACACTTACTTAAAAAGTCTCCTGTGAAACAACACCCACACCAGGCCTGCTAGAAGCTGACTGTGTGTGGTGGCTCGTGAGTGGGGAAATGCCAGATGGCCGCTCCAAACAGGTCTGGAGCATCAGGCTGTCTTCCTTGCACATGGGTCTAAAATGGTGGCATTTTTTTTTCCCAGTTAAACTCCACGGAGTTTAAGTGAAAGCCAAAAGAACAATTAATCTCATATTTATTATCAATGTGAAACGTTTAGCTTTCTTAGTTGACATGTTCCTTTGGTCAGAGTTAACTTTAAGAGCATACTGAATAGAATAAGACATATTAAGACAAATTATCTGATGATCATGTAAATTATTAATGAGTCTATAAAATACAGAAAAAGCTGTAACTGCAATAAACATTTTTAAATACTGGGATCATGTAATTATAGATTTGTAGAAAAGGCTAGGCATTTAAAGAACTTAAAATAATTAAAAAATAATTTTTTTAAAGACCAGATATAAACAAAGAAAAAAAAAAAAGATAAAAAGACCGGGAGTGGTGGCTCACACCTGTAATCCCAGCACTTTGGGAGGCGGAGGCCGGCGGATCACCTGAGGTCGGGAGTTTGAGACCAGCCTGGCCAACATGGAGAAACCCCGTCTCTACTAAAAACACAAAAATTAGCAGGGTGTGGTGGCACATGCCTGTAATCCCAGCTACTGGGGAGGCTGAGGCAGGAGAATCCCTTAAACTTAGGGGGCAGAGGCTGCGGCGAGCCGAGATTGCGCCATTGTACTCCAGCCTGGGCAACAAGAGCGAAACTCCATCTCAAAAAAAAGAAAAAAAAAAAAAGACTAGGTATTCCACTGGGTAACTGCTTTACTTCAACAATCTGTCATTCTCAAGCTTCTCTTGCTCTAGGGGCTAAAACGATGTTCAACTTAACCCACAGAACCCAAGAATTTATAAGAGCTGCAAAAAAATATAAGGTCTCCTGTCCCTACTGTGCCATTTAACCATAGGACCAATTAGACATAACATACATTTATGTTTTTAATATTAATATGCATTATATTTATGTATCTTTTAATGTAATTATTGAAACATATTGTGTACCTAGGAAGAGGCTTAGAACAAATCTGTAAATAGAATATTTTAATTAGAAAGTAGTCCACCAATAGAAGGGCTTTGTTACATCATAAATGTAACAAAGCAGAAGCTTATCAAAAGTATAAAAATTTAAAAACATACCCTTCTCAAACAGATTCATGCAGTAATTATGCTTTAAATTACAGAAGCACAGAATAGATACACCACAGTAAACCAAAACTTAAGGTTAATTAGGAAACAAAACTCAACATTAAGCACATGGCCAAAAACTTCCCAGATTTTAAAATTCCATTCAACATGGGCCTCATTCATGTAACAAAGATGAGCTGAGCAGTGTGCAGGTGCCCAGTCCACAGGAGATAATTAGATGCATAAAGCATGATTTGCAGGTCAGTCGACTTCACAGACCAGCGGAGGGAAAGACCTGTTCACTGGCCAAAACACAGTGCAAAAGTTGGTATAGAAGAAACATAAACAGTGTACATTAAAAGTGCAGAGGAGGCCAGGCACTGTGGCTCAGGCCTGTAATCCTAACACCATGAAAGGCTGAGGTGAGTGGATCACTTGAGCCCAGGAGTTCAAGACCAGCTTGGGCAACATGGAGAAACCCTGTCTCTATTTAAAAAAATACGAATATTAGCCAGATGTAGTGGCACATGCCTGTAGTCCCAGTGACTAGGGAGGCTGAGGTGGGAGGATCATCTGAGCCTGGGGAGGTCAAGGCTACAGTGAGCCATGATCATGCCACTGCACTCCAGCCTGGGTGACAGACTAAGATGCTGTATCAAAAAAACAAACAAACAAAAATCGTACAAAGGAGAGTGCAACCACCTCTGTCTGGGACATTTAGGCAATTATTCACAGAAATGCATGTTTCTGAGTGGGGTATTGGGTTCTCTGTATACAGGGTGAAAATGAGACTGAAGAGGCTGGGGATGTCTCAGGCCTAGGGAACAATAAGTAGGAAGATACAGATCCAGAATTGCAATGATATATTTGTGCAACAACGGCAGACTAATATGAGTTGAAACTCGGTTGAGTCTGGGGGAAGACAGTCATCAAAAGGAGGGGAATTGAACTGGCTAAGAGAAGGTTAAAGAGGTAAGCTGGGACAAGATGGGGAAGGGGCTCTTTTTAACCATATGCATGGTAAATACACCTGATAGCAATAACTTAAGCATGACAGGGTCACCCTGAGGATGACCCTGTATAGCAGACACACCTGAATGTGTGTACTGGGCTAGGGAATCCAGTACTGGCCAATAGGAAGATTCTGTTCCTTGTCTGTAAGGAACATCTGAGCCCCCATCCCCTCCCATAGAACATAAGTGTACAGAGAATCGAGGCCCTGAGTTTCATGTGGAATGAAGATTGCCAGATGGAGGTTGTTAGAGGGGAGGTGTTAAGTGGAAATGCTATATAAACTGCATGCTTTTTGCAAGTGGTTGTGGTTTTCCTGCCCAGCTCACTGCCACTGGGCTGTGTGGTTATCTTCCCAGGTCCTCTTCCATTTCCCCTGTATGTAAACAATAAAACTCCATGTCTCCTTTGCTGGCTCTGCGTCTCTTCTTTAGCCTCTTGAACCTGGTGCCATCCCCACTGGAGTCGAAAGGGGTTCAGCACTACACTACACCTACAAGTCTGACCTTCAGGCTATAGAGAGCCAAGAGGCAGTAAAAATATTCAGAAAGGCAATCTCAAAAGAAGTATGGAGAGACACAGCAGGGGAGAGCCTACGAGAAGAGTGAGTGGCACTGCCACCATGAGTACACAGGGAAGATGGGTGAACAAGGAGGAGTGTGAACAGGGGCCAGAGGCCACAGAGATTACTGGCAAAGAGCTGAATGGCCAGATGAAGGACAGACAATGACTGTTCTTATGTCTTATGTTGGAAAACTGGGCAGATAGTGAAGCTCAGTCTCAGACTCATAAAGATATAGAAAACAAAAGAATATTGTTTGTTTATGGAAGAGAGAAAGATGGAATGGATATAATGCAATCAGTTTTGGGACATCCCAAAATTAGGATGTTCTACCACAGGATGTCCAGGGACAGACACCCATTAAGAAGCAAGTCAGAGCAGAATGATTCCAAATGGGCCGCTGTGGAGGAGGACCCTAGGACCAGGCATCTACCGGGCACCTCTGTTATTACCCCAAGTCCAAGGTCAGGTAGAACATGTGTGTATGACACATCCAAGGGAGAGAATGGAGGGTCAAGATCCTGTAAGATCAATCTGTAAAGTCCAAGGGGCAATGACAGGAGACAAAAGTCAAAAGAGTGAGAGGCCAAGTAAATCTTCAATGGGAGCAGGCATATGGAACAAAGGGAGCAGAAAGGCAACAGTGTCCAGGACTTAGGCAATAAATGGGATGCCCAAATACCTCCTGCATACCAGCCCCGCTGGACCTGGCTGATCGTTCCTAAATTCCTAGAATATTTATTATATCTTTGTGTTTTGTCCCTAAACATACCCTAGTTTTCATTGTTGTTTAACTGCAATCTATTCAAATAGCCTATAAATTCCAAGAAAGATACTGCATTTTATAAATCTTCTACATTCTCCTTATTGTCCCCCACAGTCAACGCATAAAGTAGAAACAAATAAATAATAAAAAGAAAACAAGCTATATTTCAAGAGATCCAAAATTTAGGTACAATGCAATAGTTCTTCATCATAAATACTAGCAATATTTTGCTTTTTTTTTTTTTTGAGATAGAGCTTTGCTCTTGTCACCCAGGCTGGAGTGCAATGGCACAATCTTGGCTCACTGCCACCTCCACCTTTTGGGTTCAAGCGATTCTCCTGCCTCAGCCTCCTGAGTAGCTGGGATTACAGGTGTGCACCACCACACCCAGCTAATTTTTGTATTTTTAATAGAGACGGCGTTTCACCATGTTGGCCAGGCTGGTCTTGAATTCCTGACCTCAAGTGATCCACCTGCTTCAGCCTCCCAAAGTGCTGGGATTACAGGCACGAGCCACCACACCTGGCCATATTTTGCCTTTTCAAGACATATAAATCATTTTTCCCTCTGAAAAAGGAACATTACTTATAATGATAACTGAATAAATTTTTGGCTCTTAGGTCTTTAAAAACATTTTATCCTTTCCCAGTTGTTTTCTTTTTTTTTTTGAAACTGAAGTTTCACTCTGTCACCCAGGATGGAGTGCAGTAGTGTGATCTCAGCTCACTGCAGGCTCGACCTCCCAGGCTCAAGCAATCCTCCCGCCTCAGTCTCCCAAGCAGCTGGGACTATAGGTGTGTGCCACCATACCTGGCTGATTTTTTGTATTTTTTGTAGTGATGGGGGTCTTACTACGTTGCCCAGGCTGGTCTCAAACTCCTAGCCTTAAGCAGATCCTCCTGTCTTGGCCTCCCAAAGCACTGGGATTACAGGTGTAAGCCACTACACCAGGCCCTCAGTTATGTTTTCTATATCACACCACTTTTACATGGCCATATAGAATGAAAATTTGAATTTAATTTCCAATGCACAGACCTGCATGTTCTCTGTTCTTCATTTTTTTTAAAAAAAGCTTTAATAGTTCACATTTTAAAAATTGCTGCTACACACACTCTCAAAATTATAACTATGTGAGGTGATAGATATGTTAATTCGCTTGATTGTGGTAATCATTTCACACTGTATATGTATTATCAAAAACATCACAGCCTGGGCAACATAGTGAGACCTCATCTCAAAAAAAAAAAAAAAAAAGTAGCTGGGTGGGTGTGGTAGCACACACCTGTGGTCCCAGCTACTCAGGAGTCTGAGGCAGGAGTATTGCTTGAGCCTGGGAGTTCAAGGCAGCAGTGATCCTTGACCACGCCACTGCACTCCAGCCTGGGCAACAGAGCAAGACCCTGTCTCAAAAAACAAACAAAAAAACCCCACAGCATATTGCACATCTTAAATATACACAATATTGACTTGTCATTTATACCTCAATAAAGCTGGAAAAAAGGGAGAGATCAAGATTTTTAAAATTGGTTCTACTAAAGTCCTTGGGTTTTCCAACTGTGAGTTAATCAGTCCTAATAAGAAAAACTTTCCCCAACTCTCCTTTAAGGATTATCCCCACAAGAGCATACAAGGTTAAGAGCTCACTGCATTCCTTCATCATTGTCGGATAAGCATCTAGCAAAGAGTCAAGTGAAGTGTTGAAGGAACTTTTTACTATTCAACACAAGGGGCCAGGCACAGCGCCTCGTGCCTGTAATTTCGGCACTTTGGGAGGCCGAGGCAGGCATACTGCTTAAGCCCAGGATTTTGAGACCAGCTGGGCAACATGGCAAAACCCCATCTCTACAAAAAATACAAAAATTAGCCAGGCGTGGTGGTGTGTGCCTATAGTCCCAGCTATGTGGGAGGTTAAGATGGGAGGATAGATGGAGCCTGCGAGTTCGAGGATTCAGTGAGCTGTAATTGTGCCATTGCACTCTAACCTGAGCAACAGAAACTAACCTGTCTCAAAAAATAAATAAAAATAAAAATATTCAACAGAAGCATTACTGATAGACTGTATGTTAAACTAATTTTTTCTAGTGCAAATGGTATATTTCTATGGACTCCATAATAGCTGAAGACATGTTCACTCAAGCTACTGCTGCTACTACCTATGCCAGCCCTCCGCTTAGAACATCTACTGCCAGACCCCTACCAACAGCAAGGGATTTACCAGTCTAGCTCCAAAGTCACCAAGACTCCCAGTCAGGTGTATGTTGAAGACTATAGGAGTGAAAAGAGCAGAAGAGACTGTGTTCTTCAGGTGGGGCAGAGATCTTACAGTGGAGGCTGGCAGGAGGTGGGGAAAGTTATTCCAGCAGGCATGGTAAACAGAAAGCTTCAAGCAACAAGGAAAAGAAGCTCTCAAAAATGGCCAGGACAGCCTACTACCAATGATGCACAAACACTGTAAGCCTCTAGACACCCTCCCGTGTGCACCCAAGGATGGGGACACTTTCAAGGTTCTCTGACTCTAGTTCCTAAACTCTGATTTGTGAAATGCCCCATCAACCACATTTGGCCTGCCGGCTTAGGAATAAGAAGCCATGTAGACCATTGATTCTCAATTCTGGCTGCATATTAGTTACCTGCAGAATGCTTTGAAAATATTAATGCTCATGCCTTCAACTCAACCACATAGAAACTCTGAGTAGAAAACAGTATCACCAGAAGCATCTACCCATCAAGATTTAATGGATATTTTTCCATATTTATTTTGATTTCATTTTCTTTTTTTAAGAAACAAAATGTTATTGATTCAGCTAAAGCCCTACACTTAACCTATACAACAACACTTCTCCTTTCCCAGACCAAATAACTCAAAGCTGGAGAAAATCTGAGCTCTGCCTATACACAAACTCAGAGTGCTGCCATAGCGGCTGGAGCCCAGACCCTCTGACCCAAAGGCACATGGCTCACTGCACTGTCCCACACTGCCTGCAGGACCTCAGATCTGGGAAAGGGTTTTTACTTTAAGCATTCTTAATTTTAAAAGTTATAAATGAAAAGGAATTTTGAGTAATCCCCAGTGCATTTTAGTTGCTATCTGTATCATGTCTTGCAGACAATTTTCCCCTTGCCACCACATAGAACATATCTTCATTTTTATTACGTGTATCAGGGAAAATAGGGTTGAAGATGATTTAAGACCGACTCTGTAGGAGTGCATCTATGCCCTAAAGTTCCACACGGGTACACTCAGTCAGTCATCATGAATCTTCCTTAAGTCATTCTTCACATGGAAAAACCACATGTAATTATTTCAGACAACAGATCACAATTCCAGCACCACCCCCGACACACATACATGCACACAAACAGCTTTCCAGAACATTGGTATAACCTAAATTTGCATTGCTCAACTGAGGAAAGCATTCTACAATACTGCTGATCTGAGTATCAAAGACCTGAAAATGAGTTAAGTGACCATCATGCTATTTTCCCCCAAGAAGCAACAGAAGACATAAAGTCAAATACTTTTACTTTTCTGAAGGGGTGAACAGGACAGGGAGCCCACAGAAAAAAGTCTCAGACATTTAAACAATTAAGTTCCACTAATATTACTGTAAACTTGAAACTGTAGGATTATGCAACAAGATAGGAAACAGTTTCTTCTGTTACAGGAAAACTAAAAAATCTGAAGAGTAGCCTCATAAATGTATAGAGGACCTAAAAATACTTGTTAAAAAAGTCCTCAGCTTGCAAACGCGCATCTGCGTGCATACACACATATTCATTGCACGTTAATTTTTTGTTTTTACAATATTCTTGTATTGTCACAAATAAGTATTTGGAGTGATAAAATCCCCACTCCATCCCCTGAAAGAGATTTCTGGCAATATAGTTCTATACTAGGAGAGTGACATACGTAAGTTCAAAATGATCCATTCTTTCCTTTAACATGTTAGTCTATATGCTGTCTTCTAATTCTTATGAATGCATCCAAAATTAGTATTTTCATATATACATAAGGGCTCATATAAGGTAGTAAGGTAGCAGAAATGGGGAGAGAAAAATTGATGTCATGTTTTCTTATGATAGCCTAAGAAAAAATTTAAAAATAAAAAAAAGAAGTGGTATAAACATTCTGGCTTACTGTTGGGAACTCTGTTTAAAAAAAAAATTGCCATGATAATTTTGGAAATTCTTCTAATGACATCTTTGATTTCCATTTAATGTACACAGTGACACCTACTGGCATACTGATGAGGCAATGAAGACAAAATGTGAAAATTCATGCACAGGGAGAGGCCTCTGAAGTAGATATGTTTATATGTCTCCTGTGAAATGACACTTAAATATAATATTCTAAAACACTATCTTGATTTAATACTAGAAAGAACCAAGAGGAAAGCTCACGTCTGCCTTTCAATTCTAAGTTACTGACACCGTGAGACTGACACACACAAGGTTTAGAGGCTTGACTTCAGCGTTCAGTTCACATTTTCCAAAAGCCATAAGCATTTATGTTTGGTGGCTAGAGTTAAACCTCAGACCTTACTAAGATCAATGTTTGGCTGAGGGCAGTCACATAACGTGATAATTTTTAAAAATCATATAAACTAACAAGTAGTAGTTGGGAGGAGTTAGCTGCTTTATAAACAAGCTGTGGCCTATTATAAATAAGCTGTGGTCTATCACCGAAACAAGGCAAGACTTATAAGACTTTTTTTCCTGACCTAAGACTTTTTTTCCTGACAGTACATATGGTATTGTTGAATTTGGCCAAGGAGAGAAATAAATTCAGGATGAAGCAGCTGCAAAAAATATGAGCAAGTGAGTAGAGCAACCATCAGTCAACTGGTAACTATAGGTAATGTAACAATAGAAATAAAAGGGTCTGTGGCTTGACAGGACAGGAGGCTCCAGAGATGACAGGAATGGTGGCTGCCACCAAAGGCAACATGGTAGGACAGCATTCGCCAGCTGCAGCTAAGTCCAGCCGGACCAGAGAGAATGACATGAACATGTGCATGATAAATCCTGTCTGCTGGCAAAACTGAATTACCTTAAGAAGAGGATATGCAAGTCACATGCCAAATCTGATCCACTACTGCTATGATTTCCAAGGTAGAGCCAACAGGAAAGTATATGGGATCAATCACCAATGTCTGCCATAGGAATGGGGAAAGGGAATTACAATATGTGTGCCAAAGACCTGTGACCTCACCAACCTAAGATTAAAAACAAACAAACAAAACTCTGCTTCTATATGTTTGTTTGTTTTTGTTTTGTTTTGTTTTGTTTGAGATGGAGCCTTGCTCTGTTGCCCAGGCCAGAGTGCAGTGACGTGATCTCAGCTCACTGAAACCTTTGCCCCCCAGTTCAAGTGATCCTCCTACCTCAGCCTCTCGAGTAGCTGGGATTACAGGTGCACGCCACCACACCCAGATAATGTTTGTATTTTTAGTAGAGATGGGGTTTCACCATGTTGGCCAGGCTGGTCTTGAACTCCTGGCTTCAAGTGATTTGCCCACCTTGGCCGCCCAAAGTGCTGGGATTACAGGCATGAGCCACTGTGCCTGGCCTTGCTGCTATATTTCTGTGTCATTTCTGTACTGCTGCATTTTTGTTTGTGTATTCCGTCTTTTCCTTTGTTTCCAAGTGAAATCTTTTGAAAACCGTCCTATTATGGCTCAAATAAGCAGAAATGGGGATTTTCTTAGGCTAGTTGAGAGACATGGTGAGGGTGGCAGGGATGACTGCTGACACAGGGCACGCTGGCCTGGAGAAGCAGCAGCTGCTGGCATGCGTGGACACACTTTGCAGATGTGTCCCCTGCGGGGGGTGATAATTCATCACTCTCCAGCCCCCAGCCTAGGGGCCTCTCACACAACCCCATCCTTCCACCAGAAAAGAACACAGTGCCGATGTGCCTCTGCTTCCAATCACTAGGACCCAAGGTTGCCTACACCCTTGGTCCAAGATGTGGGATACAAAATGGTGTGGACTATCTCAGGGGGGCTGACTTCTAAATCTGAACAGCACTGAGCTCTCCATTGGTAAATTACTTTTTAACCCAGCTCTAATGTATTCCATTAGAGATGACATCATGTTAAAATAGAGACATGTTTTACCTAAAATTAATGAAAATGCATAAGTTAATCATGGAAAACGTAATGCTTACACCTATCCCCTAAGTTTATTTTTTCCTTTACACTTTTCCGTCTTATAACTTTTCTATTATTAATACAAATATATATTAAATTTTTTTAACCATGAGTAGGCTGTGCAACCATGTATATTTTAAATGTGTGGGAGTGAACATTAAATATGAAGCTTTTTAAAAAGATTTACTGTTTTGGCTGAATAACACTAGTAAGAAAAAGATTTCCCCAACCTATATTTTACCTTTAGAAAGTGCTCTGTTTAAAAAAAAAAAAAAAAAGTGCTGTTAAACTAAAATGAAGTGATTTGCTGAAACCTAGCATTTGTAGCTCAATAAATTTATTAAGCATTTATTTACTGAGGAGTATTTAATTTAAAAGGTTTCTTTTTATTTTTACTTGGAAACTAGACTACAGCATAATAGTTACTTCCCATATATTTGTCTTACCCCACTTCTATGAGAATGTGCAGTCAACACTCAGAATTACTGGGAGCATCCAGATTATACTTACCTACTAGGTACTGGGCCACTTTTCTTCCTAGCCCTCTTCCTTCTAAAACCATCCCTTACCAGAAGCAGTAAGCACTTCAGGGGCAGAAAATGTATCTTATTCTTCACTATATGACCTAGCAGTCCTAAGACAATGCCTTTTCTCTAGCAAATGCTCATTTAAAAAATTGGTAGAGAAAGCAGTATTTATAAGAGAAAAACGCTGAAAAACAACCCCAATGCCTATCCAAAGGAGACTGACTGGATAAATGATGGTTCAGTCACACAAAGAAGTTCCATGGTGCCACTACCAATGAGGAGGATTCTTGTGAACTCATATGGAGTGATTTTTAGGATATACTGACCGAAAAAAATAATTGGGGAAAAAAAGATTATATACAATATGATATTATTTACAAAAGGAAAAAACAAGGGACATATATAACAAGAGATGGAGATATATTAGGGATAAGATAAGTGTGTGTGTATGTGTGTACATGTGCAAAAGAGAAACACAAGAAGTACAAACCAGAACCTAATAAAAATGATTACCTACAGACATGGGTGTAGAATGGAAGGGGACCAAGACTTTTCCAAAAATATCTTTATATAGTTTTAAACCAAATAAATGTTCTATTTATTTATAAATTTACATTTAAATCAAGAGGTTTTGAAAAACCTCATAAAAAGAGCCTAACTGCATATTAAATTGATTACATAACAATACAGAACAAATAATTCAAGTTACTTTTTTTTTTTTTTCGATTTGGAGTCTTGCTCTGTTGCACAGGCTGGAGTGCAGTGGTGCAATCTTGGCTCACAGCAACCTCCACCTCCTGGGTTCAAGCGATTCTCCTGCCTCAGCTTCCCAAGTAGCTGGGATTACAAGCACCCATCACCAAGCCCAGCTAACTTTTTTGTATTTTTAGTAGAGACAGGGTTTCAACATGTTTGACCAGGCTGGTCTCGAACTCCTGACCCTCAAGTGATCACCCGCCTTGGCCTCACAAAGTGCTGGGATTACAGGCGTGAGCCACTGCACCTGGCTTCAAGTAACTTTTGAATGCAGAACTCTGACTGTACAAACCTAATGAAATATATTCTAAGACAAAATGTGCTGCATAAAAATCTTCTATTTAGTGAGTTTATTGTTAAAACAGTTTTGGGCTGAAATGCTAGAATTATTATGTATGAGGGAAAAAGAGATACAAAATGAAATGTCATAATTTAAAATATGTGTATATGCTCACACTTTACATATATAACTGTGTATATATGTATGTGTGTGTGTATATATATATAAAAATATAAAATAAGCATATTTCTTAGTTATATTTACTGGAAGAGTCTAAAAGCAATGATTAACCATAACACACCTACCACGCAGATCTTGGTTTCTGCATACCATTATCCACTAAAAGGAGGCAGGAGTCCTTGGAGAAATGTAGAACTGTGAAAGTACAAGGTGAACCTACATATCTTGTTGGACAAAACATAAGAAATGGTCATCAAATAAAAAATGGGGTCACGTCAAAAGGACAGAAGAGCCGACTTGAAGGAGATCCCTTGTGACAAATTTGAAACAATTGGGCATTAAAAGAATAATCACAGTAATAGAAAACACTTTGAATTTTTTTTTTTAAGCCATGGGTCTATAGAGATACAAGAGAGTAAGGAGGAAAGGGAGAAGTTTCTCTTTGCAGAAGAATGCCAGCTAGTAAATGTAGAGGAAATGAGGCCGAATGCGGCGGCTCATGCCTGTAATCCCAGCACTTTGGGAGGCCAGGGTGGGTGGATTACTTGAGGTCAGGAGTTCAAAACCAGTCTGGCCAACATGGTGAAACCCCATCTCTGCTAAAAATACAAAAATTAGCTTGGCGTGGTGGCACGTGCCTGTAATCCCAGCTACTAGGGAGGCTGAGGCACAAAAGCTTGAACCTGGGAGGCAGAGCTTGCAGTGAGCCGAGATCGAGCCACTGCATTCCAGCCTGGGTGACAGAGTGAGACTCCATCTCAGAAAAAAATAAAGATAAATAAATTAATTAATTAATAATAAAGGAAATGGGCTGGGCACGGTGGCTCACGCCTGTAATCCCAGCACTTTGGGAGGCCGAGGCAGACAGATCACTTGAGGCCAGGAGTTCAAGAGCAGCCTGGCCAACACAGTGAAACCCAGTCTCTTAAAAATACAAAAATTAATGGGGCGTGGTGGTGGGCGCCTGTAGTCCCAGCTACTTGGGAGGCTAAGGAACAAGAACTGCTTGAACTTGGGAGGCAGAGGTTGCAGTAAGCCAAGATCATGCCACTGCACTCCAAAGCGAGACTCTGTCTCAATAAAAAAAGGTAAATAAATAAAATAAAAAATAAATAAATTTATTTAAAGGAAATGACAGTTAGAAAATGCAGCATTTTGCAACTATCAATGTAATACCTTATTCAGGCAAAGATCATTACTCTAGTTAACCACTGGGTCAAAAGGGTGAAATGTAATTTGGGAGTGAAAGTAAGATAATAACTAACTTTCTGAGGCTTCAACTAAAAAATATAAATAAAATGTGTGCACAGTGTATGTGTGTGTTATGTGTGTGGGTGTGGGTATGTGTAGAGAAAGACAGAGACTAAGGGAGAGAAAAAGAATATAAAACAAACACAGCAAAAGGTTAACTGGTGAATCTGAATGAGTATAAGAGTTCCTTATACTGTGCTTTCAATATTCCTTCAGGTTTAAATTTTAATTTCTCAAAATTAATCATTGGTGGAAAAAACAAAAGAAATAAGTCTGCTGCATGGACCTCCCCATTTGTGAAGGTCCTCATGATGTTATAAATTCATGCCTTTGACCCTACACTCCCATATTCTTACCCTTACCATTCCTATTTCAACGAGAGAAGCAAACTTTTGGTCACTCAACAGTCTCCAACTTACACACATATTTTATTCTCACATGTTTGCTCACAAGTCAATATCTAACATTCACAACACATTTCTTCACAGAAACATTAATTTTCCTGGCCAGCCCAAAAAGTCTATTCAAAGAATAATACAGCTGAACATAACAACAAGGGTTTGAAAAAGGTAAGTCTCTACATAAGTAAATCAGACCAGAGTCAATGTAATTTTTAATAAATCTGGAAGATCCAGTAATACTTCTCCAGAATCATGAGAGGCCCTCTTTGGGAGTATGTATTACTGCTTAAAGAGTAGGAAGTGTGGAAAGAAACAATTGAAAACTATGTGAGGTAATATGTAAGACTTATAATACTTACAAAAAATTGCAATTTACTTTAAAAAATGAATACATCATTCATTGAAAAAAATTCAATAAAAGAAAACAAATCTCCCCCATTTTATCTCAATAAAACAGCATTTCCCTAGATAACCATGATTACTTCATATGTATGTGCCAATAAAAATAAAACTGATTTGGCATTTTTCCCACAAATAGTCTCATATGGTACATATCATTTGGTAACTTGCTTTTTTAATTTAACACTTAGCTTTAAAGAATTCTTAAAATTACCTGCCAACCAGTATTTTTAAAATAGAATACATTGATATTAGAATAAATAGACACTTTAAAGTCAACATTCCTAAACAATTTCAACCAGAAAAATAAACTACTTAGAAAAAGAAAAAAAAAAACTAGGTAAAGTTTTCTAAAGTCAAAAATATCTGATATGTAAGTCTTCCATTTGAAAAAGCAATTTCCAGAACAATAATTTTGTATGACTCCATTTTTGTCTGGAAGGCTCTATGCCAAACTATTACCACCTGAGAGGTAAGACAGAAGAGAAAAGAGGCTTTGGGTTTTCACTTCATACTCTTACATACTATTTAAATTTTACTTTAAAATCCTTGCAGAAAAATCTTGAAGGGATAAAAATTTTAATTAACAATTCCTGTTTCTGAAAAAGGTACAAAAGAGGATTACAGTTGAAGTTATTGCTCAACTACAGCTCATTTCCTGAAAGATATATTGGGTACTTCATTGTCAAGATAGGGCTATAAATTCATGTTTTAAAAGTTCCCTCTAGGCCGGGCGCAGTGGCTTACGCTTGTACTTCCAGCCCTTTGGGAGGCTGAGGCAGGCAGATCACTTGAGGTCAGAAGTTCGAGACCAGCCTGGCCAACAGGGTAAAACGCTGTCTCTACTAAAAATACAAAAAATTAGATGGGTGTGGTGGCGGGCGCCTGTTAATTCCAGCTACTTGGGAGGCAAAGGTGGGAGAATCACTTGAACCTGGGAGGTGGAGGTTGTAGTGAGCTGAGATCGCACCACTGCATTCCAGCCTGGGCCACAGAGTGAGACTCCGTGTCAAAAAAAAAAAAAAAAAAAAAATCCCCTCTAAATGGAAATCTTTTCCTTACAGAGAAGGAATGATGGAGTTAGATAATCGTCATTTTGCCAACAACAGAGTAAAAACTTAGGCAAAAAACAATTAATGCCTGCTGAACCAGGACAGAAACATTTGATGAGGAACAGAATCCTTATATAATCTCAAAATGTCTTCCCAAGTGTTAGTTAATAATTATAAAAGGAAAAAAACCCATCATAGACAACAGAGAAAACATCAAAACCTAACCAGTGGTCAAAATTAGCATTACTAGTCGGGTGCAAACAGATACCATGTGCCTCTGAATGTGATACCCCCAAGAAGGTTTTCCAGCCCCAAATGCGTCACCTAAATCTACCTACTATAAGGAACCATCAGATGAAGCCAAATTGAAGGACAGTTTATGGCCTGTCTCAACTGGCCTGTCTCTTTACAAAAACGACAATGCCATAGAGGACAAAGAAGGGCTGAGAGGCAGTTCCAGATTGAAGGAGACTAAAAAGACATGGCAAGTAAATATAATGTACTATTTGGATCTTGTACCACCAAAAAACAAAAAAATACTAAAAAAGACATTATTGGGACAACTGACAAATTTGTAATACAGACTGCAAAATACTGTTTCAATATTAAACTTCCTGATTTGACAATTTTACCGGATTATGTTGAGATTTTTTGTCCTTAGGAATAATGAAAAAATGAAGGGTGAAGAGGTATAATGTGTATATATATATACATATACATACATATATATACACATATACATACATACATATATATATATATATATACATATATATATAGAGAGAGAGTATCCCTTATCCAAAATGCTTGAGACAAAAAGGGTTTTGGTCTTTTTCCATTTTGGAATATCTGCATTATATGTATTGGTTGAGTATCCCTAATCTGAAAATCTGAAATCTGAAATGTTTCAATGAGTATTTCCTTTGAGCCTCATGTTGGTACACAAAAAAGTTTTGAATTTTGGAGCACTTCAGATTTCAGATTTTCGAATGAGGGGTACTCAGCCTGTATACATCTATATAGATAGATAGGTGAGTGTATATAGATATAGATATAGATACCTATAAAAAACAGAGAAGGGCAGGGGGAAATAATAAAGCAAAAGTGGCAAGATGTTAAAAATTGAGGAATGTTGAGAATTCTTTGTATTCGTTCTGCAACTTTTTGGTACAGTTAAAATTATTTCAAAATAAAGTTATTTAAAAAGTTATCCCGGCCAGGCACAGTAGCTCAATGCCTGTTATCCCAGAACTTTGGGAGGCCAAGGCAGGCAGATCAATTGAGATCCGGAGTTCGAGACTAGCTGGGCCAACATGGCAAAACCCCATCTCTACTAAAAATACAAAAATTAGCCAGGCATGGTGGCGCACGCCTGTAAATCCCAGCTACTCAGGAGGCTGAGGCAGGAGAATTGCTTGAACCTGGGAGGCAGAGGCTGTAGTGAGCTGAGATCGCGCCACTGCACTCCATTCTTGGCAACAGAGTGAGACTCTGTCTCAAAAAAACCACAAAGTTATCCCATTACATCTATAACTTACAGAATTCCAAGACCAGAAGCAGGCAGAAGGGGCTGATAGTTCATTTCCTGTGGTGTAATGGGAATCAAAAGTCCATTTCTAGGGAATAGTGTTAGGGGAGCCAGGATCACCCACTGCTTGAAATGGGGATTCTTATGGCCACTTAGAGTTGTGGCTTAAATAAAGCTGCATATCGGAGGTAGCAGAAAGTAAGTAGCTGATGGAGCCAAGAAACCAGATATTGAGCAAAAATCCTGTTGGGTCATTCTGGATCTGCAATATTCTGAATATATTTGTCAGAATTTATGAAGTGCTTACTATGATCCAGATACTCTTCTGAGCAATAACTTATTGAAATCATCAAAACAACAGTTTAAGTTAGATACTATCATTATCCTCATTTGATAGGTGAGGAACTGAGGCACAGAAATGTTAAATAATATGCCCAAGACAACACACAAGTAACCAATAGCGCCAAGACTTGAACTCAGGCTGTCAGGTTTCAGAGCCTTCACTCTTAATAACTGTGCTATACTCTCTCCCTCCCTAATGGATAGGAACCTGGCCTGAACTAGGGACCAGGAGGATGCAACAAAATAGTGTGGAGGGAAGGTAGACTCACATTCAAAGTAAGCCTGCAGATTAAAATTATAAACCATAGAAGAACAGTCAACAAATAATAATCAAAAAAATGCAAATAATAGAACTGAAAAATGTAAAGAACACTTAATCTGCTCAAAAGGATAAAGGAAAAACATCCATTAGAATAGGATAAATCAAAAGCAAGTCAAATGAAACATATATAGGTAGACATGAAAAGGAACCAAATAAAAATCCTATATATTTATAAAACATACGCCAAGTGTGGTGGCTCATGCCTGTAATCCCAGCACTTTGGGAGGCTGAGGCCAGTGGATCACCTGAGGTCAGGAATTCGAGACCAGCCTGACCAACATAGTGAAAACTCATCTTTACTGAAAATATAAAAATTAACTGGGCATGGTAACAGGTGCTTGTAATCCCAGATACTCCAGAGGCTGAAGCAGGAGAATCACTTGAACCCGGGAGGCAGAGGTTGCAGTGAGCAGAGATTGCGGCATTGCATTCCAGCCTGGGCAACAAGAGCGAAACTCAGTCTCAAAGAAAAAATACAGTGACTAAAATCAAGAACTCTGGTTCAGTTAAACAACCAATTAGACAAAGCTGAAGAGAAAACTGGTGAAGTGGAAGAGGAATCTTATAAAATTACCCAGAACCCAGCAAGAGAGATAAGGGCATAAAAAATATGAAATCGAGTAATGAGAAGGCATGAAGGCTAGATTGAGAAGACTCTACATACATCTAAAAGTAGTTCTAAGAGCTGACAATTTCCCAGAATTCAATAAAGACCCAAGTCCTCAGATTTAAAAAGCACACAGACTGGTGAAAAGGCTAAATAAAAATAGACTCTCTCCTGAACATACTGCTGCTGAAAATGCAGAACAGTAAAGATAGAGAAAAGTCTTTAAACTATTAGAAAGAAAATCAGATTACTCACAGATAAAGGACAATTAGGCTGACAGCAGACTTCTTACCAGCAACAACAGATGCCAAAAATAATCAAGTAATATATTCAAAGTGTTGACAAAAGATGACTGTCAACCCAGACTAGTGAATGGAGCTAAACTCTCCACCCAGAGTATGGGTACAATTAAGATAACTGTCTAACTTACTGACTTATCTATTTATTTTTATTTATTAATGATTATCACCCAGAGATCCTTGTTTCAATTAATAAACTATACTTCGGCAAATAAAATGTAAGCCCAGAGGGAAACAATGGGATGCAGGAAAAATCAGTAAGTATGGATATGAATAAATTATTTGTTAAAATAACTTTTTTTAAATTAAAAAAGCTGAACAAAAATTCTACACTTCCCCTATAAAAACAAAAGTGGGATGAGGGAGTACAGTAACTAAGGTGTGCTAAGGTTCTTGCCTTACTCAGGAGAAATATAAAAACAATGAATAATTTTTTTTTTTTTGAGTCGGAGTCTCGCTCTGTTGCCCAGGCTGGAGTGCAATGGCGCAATCTTGGCTCACTGCAACCTCCGCCTCCCGGGTTCAAGCGATTCTCCTGCCTCAGCTTCCTGAGTAGCTGGGATTACAGGTGCCTGTCACCACGCCCAGCTAATTTTTGTATTTTTAGTACAGACGGGGTTTCACCATATTGGCCAGGCTGCTCTCTTGGCCAGGCTGGTCTCGAACTCCTGACCTTGTGATTCCCTGACCTAGGCCTCCCAAAGTGCTAGGATTACAGGCGTGAGCCACTGCGCCTGGCCGGAATAATTTTAAATGTTATTAGAAACATATACAACAAATAATAAAAGTTACAATTTTTGTATTAAATATTCTAAAATGTATCGCTTCCAGAGTGGCTGGCAAGATACATGGAAAAGACAGATAAAGAACTATCCACCTAATAGAAGAGAGGAGAGAAAGAGACAGGAATTAAGTTTGATAAACAGAAAACACAAATTAAGATGACAGAAATGTACTAGTAATCAAAGTAAATAGACAACTTTATTAAAATTCACGTTCTCTTCTATAAAGTATTCCATAGGTATTTGCAAAGCAATTACTAAAAATGAATGCTTTCCCAATGTCAAGAATCAATTGTATGTATGTCTTTAGTCTTCTACCTTAAACCATGTCTGAAGTGTCATCACGAAGCTGTAGCATCTCCTTGCACTCCCCCTCACCTACCAATAAACTCCTGGCACTTTGGAGTACAACCACTTGCTCTGAACCCTGTCCCTGTCCTCTAGCACAGGGGTCCTCAACCCCTGGGCTGCGGGGGAACGGTCTGTGGCCTGTTAGGAACCCAGCCACACAGCAGGTCGGATCAGCAGGGGCATTAGATTCTCACAGGAGCATGAACCCTACTGTGAGCTGTGCATGCATGGGATCTAGGGTGCACACTCCTTATGAGAATCAGGCTGATGATCTGAGGTGGAACAGTTTCATCTCATCCCACCTGTCCACGGTTGGGGACCACTGCGCTAGCACACGCTATACTTGGTTTTATTTCAGCACCTTTGCTCTTATTTTTCCCAAGCCCAGAATCCTCCAAACCTCTGTCTTTATTCCAAATCCACTGATTCTTTAACCTTAACTGGCTGCTCATCTGGGAAAGTCAGGGCCCAAAGGAAACGAGGAGCTGCTTGGTCCAGAGTTAAGCTGGCAGACTGAGAATAGGCTGTAGGCCTTTCCACCCCAAATTCCTTAGAAATGACATTAGAGATATAAGAATGGGTGCTTTCAGTACACCAAAAACTGTCACAGACAATAAGGCATTAGAAGGGGGGAAAGGAGGAAGCCACTATTCTCAAGGCATGTACAAAAGAAGATGATACAAAAGTGAGGAGGGGCTGCCGGGGATTCCAAACCCAGAGAGGGAAGACCCTGGAACATAGGAGGGGCCTGGGGCATTGAACAGTGTGCCCCCTACCCCCACCTCACCCTACCTCATTGGCTGGGCTGTGGGCAACAGGTGTCTGCTCTAGAGGGAACATAGAGAATGAGCTTGGGGAGGAGAGGCAGGGGAGGCAAGCAGGAAGGAAGCAACATCCAAGAAAAATGGGAAGCTCCCAACACAGAGGACTGGCTTTGGACACACCCCCACCCCACCTACACACCCAGCCTCCTTTCTTCCTTCCATTCTCACAGAGGCAGGAAGCTTCCCTAACCCCATTCAAGGCCAGCCCTCTGATTGTGCTTTTAAAATAACAAGATTTGACTTGTTTACTTCTAAACTGTTTATACCACTCTCATTTCAACATGCTCTTTTCCATAATAGCATGCTTCTGAAATGGCCGACGGTTCTCTAGGAATACATGTGCCAATTTGGTACAATGGTACTAAGTAGAAATGTTCGTACAAATGCATTTTGTTTTCCACAATGGAGGCATTTTTCTGAGAAGCTGTGCATAAATCTTGAGCTCTCCATTCAGAGACTACATACCTTCTGCTAGAACAGGGGCTCTTCAACAGAGAGAGGCTGAGATGCTCTCCACTCTCGGCAACCACAGAGTACCCCTACTCCTCGACACCTATTATTTCACCCCACACACCTGCGCGTCTGTCAGAACCTTTCTCCTAATCCCTACCTGACACACCTTACAGTCTCTATCGCTTAATCTCTATTATTAAAGTTTAAGGTGAGTCAACAGCAGTTGGAACTGTAATTACAGAGGACAGATTTTATTGAGAGAAATCCATTTTTTTGATGTGATAAAGAAACAGGCTGGGCGTGCTGGCTCATACCTGTAATCTCAGCACTTTGTGAGGCCGAGGCGGGTGGATCACTTGAGACCAGAGTTCAAGAGCCTCCAGCCTGCCCAGCATGGTGAAACCCCGTCTTTACTAAAAATACAAAAATTAGCCGGACGTGGTGGTGCATTCCACCCAACTATTCAGGAGTCTGAGGCAAGAGAATCGCTTGAACCAGAGAGGCGGAGGTTGCAGTGAGCCAAGATTGCACCACTGCACTCCAGCCTAGGAGACAGCAAGACTCCGTCTGAAAAAAAAAAAAAAAAGAAACAATTGAGGGTAATTATTCAAGGCAGCAATAAGTAGAGGAAAAAAATCCAGAATTCAAATCAGACTAACTGATTCCTACAGGAACCAAAGGAAAAGTTAGAAAATGTGTTTCATATCTGAGACTTCCAAATTCTAAATTTGTAAGTAAAACTGGATATTTATATATTCAATTGAATAAATCAAATAGTATTTGCTAAATCTGTTTCTTCCGAAGAACCAATGGAATTAGCACAGAAAATAGTCACCAATCCACTCAAGCAAAGTTCTAATGTAAGAGTCAATAATGTGGCCAGGAGCACTGGCTCATGCCTGTAATCCCAACACTTTCAGAGACTAAGGTGAGAGGATTGCTTCAGCCCAGGAGTTCAATACCAGCTGGGCAATAGATTGAGAACCCATCTCCACCAAAAAAAAAAATTTTTTTTTATTATACTTTAAGTTTTAGGGTACATGTGCACAATGTGCAGGTTACTTACATATGTATACATGTGCCATGCTGGTGTGCTGCACCCATTAACTCGTCATTTAGCATTAGGTATATCTCCTAATGCTATCCCTCCCCACTCCCCCCACCCCACAACAGGCCCCAGAGTGTGATGTTCCCCTTCCTGTGTCCAAGTGTTCTCATTGTTCAATTCCCACCTATGAGTGAGAACATGCGGTGTTTGGTTTTTTGTCCTTGTGACAGTTTACTGAGAATGATGATTTCCAATTTCATCCATGTCCCTACAAAGGACATGAACTCATCATTTTTTATGGCTGCATAGTATTCCATGGTGTATATGTACCACATTTTCTTAATCCAGTCTATCATTGTTGGACATTTGGGTTGGTTCCAAGTCTTTGCTATTGCGAATAGTGCCACAATAAACATACGTGTGCATGTGTCTTTATAGCAGCATGATTTATAGTCCTTTGGATATATACCCAGTAATGGGATGGCTGGGTCAAATGGTATTTCTAGTTCTAGATCCCTGAGGAATCGCCACACTGACTTCCACAAGGGTTGAACTAGTTTACAGTCCCACCAAAGTGTAAAAGTGTTCCTATTTCTCCACATCCTCTCCAGCACCTGTTGTTTCCTGACTTTTTAATGATTGCCATTCTAACTGGTGTGAGATGGTTATCTCATTGTGGTTTTGATTTGCATTTCTCTGATGGCCAGTGATGATGAGCATTTTTTCATGTGTCTTTTGGCTGCATAAATGTCTTCTTTTGAGAAGTATCTGTTCATATCCTTTGCCCACTTTTGGATGGGGTTGTTTGTTTTTTTCTTGTAAATTTGTTTGAGTTCATTGTAGATTCTGGATATTAGCCCTTTGTCAGATGAGTAGGTTGTGAAAATTTTCTCCCATTTTGTAGGTTGCCTGTTCACTCTGATGGTAGTTTCTTTTGCTGTGCAGAAGCTCTTTAGTTGAATTAGATCCCATTTGTCAATTTTGGCTTTTGTTGCCATTGCTTTTGGTGTTTTAGACATGAAGTCCTTGCCCATGCCTATGTCCTGAATGGTAATGCCTCGGTTTTCTTCCAGGGATTTTATGGTTTTAGGTCTAACATTTAAGTCTTTAATCCATCTTGAATTAATTTTTGTATAAGGTGTAAGGAAGGGATCCAGTTTCAGCTTTCTACATATGGCTAGCCAGTTTTCCCAGCACCATTTATGAAATAGGGAATCCTTTCCCCATTGCTTGTTTTTCTCAGGTTTGTCAAAGATCAGATAGTTGTAGATATGTGGCGTTATTTCTGAGGGCTCTGTTCTGTTCCATTGATCTATATCTCTGTTTTGGTACCAGTACCATGCTGTTTTGGTTACCGTAGCCTTGTAGTATAGTTTGAAGTCAGGTAGTGTGATGCCTCCAGCTTTGTTCTTTTGGCTTAGGACTGACTTGGCGATGCGGGCTTTTTTTTTTTTGGTTCCATATGAACTTTAAAGTAGTTTTTTCCAATTGAAAACTGGCACAAGACAGGGATGCCCTCTCTCACCACTCCTATTCAACATAGTGTTGGAAGTTCTGGCCAGGGCAATTAGGCAGGAGAAGGAAATAAAGGCTATTCAATTAGGAAAAGAGGAAGTCAAATTGTCCCTGTTTGCAGATGACATGATTGTATATCTAGAAAACCCCATCGTCTCAGCCCAAAATCTCCTTAAGCTGATAAGCAACTTCAGCAAAGTCTCAGGATACAAAATCAATGTACAAAAATCACAAGCATTCTTATACACCAATAACAGACAGACAGAGAGCCAAATCATGAGTGAACTCCCATTCACAATTGCATCAAAGAGAATAAAATACTTAGGAATCCAGCTTACAAGGGACGTGAAGGACCTCTTCAAGGAGAACTACAAACCACCGCTCAGTGAAATAAAAGAGGATACAAACAAATGGAAGAACATTTCCATGCTCATGGGTAGGAAGAATCAATATCGTGAAAATGGCCATACTGCGCCCAAGGTAATTTATAGATTCAATGTCATCCCCATCAAGCTACCAATGACTTTCTTCACAGAATTGGAAAAATCCACCAAAAATTTTAAAACATAAGTCAGGTGTGGTGGCGCATGTGTGCCTGCAGTCCCAGCTATTCCGGAGGGTAAGGTGGGAGGATCTCTTGAGCCCAGGAGTTCAAGCTTGCGGTGAGCTATAATTTTGTGCCACTGCACTCCAGCCTGGGTGACAGATCAAGATACTGTCTCGAACAAAAAAAAAAAGAATAAATAATGTGGCAACCCTGAGTAATACATTTCTGACAGTTTTAGAAGCTTACTGGCTCCAAGATAGTAACATTAACACCTTAAGGTAATGCAGACATTAATAGAAGTTCATAGAGTTACGGCAAAAGCTAACCATCACTAAAGCAACCAACGAAAGAAGTTTAAAATTTGAAAAGAAAAGAATGTAATGGTAATAGTATCTAGGAAGATATGCCATTTGTTCATTTCATTTCTGTTCAATAAATTTAACTAAATATAATCATATATTAACAAATACAGAAAATGCTATTAATAATTGTATAAACAAAGAAGAAAGCCCTTAAATATGCAGAAATATAACTCATAGGGGACAATTTTGGCTTTAGTAGAAGTGCCATTAGGAGCAGTGATGTGGAGTGATTCTCAACCTTTCTTGGAGTCACAGATCTGAAAATCTGAAGGCCTCTGTGGAAACATTCACACACATACTGTAAGATTCTGCGTGTAATTTCAAGATTAGAAACCCGTGTTAAAGAACAGTTATTTCCTTCTAAACCACGGACAATAGCTAGTTAAATGATTCTGAACAAATCTCCCTAGCCACGCTGATTCGTCCTCTGGCTCACTGCAGTACCTTGCTCTGTTTCTACTTTTGCGTTCTCTGTGGCCCTTTCCCTTGATCTGCTCCACCCATTCCTCCACTCAAGCCATTCTGCCTCCCTGCCCAGCTTTCTCCAATTCCTCTCCTACTCCAATTTTTTCCTACATATGCTCCCACCCCCATGTCCTTAACTGGTCTGATATGAAAATAAATCATATACTTGGGTGACCTAATTAACTAAATTTTTATGTTATTATTCATAATTTTAAAAGCCAGTGAGCTGAAAAATTGACATTTACAGACAGAGATTGAGAGATTAATTGTAAGATAAAAAAAGGAAAGGAGGAAAAAATAGTGTTTTTCAAGGAAAAAAAGTTATTTTATATCTGGCCCTTAATTTTTATCTCTATATTTTTTCCCATAGGTCCATACTAGGAAAAAATGACTGTGTCCCCGCCTGTGACAATCAGGATGTTTCAAGACACAGAGAACCCCAAGCATTCACAGTGGGTCCAGAACCCAGAACAAAGAGATGAGGGCAGGAGCTCTGTGCTGCGTCAAGGCCGGAAGGCCTAGAGGGCTCTCTATCCAGAATCTGGCTGACACTGAGATGCGACCAAGTCCAATCTCCAAGAGTTAGGGGGTGGTACATTTTACACAACTCTCCAAGTAGCCAGCACCGTCTATGGCGCTACCATATACTCTAAATCACAACAGAAAGATGCTGTAGGAAAAAAGGCTAACAAGGTATGTGGGAAGGAGTAGAGGCATCCTAATGCCAAATTCAGCCACAGTTGGCTAAAGTTCATCTATAAAATTCACAATTCAGTGTGGTGTGGTGGCTCATGCCTATAATAACCAGCATTTTGGGAGGCTGGAGTGGGAGAATCTCTTGAGGTAAGGAGTCGGAGATCAGCCTGGGCAACAGAGTCAGACTCTGTCTCTATAAAAGACTTAAAAATTAGTTGGGCATGGTGGCATGCACCTATAGTCCTAGCTACTCCAGAGGCCAAGGCGAGAGGATCACTTGAGCCCAGGAGTTTGTCACATCACTGCAGTCCAGCCTGAGTGACAGAGTGGGACCCTGTCTCAAAAAAAAAAAAAAAAATCCAGCAAACAAAATTCATAATCCTTGTACCACAGAAATTATCTGCAGGTGAATTGTTTCACAATCAGACAAATGTTAATGCTTTTAAGGCAAAGTCCATGGAACCAACACTATATGACATCTTTAATTTATTGTATGCTTTTTCTATGTCAGGTTCTATGTATACAGATAGAAGTATAGATAAAGATACTTATATTTATCATAATTTTATATATACATAGTTTTATTTAATATATATACCTAATTATATAATTTTATGTATATATAATTTTATTCAATTCTCACAATAACCATATGATGTAATTATAATCCCTACTGAGTAGATGAGGAATCTGAAGCTTAGCAGAATTGATCAAACTGCTGAGAGTCAAGCACACTAAGTCAGAAAGACAGAATATCAACACAGATCTCTCTGACTCTAAAGCCTGTGCTCTAAGCTTCTCAAACTTAAATGTGCATATGAATCTCCTGGTCCAATTTTGTAGGTCTGGGATAGGGCCTGACAATCTGCATTTCTAACACACTCTCACCAATGCTGCTGATCCATACCACATTTTGAGCAGTAAGGGACCAAATAAACCATTATATTAGACTAACTCCATTCATACAGCTGTCACTTCTGAAAGTTGAGTAAGTATACTGCCAGTAATATATCTCTAAAAAGGCAACTATTTTAAAGATAAAACAAACAACATATTTCCATATATTGAACTGTGAAATGCTTTTTTTAAAAAAATCAAAAAACATAACTCCATATATCCTAAAACAAATTTTTAATGAAATTAAATGATTCTCCAATTTTGCTGCACACGCTCCTGTTGTCTTTTGCCAGAAGAGTCTCTCCTGTGTCCTGTGTCCAAACCAGATGCATCCTGTGTTTCTACAAGGAAACCATCAGAATCTATTAAAATTACTGCACACTGATAGCAGCAGGGACATGACAAATCGCAGGCCAAGAGTCAGATACCACAGAATGTGTTTCAGGGCTTTGGGGGCAGGCCCATTTGCAACCAAATGATATTGTGTGAGGCTGGCATGCTCAGTGCATGACAAACGGATGCAATTTCGGTGCTGTCTGCGGGCCAGGGGAGATTTCTCTGATGCTGGTTGTGGTTAGTTTACAGAATTGTGCAGAGTTCCCAGATTTGAATCACTTGGGGCTTGAAAGGGCTTCACTTGACAAGCAACAAATAATTACACCCTACTCTTTCTATTGTACTCTATTATTTTGCCCCCCTTATCTCTAGGATTTGAGCTTTTGTGAACAAGCAAGGTTGGCTTCTATTTTGACCACAACACAAAACATTGTTCTTTTCTGATATGATAAATAAAAGGAGGCCTTGCAGACTAAACATTTTTTATCAGGTCCATTTTCCACTTTTATAGGCAAAAATCAACTTTGCACTCAGTTAGAAGGATTGAGCTGGACATAAGCAGGCAGGCAGGTTCATGCAACCTCACTTAGTGATGTGATCCAGCTATCTGGTTATTGTAAAAGCTCATTTGAAAAATGGGGCATTGACTAACAGATAAAGGGCATATGGGCAGTAGCTTTTACAAGGTGTCTGCTTCCTTGGCCTCCTCTCCTCCACCCTCAGCCCCATTCTAACCACCTCTTCATTCGGATATTCTTAATGAAAATGTTTTTCAAATGTGGGATGCAATTAGAACAAAGCTGCCTTATGTCACCGGCACAAGTCTCCAAAACACCAGTATCTCAGATTCAAGTTGGCTATTCCATTTATGAAATATTTTAGAGAGTATATCTCCCATTCTAAGGCAGCTCCTAAGGATAATATATTGATTACTGCTTCACATATTTTAATTTGGTAAATGCAAAACTTTATATTGTGGTATTTCTCCAAAGTAAACAGAAGGCTGGAGGAAGCAGTTTTCTGCTTAAATTCAGACTTCAACATTCCATAAACGAGTCCTGGTCCTTAAACATTTTTTTGAAAAAATCTACAATGGTAATTAACACTTGACTCAAAGTACCCTAAACATTTTCTTTTAAAATTTAACTTACTTGTTAAGCCTTAACTGTGGGTCAAGTATTGTTCTAAGTCATCTACATTTAGTTTTTGCAACAACCCTACAACATAGCTATAAAATGTCATTTAATTAAAATTTATTATTACTGGCTGAGCTTGGTGGCTCATGCCTGTAATCTCAGCACTTTGGGAGGCCAAGGCAGGACGATCGCTTGAGCCCAGGAGTTCAAGACCAGCCTGGGCAACAACACAGTGAGACCCTGTCTCTATTAAATACATACATATACACAAAAATTGATTAAATTTGTTATTACAGCCTCATTTCAGAGATAAGGAAACTGAGGCACAGAGAGGTTAAGTAACTGACTCAATGTCTCACAGCTTGTAAGTGGCAGAGAAAGAAACTGAATCTGAAGAGTTTGATTCAGACCCCTTCAATACGGCCTCTTAATTCCACAGTTCCATTTACTTAAGGACAGGGCAACCACAAGAACAATATTTCTCACCTGAGCTGAAACCAAGAGCCTGGAGAGAACTCATGTTGACAGTGTAGACAAAAAATAGTGAGACTGTATTCTCAACAGGGGCTAAAGTTTGCGATTTCAGCTCCTGAAACAGGATGCCTTTATTCTTGCCTCACTACATGCTTTGCTGAAAGTTGGACCCCTTCCTATTCTCTAAATCTGCCTTGTCCAACATAGTATAGCACTCGCCACATGCTGCTGTCAAGCATTTGAAACATGGCTGGTCCAAATGGAGATACCCTGTAAGTATAAAAACACCAAGTTTCAAAAAATTACTACAAAAATAACAAGTTATCTCATTAATAATGTTTACATAGATTACATGTTAGAATAATATTTTGGATTTATTGCATTAAATCAAATATATTATTATAATTCATTTCACTTTTTTAATAGGGCCACTAAAAATTTTTAAATCTCTTTGTAGCTCACATTTGTGGCTTGCATTATATTTCTTTTTTTTTAATTTTTAATTTTTTTTGAGACAGAGTCTTGCTCTGTCTGGATCACAGTTCATTGCAGCCTCAACCTCCTGGGCTCAAATGATCTTCCTTCCTCAGCCTCTTGAGTAATTGGGACTACAGCTGTGCACCACCATACTCGGCTAATTTTTTATTTTTATTTTGTGGAGATGGGGTCTTACTTATGTTGCCCAGGCTGGTCTCAAACTGCTGGCCTCAAGTAATCCTCCCACCTTGGCTTCCAAAGCATTTGGGATTAGAGGCGTAAGCCACCACAAATGGCAAGCATTATATTTCTACTGAACTGCTCTAAACTCATCCCTTGATGCCAAACTTTGTATGGCTGAATCATCAGCACAAATCTATAAACCTGACAGGGAAAACAACTCCAAGAACAGCAGTTCACCTCCCGGGAAGCTTCATTCCCACCTCCACTTCCACTCTTCTCCCTTCAAAACTCAGGTTTTTATGCTACTGACTCCATTCCTTGACCTTGAAGTACTCACTGTCTTTGGTCTGATTTACAAAAAGCCTTGACCTGACCCTGCTTTTCCTTCTTGCGCTTATTACTTCTCTCCCTCTTTTCATAGTCAAAGCATCTGGCAGGGTCCTCACTCTCTCCCAGCTTCCTTAATCCACTGTAATCTGACTTCCATTTCCCACTGGCCCCTTCTCCAGCTCGTTCTCCTGACCTCTCTGCCCTCTCTAGAACCGCCACTGGGTCTCCAGAACCAAACAGGCCTCAATTGAGCTGAGCACCAACCAGACACTTGGAAGGGAGGAAAGAATCTTACCACATTCTGTAAACAAAACAAGGAAGTGGCACCAACCTTCCCACTCCATTCTCCCACCCCGGGTCCCAAAAAGGAGGTTCTCTCATTATCTAGGAATAATTTCACTCAAGGCAGATGTGGCTCACTGCAGCTGTACTGGACCCTCCCAGGTCAGCCATCGTTCCCTTGTGTGGATTCCTCAACTCCTTGCTCCCTCAACACCTTGCCGGTCCAGGAAAAGCCAGATTCAGGTTGAGTCTCAAGCATCATCTGAACAGAGTGGACATCCGGCATGTGTAGTGGCCATCTTTCAGAGCATGGCCTGAGGGCTCCTGTCCATAGGAGCAGGACCACCAAGAGAGGAGTCTAGTGAGGAATCATCATTTGTTGGCCTACTGGCTTGAAGACTCCACCAATGGAGAAAGGAGCAAACTCAGGCAGAATCAAAACTCTCACCATTGGCTACCAGAAGGAAGTGAAACTAGAACTAGCTTGCAAAGAAAAAAACACAAGTTAACCAACTTCGGGTAGGGGATGTGATTGGCTTCCTGTAGGCGGAAGATCATGAGACACAGAGCATGGGCACCCCGGTCCTCCTGCAGTTGGGGAGTGGGTGTGTTGGTTCAGAGGTGCTGAGTAGAGAGTTAGGCAGAGATGAGATAGAGGATACCAAATTTTATTTTTTATTTATCTTTTTATTTCAGCTACCAACTATAGTTTCTAAAGCCCAGATATTCTTTTCAGAATCTCTCATGTCCATCCCATGCCACTGTCCCAGTCCACACTTTCATCCTGGACCACAGCCATAGTCCCATATCTGATTTCAATCAACCTCTTTGGAAACATTCTGCATACCAAGGTAAGTTTAATCAGCATGGTTTCCTCATTTTCATATCACTTTGCTGTTCAGAAACATTCTGTACAGCCTTGTTTATTTCTTCACACAGTTATTGAGTTTCAGAGTTTCTGGTCCTACCCCTACCTAATGCAGATCGGACAAATACCCTTGGCAGCCCCACTGACACTGCTTGAGTAATGTCAGTGACAGGGCATTCTCTCATCTCCATCCCTCCCCTGAAAGCAACTCATACATTCTCCCTACCAGAATGCGCCCTCCTCTCCCCAGTGCCCATCAAAAGTCTAAGGGTTAACTTTGACAGCTTCAACAATGGCAGATGCCCACCCTCCAGGAGGACAAACAACAAAGGTAGTCCTCCTCGGGGACCTCCTCAATGTGGCTCTGCCCCATGTATCCAAAATATTTCCACTCTCTAACCACCACTGACCTCCTGCACACAGGACACTGCTCTCTTTCTATCCTCCATGATATAATGTTCATTTTATCTTTCTAACTTTACTGAGGGTGGGTTCCTTGACAAAGCCCTATCCTTTCCACACACTTATTTAAATCCTACCTAGTCTTCAAAATGCAGCTTAAGCACCATCTCTTGCAGGAGGTCTTCCAGGTACTGCTTTCCACTCCTCATTGATCTCATTTTCAAAATCTCCATTCAAAACAAGCTATTACCATAGGGCATTCATTACTGATTGACAAGTATTGTGTGATTTTGTGCAGAGCTAAACTAAAAACTCCTTGAGGTCTAGAATCATACCTGATCGTTGTCAATGGCCTGTAGCAAGCACAAAGCAGACACTCAAAACACTTCATTTACTGGGTTATATTAATTATGCTACTTTATAACATAAACATAAATGCTTTGCTTCAATGTTGAGACTTTGTTGAGAGTAAGATCACAAGAGGTTAAATGGCACTTTTTAATATCTCCAGCTATTTTTAATGAAACTATTCCTTAAAATGAACTATCTTACATTACAGATATATTAATTAAGCAATTAATCAGTTCAAAATAAGATGCCTTCAAAAACTAATATTTTTCACTTTTATACACTGACATTAATGGCCAATGAAAATGAATATATCTCTAGGCAAAGGCTGCTTTTAAAAACCCTTCCAAATCTAAAAAATTGTAAAATATATACACTTTCAAAATGTCAGTACTGTGGCCAGCTCAAAAACCTACTGCCTACCCATATTCATCTAAGAAAATCACTTGAAGAAAAGCAATGGGGCCAGGCGCTGTGGCTCATGCCTGTAATCCTAGCACTTTGGGAGGCCAAGGCAGGCGGATCACTTGAGGTCAGGAGTTTGAGACCAGCCTGGCCAACATGGCAAAACCCTGCCTCTACTAAAAATACAAAAATTAGCCGGGCGTGGTGGCGGATGCCTGTAATCCCAGCTGTAGCTACAGTAGCCGGAATTATAGGCGCCCGCCACCATGCAGGGCTAATGAGGCCACTTAGGCGGCTTAGGCAGGAGAATCGCTTGAACCTGAGGGCAGAGGTTACAGTGAGCCAAGACTGCACCATTGCACTCCAGCCTGGGTAATAAGAGCAAGACTCTGTCTCAAAAAAAAAAAAAAAAAAGAAAGTGTTCCTCATGTTTTGCTTGCCATAAAGAAGACTACCATTCTCTTCCTGCTTTTCAGACCTAGGATGATAACAACTATTTGTTAGTATTAGGTTGGTATAAAAGAAATTGTGGTTTCTGCCACTGAAAGTAATGGCTTTACTTTTGCACCAACCTGGTACATGCCTTGCACTGCGCTAGGAACTTTTCATTTATTATCTCCATTACATGTTTCTCCTGAAAATGTCTGATGATACCACTGCCCCGTACAAAGGAGGACACTGAAGCATGTGGAGGCAAGTCAAGGTGAGAACCAAAGTGGCTTACTTCTGTTCTGCTGCACTCCTAGACTGCATAAGCCCCAAGCAAATTACAGTAAAATATTAAAGGAAGATTTCTTTAAAACTGCATATTTGTATGGGCTATCCATAGACACACACATTTTCCCCATAAACATGAAATCTTAATATCTGAGCTCTGTGGAATTCTGGGTAATCTTTTATAGCATCATATTTTCCATTTGTTGAAATTATATCATTAATCAGTTTTAATACAGTGTCTCTACTGGACACATATAAGAAATAATTCTAAACAGTTCATGGATAAAATAACTTAGGTCAAATTCTAGTTCACCTCTATAAACCCAAAATCCCTTTGCCATACTGAAATTTCTATCAAATGTTTACTTGAAAGCATTAGTTTTGTTTTTGTTTGCTTTAGTGGTATAAGAACAGGAGAGGGGCTTACGGTATGAACTGTATTCAGATCATAAATCACATCCCATATAAGCCTAACTCAAGCACCTCTTTATAGAAATTCAATACAACGATTTTAATTTTTAGAAACAAATATCAACACTAGCTACTACAGAACCAATTATGTATTAAGGGCTTGGCACCTATTATTTCATTTGATTAAAACAATTCCTATTGGTTATGAAGCAGTTACCATTATCTCCATTGAAGGAAGCCAAGACTCAGAGCATTTATGCAACTGGTTACCATTCAACACATGGTTAACACGTGATAGGGCCAGGGGCCTGTCCAGGTTTCCTCAACTCCAGAGTTCACTCTTCAACTACACTGCTACTTCCTTCCTCCCAAAAAGCTCAAGAACCTCCTTCTAAAAAGGTCAGGTTGCAGAATAAACATAACCCTAGCTTCTTTCTGATTCATAACAGCTGGCCCTAATGCTGTGTAGCTCAGTACCAGAACAAGTAAAATATGCTGCACATCGGTCAGCACTCAAGGGATACACATCAATGTTCCTACTTGAACAATCCCACCTATTTAATGCTCCCACCTTGGTTAGCCAATATGTTAGACAACAAGGAAGCATGCTTAGAGTCCGCTCTGCCAGGATATCTCACCCAGCTGCTGTCCTATCTTTCACACAGCTTTCTTGATTGTATCAGTATCTGTCCTTCCAGGCAGGGACTAACCCAAGGTTGTGAAAGCAGGCCCAGTAACATCAGCTGATCCTCACTTAGCTAAACGTAATCTGAGGTAGGCATTTCACATGCATTATTTCATTTAATCTTGGCAATGACTCTATGGGGTTGCATACTAATTGTAACCCTTTTTTAAGATAAGGAAACTGAGGCTAATAATTTGTTCATATTTAATCTTGCTAACATAACTGTATTTATATATTCGTATCTCCATGGAGCAATACAGGATGAGCTGATTTAACTACAGCTCCACTGTACACTGTGTTCACAAATTAAAAGAAACCTGGCTGGGTATGGTGGCTCACGCCAATAATCCCAGCACTTTGGGAGGCCAAGGCGGGTGGATCACGTGAGGTCAGGAGTTCGAGACCAGGCTGGCCAACATGGTGAAATCCCATCTCTACCAAAAATACACAAAAAAATTAGCCAGACATGGTGGCCGGTGCCTGTAATCCCAGCTACTCAGGAGGCTGAGGCAGGAGCATCGCTTGAACTTGGGAGGTGGAGGTTGCAGTAAGCCGAGATTGTGCCACTGCACTCCAGCCTGGGTGACAAGAGAGAAACTTCATCTCAAAAAAAAAAAAAAAAAAAAGATTCCCTTTGAAAAAGAGTGCTGGCATTTCTTCAAAAGAAAACTACTGAAAGTGATGGCACCTCCAGGGCCCAGTACAGTGTCTGGTACAATTCAGGCCTTCAAGAACCATTCGTTAAATAAATGAATCTAAGTAAATACTGGAGCTGATGAAATTGTGCCTCACACTCCACACCTCTGTGCCTTTACCCAGCCCTCATCTACTGCCACCCCTTACAGCTCCTGCCTGGCACTTCTGCCTGACTGTCCCTGCCAGCCCTCTCTTCAGGCCCTACCAAGGACCCAGCATGCAAACATGCTCACAGCAAATCACATAAACTCTGAGCTAAACTTCCAATTAAACAGACTGCCTGCCTCCCCGCCCAGGCATTTAGAATTATCTAGGCCACAGAAAGATCAGCTTCGTAGAACTTTTCTAGACCCAGAACTCACAGAAGAAGCAAACCCTGACTGCAAAAACAGCTTCAAAAACAAAACTCTGGACTGGGTGTGGTCTCATGCCTGAAATCCCAGCACTTTGGTAGGGTGAGGTAGGCAGATCACTCAAGTCCAGGAGTTTGAGACCACCCAGGTCAACATGGCAAAACCCCGTCTCTACAAAAAAATACAAAAAATAAAATTAGCCAAGCATGGTGGCGTGCTGCCTTTAGTCCCAGCTACTCAGGAGACTGAGGCGGGTGGACCTACTAAGCCTGGAAGGTCAAGGTTGCAGTGAGCTATGATCACACCATTGCACCCCAGCCAGGGTGACAGAACAAAACTCTGTCTCGAAAACCAAAAAACAAAAAACTAACCTCTGGGTTAAAATGATGTTCATTAAAACTGGCCTCATCTGAACCTGAACGAACATTGATAGGAGTCAAAAGTTCTACTGCTCAGAGCAAAGCACTGAACAGTGAATGGGTCTGGGTGAGAACTGGCCCCATTCCACCGCCAACTAGAGCTGTATACTGTGATACAGTCTGCCCTCAGTATCTGTGGGTTCTGTATCCACAGATTCAACCAACTGTGAATAGAAAACACAAGGGGAAAAAAAACTGAATGTATACAGACTTTTTTTTGTTCATTATTCCCCAAATAATATATAACAACTCTTTACATAGCATTTACATTGTATTAGGTATTTAAGTAGTCTAGAGATGATTTAAAGTACACAGGAAAATGTGCATAGTTTATATGCAAATACTACACCATTTTATATCAGGGACTTGAGCATTCACGGATTTTCATATCCATGTGGAGTCCTGGAACCAATCCCCCACGGATACTGAGGGATGGCCGTACTTACAAATTCAGGATTGGTTCTTTGGCCTATCCTAAAAAGAACTTTTTATAAATGGAGAAAGTAGGAAAACAATACAAAGTTTTCCCAGAGAATACCACTAGGAGCCTACAGCACAGAAAGGTAGTTGGAATATTCTGTGATCAATAAATAGCTGTTAATAATTGGTTTAACCACAGAATCACCATTATTCATTTGTTCTTAAATATGAAGTGGCTGGGACACTACAGATGTTATTCTCCAATTTAAAAGCGCTGCAGGGTTCTTTTGATATACTGCTTTTATAAAAACTTAAAGCAGTGAATTAAATATGCAATCATTCAAAAGTGAGAAAAAAAGAAAAATTCTCATACTAGATGAAAGGAAGGTAAAATATATGATGATGTATTAACTCCAACTAGCAAAAATGTATTTAGAAGTATCAGAAACAACAATAGCTGCTCCACATTGTGAGTTCTTTGTGCCCGGTATTTACAGATGATCCTTATGAGAAAAGGGAATAATTCTTTTAAGGAATGCAGCTCAGGGAAGTTAAATGACTTGCACAAGTTCCCTGACTAGTCACAATGCCAGAATGTGGAACCAAGTCTATCTGGCTCCAAAGCTTAACAATGACACTCCTTAGAACTTCCTTGAGCAGGCTGAGGTCAGAAAAGCTTTTTTTGTTTGTTTTTTGAGACGGAGTTTCACTTTTGTTGCCCAAGCTGGAGTGCAATGGCGTGATCTCCGCTCACTGCAACCTCCGCCTCCCACGTTCAAGTGATTCTCCTGCCTCAGCCTCCCGAGTAGCTGGGATTACAGGCGCATGTCACCACGCCTGGCTAATTTTTTGTATTTTTAGTAGAGACGGGGTTTCACCATGTTAGCCAGGCTGGTCTCGAACTCCTGACCTCAAGTGATCCACCCACCTCAGCCTCCCAAAGTGTTGGGATTACAGGCGTTGAGCCACTGCGCCCAGCCAGAAAAGCTTTTCTTAAGTTCATTTGTTTATAAGCCAGTCCTAGATGCACTTTTGCAGAATCAGAATGTGAACCAGCCCTTTAAAGCTTTAAAACAAAGCTGATGCTTCTCCTTTATGCTAAATATACACTCTACAGGACATCTTTTCCACAACAGGGAAGCTACCTACCCCACTATCTGCAGGCTTAGCTACAAATTAAAATCACCTGGAGAGTTTTTAAACAGTACCAGAGCCTGAGCCTCTATTGCATGAGAATCTCTGGGGACAAAGCTTGAAAATTTGTGTTTTTAAGTGTTCCCTGAACTACTGAACTAACTTATTAATAATATGTGCTGGGGCAAGTAATCTACCTTAATAAACTCCACAAGCATCCTGGAGACATCTTCAGTGCAGTAGTTCTCACCTTCCACTGTTCATAACAATCACCCAGGGACCTTTAGAAAATTCTGATGCTCAATCCATACCCCAAGACCATCAGATTCTCTGAGGGTAGGCCCCAGGCATCAGTAGTTTGTAAAGCTCTCCGGGTGATGCTAGTGTGCAGCAAGGGATGAGCACCACGGTTTTAGCAGCCAGCGACGTGCACCAGAAGCCCAAACCCTCCTTTGCTGGTGTTCCAATGTGCCATCCACCAGCAGCACCACCACATCAACAGCCTTTTTCTCAAACTCCCTGCCTTCTCCCTTAGGGTCAGGCACCTGAAGTGGTGCTAACACCCGAAGTTTTCCATGTCTCAGGCACTTCCCCCAACTCCCTGCACATGTGCATACCCGCTTACAAGAAATGCTGCATGAGTCTCCCCTCTGTCCTAAAGAATCATTCCTATGATTGGATGATTCATTCCACATGCGCACGTGTTTGTCATTCTTCCACCACTTTCCATTTTATTATCTCCACTTCCGTTTCTCTCTTATTAGCATTTTTAACTGTCACTACTTTTGCAGCCAGGGACAATATGCTGTTCTGAATACATTAAACTTAGGTACAAAGCTGCAGGCTAAGGAACAACACTGAAACTAAGTGTTGATGGCTGAAACTAAGCTGACGTCTCAGGCCCACTGCTATTCACTAGATGTGGGCAGGGTTGAGGTCTTTTTGTTCTGGAGGGTAGCTCTGTTTACATCTGTAGAAGTTCATCATACAAAGTTTTGAAGCAGCGGAGCTTCCTGCTGCTTTTTGATTACATGCAGCTCCTCGGGATGCAAAGCTCAAAAGATTATCCTAAATTTCCAAGGCACACATTTTGAATAACAACAAAGATCTTTATGGTTGATAGAGACTAAAAAGCTTTGTACATCTCCATTCTAAAGTTCTGAATTATATGAAAATTCTCAGATGAGGCCTAGATGAAAAATATTCTATACTACAAGCAAAATGCTTTTTACTCAACAATATTTAAATCCAAAAGAAGCAGTATTCAGGGTGAAGACATTCTCTGAAAGGGCAAATCAGGTGTTGATTAAAGCTTCCCTAAAAGTTATACTACTTTGTACTACTAATGAATGGCTGACAAAGTTAATCCATGGCATCACCCTGCAAACAATCCTCCAACCACGTACAAACAACATCAGTAAAAAAAAACTCATAGCACTAAGAAATGCATTTGCCTGATAAAGTAGTTCTGTACTAGGTAAGACTTAGTCCATTACTGCTTTTTTCAATGCTATCTCAGATTATTTCTGCAAAACTATCAAGGGAAAAAACACAGACAATGAATTCAGAGTCTATGATGGAAAAAGCAGATTTGATTTCCATACAAATTATGAGATAAAGCGTAGCAATAATATATTCCAATAATTTTTATGAAAAAGATCAAGATTACTGACATTTTAAATAAGATCACCACTAATGTCCTAAGTTAATTTCAATCGTGTTCATAATCATTGGTATTTAAGAAGAAATTTCAGGATAATATTTAAAAGTTAATTAAAAGCAGCATAAGCATTCATGTCAGTCAAGCATGACCTCTGCTCTACAACACATTTAAATGCATGTCACCTTGACCTGTAACACAGCAATGTAAAAAATTTTGGTCAATATAAATCAAATGTACACTAATTTATTCAGCAGGTTTCCTGGTATCTGAATCAACATCAGAAATCTAACCAGTATTTGTTATTCTGTTATTGACAAAAGGAAGCATATTTAAATGATAACAAGTACTCACGGGTGTCATTTGGAAGTTAAATTGTTCCCCAAGGACAGCCTCCATAAACAGCTACATTTAAAGGTCATTTACCACCAAATTATGAACAACTGTTGCATTTATTAGCTCAGGCTCAATAGTTTGGAAGCTGCAGTCATCAATTTCTACTGACAATGAGATCTAATTGTTCACCGATGATAAACAAGGAAAACAGAGCTTTTCTATAAACTTTTATCCTGCACTATATTCACATTTAAAAAATTTGGTTGCACACTTTCCACAGGTATGCATTTATTATTTCCAACTGCAAATAAATATCAGATAATAAAATGTACAAACATTTCTCATTTTATATTTATCTGAACAAAAAGAAGAAAAACACTATGATGTTTATGAAGGAAGAGTACGTTTCACTTTTGGAAGGTGGTACAATAATTAATTTCATGTGTCTACTTGACTGAGCCATTGGGTGCCCAGATATTCAGTCAAACATTCTGGGTGTTTCTGTAAGAGTGTTTTTGGATGAGATGCATATTTAATTCTGTAGGCTGAGTGAAGAACATTATGATTCATAATGTGAGTGGACCTCTTTGAATCTCAGAGGCAACATATTCCTCATTTGGGTATGTTACTCCTGCCCATTTATCAGGTGACTTGAAAAGATTCTAGTTTTGAGTGGGTCCCAGAATATGAATAGGCTCTGCAATAGGTCCAAGCTGCCATGCAAACTGCTCTGCCACTTCGACCATATGATCCAGCAGATCCAATGGGGCCTGAAGTATCCATGGCAGATACGGATGTTGTTTGGAGTCTCTGGCAGGTTGCTATAGGTGAAGTGCAATGCTGGTTCTTAGAATTTTGGAGCAAAGCCCTGCCAACCTCTGTGAATAACCACTCTACTTTTGAGAAACAGCGGTTACCCTGCTACTGGGTCTTAGTAGAGACTGAATGCTTAACTATGGGCCACCAAGTTACCATGTGACCTAAGCTGGCCATCATGAATAGTGTGTTATCTGACCCATCAAGCTATAAAGTTGGGCATGATCAGCAGCACTCCATCATCAAATGGAAATAGTATATGTGAGATGAACCCAAGCAGGCCCTGAAGGCACAAGTAAGTAACAGGAAGAGGTGGCCCAGATACCATAGTCCCTAATCCAGCTACACTGCCTTCTCTCTCCCAGCCTGCACCTATGGCCCCATGGGGAGTTCCCTATGATCATTCTGACAGAGGTTTACAGATGGTTCTACATGATATACAGGTACTACCTGGAAGTGGACAGCTGCAGTACATTGTCCCTCTCTGGGATATCTTTGAAGCAAAGTGGTGAAGAGAAATCCTCCCTGTGGGCAGAACTTCAAGCAGTACATTTGATTGTAAACTTTCCTTGGAAGGAGAAACGGCCAGACATGTGACTATACAACAATTCAGGGGCTGTGGCCAATGGTCTGAATGGATGGCCAGGGACTTGGAAGGAATACGACTTGGAAGACCATGTCTTCCAAGAAGACCTACATGGAAGACCACTCTAAACAGTAAACGACAAAAAACTGTGAAGGTATTTGTGTCTCATGGGAATGCCCACCAAAGGGTGATCTCAGCAGAGGAGGATTTTAATAATCATGAGGATTTGAATAAAATGACTCCTTCTGTGCATACGAGTCAGCCTCTTTCCCCAGTCACCACTGTTAGCACACAATGGGCTAATAAAGTAGCCATGGTGGCAGGAACAGAGGTTATGCACGGGCTCAGAAATATGGACTTCCACTCACCAAAGCCAACCTGGCTACAGCCACTGCAGAGCACCCAATCTGCCAGGAGCAGAGATCAACACTGAGGCCCCAATATGGCACCATTCCATATTAGGAATGATCAGCCAGACACCTGACAGCAGGTTGACTACAATGGATTGCTTCCATCATGAAAGGGGCAGAGTTTTGTCCTTACTGGAATAGACACTTACTCTGGATACAGACTTGCCTTCCCTGCACACAATGCTTCTGCCAAAACTATCATCCCTGGACTTACAGGATACTGTATCCACTGCCATGGTACTGATTTCATAGCAAATGAAGTGAGGCAGTGGTCCCATGCTCATGTAATTCACTGGGCTTACCATATTCCCCATCATCCGGAAACAGCTGGCTTGGTAGAATGATGGAATGGCCTTTTGAAGACTCAGTTACAGTGCTAGCTAAGTTGCAATACTTTGCAGGGCTGGGTCAAGTTTCTTCCCAAGGCTATACATGCTCTCAATCAACATATAATATATAGTGCTGTTTCTCCCATAGCCAGGATTGATAGGTCCAGGAATCAAGGGGTAGAAATGGGAATAGCACCACTCACCATTACCCCTAGTGACCCACTAGCAAAATGTTTGCTTCCTGTCCCCAGAACTTTATGCTCTGCTGGCCTAGAGGTCATAGTTCCATAGTGAGGAATGCTTCCATCAGGAGACACAACGATTCTGATGAAATGAAAGCTAAGGCTGTTGCCTAGCCACTTTATGCTCATGTCTTTAAATCAACAGGCAAAAATGGGAGTTACTGTGCCATGTATTGCTCTGCTATGTACTGGCTGGGGTGATTGATCCTGCCTACCAAAAGGAAACTGGACTACTACTCCACAATAGAGGTAAGGATCTCCTGTCTGGAATACAGGAGATCCCTTTGAACATAATAGTAATACTACTGCACCCTGTAATTAAAGTCAATGAAAAAAACTGCAGCAACCCAATTCAGGCAGGACTACTAATAGCCCAGACCCTCCAGGAATGAAGGTTTGAATGACCTACCAGGTAAAGAAACACAACCGGCTGAGGTGCTTGCTGAAGGCAAATGGAATATGGAATAGGTAGAGGTATTTATAAATACCAGTTATGGCAAGGCGTGGTGGCTCACACCTGTAATCCCAGCACTTTGGCAGGTTGAGGTGAGCAGATCACTTGAGTTCAGGAGTTCCAGACCAGCCTGGCCAATATGGTGAAACCTCAACTCTACTAAAAATACAAAAATTAGCCAGCATGGTGGCACTCACCTGTAATAACAGCTACTCGGGAGGCTGAGGCAGGAGAATTGCTTGAACCTGCGAGGTGGCGGTTGCAGTGAGGTGAGATCTCGACACTGCACCCCAGCCTGGGTGACAGAGCAAGACTCTTGTCATTCATTCATTCATAAATAAATGCCAGCTATGACCACACAACCAGTGACAGAAATTAAGACCGAATTGTCAGTAATTCCTTATTTTGTTACAAAAATATGTATGTATATATAGCAAACAAATCTTTGTTTTCTTCTCCCTTAACCCCTCATCATGTAACATACGATGTACTGACTTTATGTCATAATATTTAAGTATTGATTATTAACTTTATGTCATCGTATTTAAATTATAAGATATCAAGAAGAGTAAACATCACTCAAGGATTCTACCTTCTCTTCTGGCGAAGGAGTCAGTGTATTTGGGGTTATAGGATAGATGTATCATGTGAGGTAGAATTATGAAATTGTTATTATCTTTATTTGGAGAATAAAGACAGTAGTTGACCCCCAAATTAGAGCTTCCAACTTGCAGTCTCACTAATAGTGTGTTAGAGAACCTGCCTCCTCTCACCTCCATCCTCATTATGACCGGTTTTTATCAATCTTTTCCATTTTGCCTATTGAATTAAAAAGCAAGCAAGTGGCCAGGCGTGGTATCTCATGCCTGTAATTCCAGTACTTTGGGAGGCCAAGGCAGGTGGATCACCTGAGGTCCAGAGTTCGAGACCAGCCTGGACAACATGATGAAACCGCATCTCTACTACTCTACTAAAAATACAAAAATTAGCCGGGCATGGTGGTGTGCACCTGTAATCCCAGCTACTCAGGAGGCTGAGGCACGAGAATCACTTAAACCCGGCAGGCAGAGATTACTGTGAGCCAAGATCGTGCCATTGCACTCTAGCCTGGGCAACAGAGAGAGAGTCAGTCTCAAAAAATAAATAAATAGAAATAAATAAAAAGCAAGCAAACAAACAAATCTTATTTTACTTTGCCCTTCTTTAATTAAGTATGGTTTAAGGAAATGTGTATGAATACCAAGTTGATAGGTAGTAGGCTCTTCATGGTTAATTTTATGTGACAACTTCAGTGGGCCACAGGGTGCCCAGATATTTGGGCAAACATTTCAAACTAAGCACCTGTGAAATGGTACTTCAGAACCTGCTCTACCCAGTCTTCTACTTAGTAAACAATAACATCATTCTGAAACTGCCTTTGCAAAAGTATGGCTGGGACAGTGAAAGAGATCTAACCTAATTGACTCCATCTTGCTTCTAACCTCCAAGCTGTCCTTGTTCATTCCTGACTGTAGGCTGAACTAACCTTGGGAGGAACTTAGTCTACACTTTATAGTTTAAAACAAAGACGATAACAGTCCTTTCCCAAAGCAAACCTCCTTCTTGCCTGGGGACTACACTGCCTTTGTAGGACTAAGAAATTAGCCACAAGATTAGAAATTATGGTTTAGGAGTCAGGCAGCTGGAGGCTGCAAGATTCTGCCCTCCCTAAGCTGCTCCTAAGATAAGTACTTAAGATATTTTGCAGACCCTGCACTTGATAGATCAGCTGGCACCACCCACATCAATAAACTGGCTCATCTGATCTTGTGGCCGCCACCCAGGAACTGACTCAGTGCAAGAAGACAGCTTTGACTCCCTATGATTTCATCTCTGACCTGACCAATCAGCACTCCTGGCTCACTGGCGTCTCCCCACCCACTAAATTGTCCTTAAAACTCATCACTGAATGTTTGGGGAGATTGATTTGAGTAATAATAAAACTCTAGTTTCCTGCACAGCAGGCTCTTCATGAATTACTCTTTCTCTATTGCAGTTCCCCTGTCTTGATAAATCGGCTCAGCCTAGGCAGCAGGCAAGGTGAACCGACTGGGCGGTTACAATTCTTCCCTTTCTTCAGGCTAAAACCCTTGGGAGTCACCCTTGTTCGTCACTTTTTCTCATGCCCCAAATCTAATCCATCAGTGGATCCTATTGCCTCAATCACCAAGAGCTATCAGGAATCCAACCATCTTCCAACACCTCCTTCTACAGAACTAACTGTTCTAAGCCATCATCATCTTTTACTTGGGATACTATAGTAGCTTCCTAACTGAGCTTCCTAACTGCAGCACTCTTCCTATAGTTTATTCTCCACACTAAAATAGGAGTAATTCTTTTAAGACATGACTCATGTAACCAATAGGTAAGCTCCACAAAGGGAGGGATTTTCATTTATATTTTTTCTACTGTGTCCTTGGCATCTAGAACAGTTCCTGGTACATGATTGGTGATCAATAAATACTGAAACACGTCGCTCCTCTGCCTCCTACTTCCCAAAGTAAAAGCCAACATGGGCTGGGTACAGTGCCACTGAATCACGTCGCTCCTCTGCCTCCTACTTCCCAAAGTAAAAGCCAACATGAGCTGGGTACAGTGCCTCATGCCTGCAATCCCAAAACTTTGGGAGGCCAAGGTGGGATGATCCCTTTAGCCTAGGGCTTTGAGACCAGCCTTGGCAACAGTGAGACCCCACCTCTACAAAAAATAAAAAATTAGCCAGGTGTGGTAGCATGCATCCATGGTCCTAGCTGCTTGGGAGGCTGTGCCTCCCAAAGATCAAGTGATCCTGCTGGAGGATCACTTCAGCCTGGGACATTAAGGCTGCAGCAAGTCATGATTGCACCACTGCACTCCAGCTTGGGCCACAAAGTAAGACCTTGTCTCCTCTCCCCTCAAAAAAAAAAAAAGAAAAAAGAAAAGCCAACGTCCTTATCACTGCCTACCAGACCTATGCTCTGCCCTCCCACCCCACCATTCCATTTCCCATTATTTCCCCCACCACACTATATATGACCTTATCTCTTATCACTCTCTATTTTCCTACTGCATTCCAAACCCACTGGATCCTTTCTATTCTTAAAACACACTATGCACACTTCCACTTCATGTCCTTTGCACATACTGCTCCTTCTGCCTAAAAGACACTTCCCTTGGATAACCTCATGACTCACCCCCTCACCTCCTTCAGGTCTCGGTTCCAATGTTGCCTTCCCAGGGAAGGATTCTCTGATGATCCCCCAGCACTCTTTACCTCTCTTCTTTTGTTTCTTTTTCTCCATAGTGCTTACAACTATCTAAGACACTATATTTAATTTAATTATCATGTTTACTCTTACTCTCCCCCAACTAGAATGCAAGCTCCTTGAAGGTAGAGAATTTTGATCGTTTTGTTCATTACTGTATCCCCAGAGGGAGATTAGTGTGCCTGCCACTTAATAGGTAGATAAATATTTGTTAAATAAGTAGATGACTTGTTTTCATTTTCTCTTGACATTGTAAACAATGCTACAATGAACTTTATATGTATATCTTTATGAATTTATGGATATAGACTAAAAAGTGGGAAGGCTGTTTCAAAGGGTATATAAATATCTTATCTAATATATACTGCCAAACTGACCTCCAAAATACAGCTTCCAACTTTCAGTCTCACCAATAGTGTGTTAGAGAACCTGTCTCCTCCCACCTCCATCCTCAAAAGGACTGGTTTTTATCAATCTCTTCCATTTTGCCTAGTGAATTAAAAAAAAAAAAAAAATGCCTTGTTTTACATTGGGTTTCTTTAATTACTGGTGAAACTGACTATCTTTTCTTCCTTTCTTTCTCTCTTTTTTTTTTTTTTTGAGACGGAGTCTTGCTCTGTTGCCCAGGCTGGAGTGCAGTGGCACAATCTCAGCTCACTGCAAGCTCTGCCTCCTGGGTTCACGCCATTCTCCTGCCTCAGCCTCCCCAGTAGCTGGGACTACAGGCGCCCACCACCATGTACTTTTTTTCGTAGAGAGGGGGTTTCACCTTGTTAGCCAGGATGGTCTCGATCTCCTGACCTTGTGATCCACCTGCCTCGGCCTCCCAAAGTGCTGGAATTACAGGCGCCAGCCACTGAGCCCAGCCTCTTTCTTTTTTTTGCTTTTGTCACTTGTACCCTTGATGTTTCTCTCCCCTTAACAAAACCAAACAAAAAACCACTCCCTACTCATGGCTGCTTCCAGACCATACTTTTAGCTGGGGATCTTCGGTCCCACTGCAACCACTCAACCTAATTCTTCAAGCTCCAACCCCAGTATGTGTCCCTCCTTACCAACTATCCACACCTCTTACCCTTTCTCCATACAATTCCCTGAGCCTAAAATGCTATCCCTCCCTTTCTCAAACTGGCAAACTTCCACTCAGCCTTCCAGAGTGAGCTTTCATGTCAGCGGCCCCTGCCCCCAACACCAATGCAACCACTGGGAATGGGGGCACAGAATAAGTAACCACAGAAATGAATTTTTGCCCTACCTGTCTATGTAACCTCAATAATCAGATGAATTTCCATTAGCAAGAAATAGAGAAAAGGGTGAGGGTGTAAAGAGAGAAGCTTACAGTTTATAAAACAATCCCTACTAAGAAAAGGCAGCTGGTGAGATTCAATTCACCTATTGGCTCTTCCTTAGAATGAGAATTATAAAATCAATGAGAAGAGGGGAATAGCATATTTCAAATACCAAAAATTTTTGGTAAAAAAGAAAAAATTTTTTCTTTTTTCCTCAAAAAAGAAAAAAAAAAAAAAGCAACTGAAAAGGGACACCACGTTGGGCATTTCAAATATACCCAATCTAATAATCAGAATGTAACCAGCAAATTACATGGGATCTGAGAGGGCTTTTAGCTTTCTGGAAAGTTTTCTGCTCCTTCTAAAGTTTTCAGGAAGGTTAAAAAAAAATCCTCTGAGGGTTTTCCCAAATCAAATGAAACAGCAAATGAAGTGAGGCAATGGTCCCGTACTCATGAAATTCACTGCTTACCATATTCCCCATAATCCTGAAACAGCTGGCTTGGTAGAATGATGGAATGGCCTTTTGAAGACTCAATTACAGTGCTAGCTAAGTTATAATACTTCACAGGGCTGGGTCAAGTTTCTTTTTTTGGGAGGGGCGGTGGACAAAGTCTCGCTCTGTCACCCAGGCTGAAGTACAGTGGCAGGATCTCGGCTCACTGCCAACTCCACCTCCCAGGTTCAAGCAATTCTTGTGCCTCAGCCTCCCAAGTAGCTGGGATTACAGGGGCACACCACCATGCCCGGCTAGTTTTTGTATTTTTAGTAGAGACAGCGTTTCACCACGTTGGCCAGGCTGGTCTCAAACTCCTGACCTCAAGTGATCTACCCATCTTGGCCTCCCAAAGTGCTGGGATTATAGGCGTGAGCCACCGCGCCCAGCCTCAAGTTTCTTTCTCTTGCATTTATTTGTTAGATTGGGAACATAAAGGAAGTGGTAAAAAGACCCCACCTAAGTGAAACTAAAATTAATTCTCAGTTACTCTGAGATGACATTTTCCTACTGTGATAGATAATTAAATAATTCAGCTTTTAAAAATTTTCTTGGCTGGGCACAGTGGCTCATGCCTGTAATCCCAGCACTGTGGGAGGCCGAGGGAGGCGGATCACAAGGTCAGGAGATCGAGACCATCCTGGCTAACACAGTGAAACCCCACCTCTACTAAAAATACAAAAAATTAGCCAGGCATGGTGGCAGGCGCCTGTAGTCCCAGCTACTAGGGAGGCTGAGGCAGGAGAATGGCGTGAACCCAGGAGGCGGAGCTTGCAGTGAGCTGAGATCACACCACTGCACTCCAAGCCTGGGCAACAGAGCGAGACTGTGTCTCAAAAAAAAAAAAAAAAAATTATTTCACTCTTTAAAAATTGTTAGAAATGTAGTATGCACCTCTCACTGTTAGTGCCCCTTCATCTCCTACAGGGCTAATCTGATTCTACAAATGGAATAAAAGATAGAGTAAGACTTCTTTCAATGTTTAGAGTGGCCCAAAGATAACAAACACAGCCTATGAGCCAGGACCATGAGCCAGGAACTTTGGGGAACTTACACACGTAAAGCACATCAATGGTTAGTCTATGTCTTATGTTAATTATGAGGACTAAACTCTGATTTTTTTTATCTTGCCCAAATTCCTATCTAAGCGGTCTGGGGAGTCATGCCCATAGATGGGTTTTATTTAACCCTGTATATCATGATTTACTTTCCAACCTGACTCTGGCATAACATTAGGAGAGAAAGAAGAACATCAAAATATTTTACCCTGAAACATGTTTCTTTGCCATATTTTGATGGCCCTGCAAAGCTGTTCTTTGTGGGGAAAATTTTGCATCTGTAAAGAATCTCTATTAACACAGCTAGAAGATCTTTTTCTTCCAGACCCTCCCAATTCTAAAGAGATTAACTAAGATCTGAATAGGAAACATTTGTCACCCATTGTCTCTAAGGGCAGCCACTATTAGACTTCAAAAGAACTTTGGTCTCTACAATCTTTATCTTAACTTGAACATTCCCTTTTTGTCTATCCCAGGTTTTCAGGCAAACTCAACCAACTGTCAACCAGAAAATGTTTAAATTCACTTATAGCCTAGAAGCTTCCGGCTTTGAGTTGTTCCACCTTTCTGGACAAACCAATGTATTTCTTAAATGTATTTGATGTCTCATGCCACTCTGAAATGTATAAAGCCAAGCTGCACCCTGACCACCTTGGGCACATGTTCTCAGGACTTCCTGAGGGCTGTGTCACGGGCCATGGTCACTCATATTTGGTTCAGAATAAATATCCTCAAATATTTTACAGAGTTCAACTCTTTTCATCGACAATTATTATTATTTATTATTTGAGACAGTGTCTTGCTCTGCCACCCAGGCTAGGGTGCAGTAGAGTAATCATGGTTCACTGTAGCCTTAACCTCCTGGGGTCAAGCAATCCTCCCACCTCAGGCTCTCAAGTAGGGACCATAGGTACATACCACTATGCCCAGCTAATTTTTTAAATTATTTGTACAGGCGAGTTCTCACTATGTTGCCCAGGCTACTCCTCAAATTCCTGGGCTCAAGGGATCTTCCCACCTTGGCCTTCCAAAGTGCTGGGATCACAGGCATGAGCTACCACACCCAGCCAAATTTATTTTGTTGGGGGAACGGGGTCTCCATATGTTGTACAGTCTGGTCTCCAACTCCTGGGCTCAAGTCTGCTTTGGCCTCCTGAGTACCTGAGGCTGAAGGCATGAGCCATTAAGTTTTTCCTCTCCCTAAATCTCTTAAGGAAAGACTAAGATAAGCAGGTCTCATTCATTCATTTATTCAAGTGCCAATGATTACAATATCCAGGCAAATGATTACAATATCCAGGCATGATACCTAGAAATCAATGGCATTGAAACAGACAAGGTCAGGCTGGGCCTGGTAGCTCACACCTGTAATTCTAGCATTTTGGGAGGCCGAGGCAGGTGGATAGCTTAAGCCCAAGAGTTCGAGACCAGCCTGGGCAACATGGTGAAACCCTACCTGTACCAAAAATACAATAATTGGCCAGGCGTGGTGGTGGGCACCTGTATTCCCAGCTACTGAAATAGTGAGACATTTAAAATAATAAATAATTTTATAAACTATCTTATTCACAGAAAGAAATGAAAATGATTTTTTACCATATAAAAAGATGTTCAACTTCATTCATAAGTCATAAAATCATGAATGACATTAAGAATTACATTGTGATACTATTGTTTACCTATCAGATTGGCACAAATCCAAAAGCCTGAGAACACTCAGTTGGCAAGCTTGTGAGGAAGGATATACACTCATAAACTGCTACAGTAATGTATAATACCACAGTCCCTATGGATGGGAATTTGACGATATCAGCTAACATTAAACATGCATTTAATTTTTGGTCCAGTAACCACTACTAGAAATTTATTCTAAAGACTCACTGACAAAAATACAAAAAGACATGCACACAGGCTATTGATTGAAGACAAACAATGAAGAACAATTCAGATACAGGCTTTACATTGTTTGACTACACTTTGCTTTAATGTGCTTTGCAAATACTGCATTTATTACAAATTAAAGTTTTGCCGTGATCTTGCATTGAGCAAGCCTATCGGCGGCATTTTTCCAATAGCATGTGCTCACTTCGTGTCTCTGTGTCACAGTTTTGTAATTCTCCAGTATTTCAAAAACTTTTCCATTATTATTTTATCTGTTATGGTGATCTGTGATCAGTGATCTTACAAGTTACTACCGTAATTGTTTTGGAGTTCCACAAGCCACACCCATAAAAAGATGGCAAACTCAATAAATGGTGCTGGCTATCCACAATAGCAAAGACATGGAATCAGCCTAAACATCCATCAAAGGAAGACTGAATAAAGAAAAGGTCCTGCAATCCCAGCAGTTTTGGAGGCCGAGGTGGGTGGATCACGAGGTCAGGAGTTCGAGACCAGCCTGACCAACATGGTGAAACCCCGTCTCTACTAAAAATACAAAAATTAGCCAGGCGTGGTGGCACGTCCCTGTAATCCCAGCTACTCAGGAGGTCGAGGGAGGAGAATCACTTGACCCCAGGAGGCGGAGGTTGCAGTGAGCTGAGATTATGCCACTGCACTCCAGCCTGGGTGACAGACCAAGAATCTGTCTCAAAAAAAAAAAGAAAAGGTGGTACATATACATCATGGCATACTATGCAGCCATAAAAAGAATGAGAGAATGTCCTTTGCAGGAACATGGATGAAGCTGGAGGCCGTTATCCTTAGCAAACTAACACAGGAAAAGAAAACCAAATATCACATGTTTTCACTTACAAGTGGGAGCTAAATGATGAGAACACATGGAACACATAGAGGGGAACAACAGACACTGGGGCCTACTGGAGGGTGAAGGATAAGAGGAGAAAGAGGATCAGAAAAAGTAACTATCAAGTACTAGGTTTAGTACCCGGATGATGAGATAATTTGTACACCAAACCACTGTGACATAAGTTTACCTATATAACAAACAGGCATATGTATCTCTGAACCTAAAAAAAAAAAAGTTAACAGATAAATAAATAAATGATGAAGGGATAAATGGTAGCCATATATAGAAGACTGAAATTGAACCCCTTCCTTACAATATACACAAAAATAAACTCAGGCCAGGAGCGGTGGCTCATGCCTGTAATCCCAGCACTTTGGGAGGCTGAGGCAGGCAGATCACCTGAGGTCAGTAGTTCAAGACCAGCCTGGCCAACATGGTGAAGCCTCATCTCTACTAAAAATACAATAATAATAATAATAATTAGCTGGCATTGTGGCTAATGACATATCATCTCACATCTTTCAGAATGGCTATTATTAAAAAGTCAACCATGAAGGAAAGATACTGAGGAGACCCCTGACCCAAAGGAAATAGACTGCAGCACCGAATGGAAGACTTTGGAGTCAAGGAAACTTTTCTTTTGAGCTATTTACAGCTTTTAACCATTAAGTAACAGACCAGGTGCAATAGCTCATGCCTGTATTCCCAGCACTTTGGGAGGCCGAGGTGGGCAGATTACCTGAGGTCAGGAGTTCAAAACCAGCCTGGCAAACATGGTGAAACCCTGTCTCTACTAAAAATGCAAAAATTAGCCAGGCATGGTGGCAGGCACCTGTAATCCCAGCTACTGGGGAGGCTGAGGCATGAGAATTGTTTGAACCTGGGAGGCAGAGGTTGCAGTGAGCAGAGATGGCACCACTGCACTCCAGCCTGGGTGACTCTGTCTCAAAAAAAAAAAAAAAAAAAAAAAAGACAAAGAACTACCATTTGACCCAGCATTCCAATTACTGGTTATATACCCTAAGAAAATAAATCATTCTACCATAAAGCCACATGCGCATATATGTTCATCGCAGCACTATTCACAGTAGCAAAAGCATGAAATCAACCTAAATGCCCATCAACAGTAGACTGGATAAAGCAATCTGGGTACATATACACCATGGAATACTGTGCAGCCATAAAGAAAAACAACATCATGTCCTTTGTGGCAATATGGATGGAGCTGGGGGCCATTAACCTAAGCAAACACACACAGAAACAGAAAACTAAATACTGTACATTCTCACTTATAAGTGAGCTTGTAAGGGAGCTAAACAAGAAGAGCACATGGATATAGAGGGGAACAATAGATATCAGGGATTACTTGCGAGTGGAGGGAGGCAGAAGGGAGAAGATCAAAACCCTGCCTATTGGGTACTATGCCCATTACTTGGGTGATGAAATAATCTGTACACCAAACTCCTATAACATGCAATTTGCCCATATAACAAACCTGCACATGCACCCCTGAACCTAAAATAAGTAAATAAATAAAAGATGGCAAATTTAACTGACAAATGTTGTGTGTTTGGGCTGTTCCACAGACCAACAATCCCCTGTCTCTCTCCCTCTCCTTAGGCCTCACTATTCCTTAGGACAAACAATATTGAAATTAGGTAAATTAATAACCCTACAATGGACTCATGATAAAACTTTAATGGGTGAGAAGTTGCTTCTTAAGGAAGGACAAAGAAAGTGGTTTCTTGAGATGGAATCTATTCCTAATGAAGATGCTGTGAACACTGTTGAAATGACAACAAAGGATATAGAACATTACACAGACTTAGCTGATAAAGAAGCAGCAGCATTTGACAGGGCTGATTCCAATTATTTTTTAATAGAGATTGGGTCTCGTGAGGTTGCCCAGGCTGGTCTCAAAACTCCTGAACTCAAGCAATCCTCCTGCCTTGGCCTCTCTAAGTGCTAGGATTACAAGTTAGAGCCACCATGCCCAGACACCTGAAACCAATTTTGAAAGAATTTCTGAGGGTAAAATACTATCAAACAACATCACATGCTCAGAGAAATCTTTCACGAAAGAAAGAGTCAACTGATAGGGCAAACTTAATTGTCTCAGGAAAGTGGCACAGTCGGCTGGGCGTGGTGGCTCATGCCTGTAATCCCAACACTCTGGGAGGCTGAGGCGAGCAGATCACGAGGTCAGGAGTTTGAGACCAGCCTGGCCAACATGGTGAAACCATCTCTACTAAAAATACAAAAATTAGGTGGGCATAGTGGCATGCACCTGTAGTCCCAGCTACCTGGCAGGGCTGAGGTAGGAGAAATTGCTGGAACCCAGGAGGCAGAGGCTGTGGTGAGCCAAGATTGCACCACTACACTCCAGCCTGAGCAACAGAGCGAGACTCTGCCTCAAAAAAAAACAAAAAGGAAAAGAAATTGGCATAGTCACCAACCTTTTGCAACCACCACCCGCTCAGATGATCATTAGAGTTTTTAGCAATAAAATACTTTTTAATTAAGGTATGTACTTTTTTTAGACATAATGCTACTGTACACTTAATAAACTATAGTGTAGTGTAAACATTTATATGCACTATTAAACCAAAAAATTAGTGTGACTTGCTTTATTAAGATAATCACTTTACTGCAGTGGTCTGGAACCAAACTCACAATATCTCTGAGGTATACCTGTATAGAAAAGAATGATACATCTTCATATATGTCCCTGTGCAGTGATCTCCAGGATATATCATTAAGTAAAAAAAGCAAGTTGAAATAAAATGTTTTAGTATAGTACTGTTAAAGAAAATGAGTGGGGGCACAAATACATTAGTATGTGTTTTATTTTTTTCAACGGAAGAATAAGCCATAAGATTTTTTTTTTTACATAGGTAACACTATTTTTTTTTTTTTTTTTTGAGACGGAGTCTCGCTCTGTTGCCCAGGCTGGAGTGCAGTGGCATGATCTCAGCTCACTGCAAGCTCCGCCTCCCAGGTTCACGCCATTCTCCTGCCTCAGCCTCACGAGTAGCTGGGACTACAGGTACCTGCCACCACGCCCAGCTAATTTTTTGTATTTTTAGTAGAGACAGGGTTTCACCATGTTAGCCAGGATGGTCTGGATCTCCTGACCTAGTGATCCACCTGCCTCGGCCTCCCAAAGTGCTGGGATTACAGGAGTGAGCTACCGCACCTGGCCAACACTATGATTATTTTTATATGCATCTTTTGATCCCATATATCTGCTAGCAGTAAGGGCTTCTATATACAGAAAAAAAAAAAAATTCCCTTTCGTCAGTGTAGTGCTGGGGACAGCCTCATACCACTTTTTTTTTTTTTAAATAGTAATCAATGAGAGCAGAAGATAACAAAGTGAGGACAAAAGCAGATGCTTAATTTCAGTAGATAAACTCGATGCAGTGTATTTGATTTAGAATTATGACTGTGCTTTACACAAATACAAAACAAAATTAGTTTTTTAAGAATTCCTAAAAATACAAAATACAAGACTGGGTAGCTAGCTTGTGTTTTAAGTAGAGAACCAATCCAAGTGATTTTAAAACCAGTCGTTTGATTGTACACTCCTAGTGGAACAGGCTGAAGAACAAAATAACTTATTTGGTTTATTTTCAAGTTCTTAAGGCAGGCGCAGTGGCTCACGGCTGTAATGCCAGCATTTTGGGAGGCTGAGGTGGTAGGACTGCTTGAGACCAGGAGTTCAAGGCCTGCCTGGGCAACACTGCAAGACCCCTACCTGCATGAAAAAAATTTTAAAAGAATACATAAATTTGAAAATAACATATAAAAAAAAGTTAAAATATATTTCTAGCTTAATGAAAACAAGCTTGCTTGTACCCCCAAATTTCTAAGCACCATATTTCCAAAATTCAATCCTCTTGTGCCTATTTTAATTCCTAAATGAATGTACCATTCTAAGTTTGTTAATGTTCAAGAAGAATGTTTTCAAACTGTATTTCTTGTCCTTAAGGGTAAGGAACATACTGCCGGACGTGGTAGCTCACGCCTGTAATCCCAGCACTGTGTGAGGCCGAGGCAGGTGGATCACGAGGTCAGGAGATAGAGACCATCCTGGCTAACACGGTGAAACCCCGTCTCTGCTAAAAAATACAAAACATTAGCAGGCCTTGGTGGCGGGTGCCTGTAGTCTCAGCTACTCGGGAGGCTGAGGCAGGAGAATGGCATGAACCTGGGAGGCGGAGCTTGCAGTGAGCCAAGATCGTGCCACTGCATTCCAGCCTGGGCAACAGAGCGAAGAATCCGTCTCAAAAAAAAAGGCTAAAGAACATATTTTACACATGCTTGATTTAATCATTCAACAAATATTTAATGTGGGCTTCTGCTATGAGTCTACCATGAATGAGGCACTGTGCCAGCTACATCCTTGTTACACAAAGGCCTCCTTCATCGTACATGCTGGTAATGGATGACTGAAGGACATGGCGTGGAATTGTGGTCTTCCTGACATCTTGCTGCCCTTCTCCCACTGTGATGCCTGAGGGGTTTGGTGGCAGGAATGGACTAACCCATTCCCAGCTCCAGAGATGCCTCCTATTTTAACTCCATCTGGTTAACCTACCCTCCTTGCCATGATGGTTGGTTAAGATAACCCTGGCCTCAGTAAATTGGCACTGGAATTCCTCTGGAATTCTGTGTTGAAAAATCAACTAGGGATAATGAGAAAGAAACTGAAGGGAGACTTATTTGCTCAGGGGTTCTCGGGAGAAAAGTGTCCTTACTATTAAATGCGGCTAGGCATGGTGGCTCATGCCTACAATCCCAGCACTTTCAGAGGCTGAGGTGGGTGGATCACTTGAACACAGAAGTTAGAGACCAGCCTGGGCAACATGGTGAAATTCTATCTCTAGCAAAAATACAAAATTTGCTGGATGTGATGGCATGCACCTGTAGTCCCAGCTACTTGGGAGGCTGAGATGGGGGAATCACCTGAGCCTGGGGAGGTCAAGGCTGCAGTGAACTTTGATTGTACCACTGAACTCCAGCCTGCGCGACAGAGTGAAACCCTTTGTCAAAAAAAAAAAAAAAAAAAAAAAAAAAAAAAGAAGCTATTCTGAAACAGAAGAGTCACTCTCAGGTAGCCAGGCTCCCTCACTCAGTGTCTCGGACTTGTTGTCAAAAATACAAAATAGTTCAGCAAACCACCATGGCACACGTTTACCTACATAACAAAGCTGCACTTTCTGCACGTGTATCCCGGAACTTGAAGTAAAATAAAATTTTTAAAGAAAGAAAAGAAAGAAAGAAATATATACATATATATAGATAGCTATATAGATATATAATATAGATAGATATGTGTGTGTATATATTTATACACACACACATATATAAAATAGCACTACAGTACCAATAAAATGCACACAAATGACTGTTAATTCCAAGGAAGGGTTTACACTGTGCTTATTTTAAAACCAACAAAAACAACCAGTAACTGGATGCTATTAAGGTATTGATAATTTTGTGGTAATATTTACAGTTTGGTTATGCTTTTTAAAAGTTTTTAACTGTCAGGTATACACAGTAAAATTATGCAGATAAAATTGTTTTGAATTTGCTTAAAAATACTCCAGAATTTTTTTTTTAAAGACAGGGACTGAGATGTAGTGGATGAAAGAATTGTAAAATATTGAAGGTAAGTAATGGGTAAATGAAAGTTTATTAAATTGTTCTATTTTTGTAGTTTAATCCATAAAAGCTTTAAAATAACAATGATCATAATAATATTTCACATTATGATCCTATATATAAGAAGCTGCCTTGTGTACTGAAGAGCATGATACATTTCTAAGTGTTTATCAAGTAAATCAGTGATAGTATCCAGGTCCCAGGAAGATATATTTGTCTACGCATAACACATGCAGTCACGCACGTACTTAAAATGGACTTGAATCTAATTCAAGGCTGTGATTTTTACAGCTATAAAAACTGAAGTCTAAGTCTGGGTGTGGCTCATGCCTGTAATCCCAGCACTTTGGGAGGCTGAGGCATGTGGATCACTTGAGGTCAGGAGTTCAAAGACCAGCCTGGCCAGCATGATGAAACTCCATCTCTACTAAAAATACAAAAAATTAGCCAGACACGGTGGCTCGCGCCTGTAGGCCCAGCTACTTGGGAGGCTGAGGCAGAAGAATAGCTTGAACCCAGGAGGCGGAGGCTGCAGTAAACTGAGATCACACCACTGCACTCCAGCCTGGGTGACGCTGGGAGATTTTGTCTCAAAAAATCAAAAACAAAAACAAAAAACTCAAGTCTAATACATTCATACTTTTGTATTGTGAACTAAGTAGTAATTCTAGTTTTGTTATTTTTGTCAGCAATGTATCTTAAAATTCAAAATACCAGCCTACAGTGGCATCCAAGACCTATTATTCTCAGTTCTTAGAATGGACTGTTCTCCATTCTCAACTTGCAAGACCACTCAGGAGCATCTGGCACTTTCTTTCCTGTAACACATCTTCCACCCTCTCTCTTCCAGCCTCACACTCCTGGGTTTCTTTCTCCCTCTGGCTTCTGTGCTGGGACTTCTTTGCTTATTCAAGTTCTAAGGTTTTACCCTTGGCCCTCCCTCTTTCCTCACTCTTTCTCTGTGGGTTTTTTTTTTTTTTTTTTTTTTTTTTACCTTTTATGCTGAATGTCCCCTTAGAGCCATATTTCTAAGCCAAACTTAAATCCACCCTAGACTCCAAAATCAAATAGCTATACCCATCACCAAAAACTCAGCAGGTGACCAAATGAAATATCTGCCCTGCTTCAGTTCTTATTTGCTTACTGGTACCTGCGCCCACAGGAGTCACCCTGCTGCAGTACATCTGGTCACCAGGTACTGGAGATTTTTGCAGTCATCACTTCCTTTCCATGTTCAACGCTAAAGTCTTAGTTCTAGCCTTCATCCTCTCCTTTCTGATCATTTGCAAGTGTCTCTTAAATGATGAGTACTCCAGAATCACTGCTACGGTCTGATTGTCTCCCCCAAATTCTTATGCTGAAATTCCAAACCCAATGTGTTGGCATTGGATGGTAAGGCCTCTGGGAAGTGATGAGGTCATGGGCAGAGCCCTCATAACTGGGATTAGTAACCTTATAAAATAGGTCCCAGTGAGATCTTTGCCACTTCTACACAACAAGCAGGGATCACCTACAAACCTGGAAATGGGCCCTCACTAGACACTGAATCTGCTAGCACCTTGATCTTGGACTTCCCAGCCTCCAGAACTGTGACAAATAAATTTCTGTGGTTTATAAACTACCCAGTTGATTGTATTTTGTTAAAGTAGCCTGAACTAAGATAGTCATCTTTCTAAATGCAAAGCTAAGCATGTTACTTCCTTCCTTAAAATTCTCCTATGACTTCCCTGTCTGAAGGTCCACACTCCCTTATAGCTCTCAAGGGTAGTCAGCTGATCTCTCCCCACCACTCTTACTGCAATCACTTTGCACAATCCCGAAATTCCAGTCTGCAGCACAACCCTCCACCTAACTCTCTGAGCTGCTACACGCCTCAAGGTAACTGCTCTTCCGGTTTTTCTCCTCCTATGAAGATTACATCACTCATTATTCATTCAACAGATATGTACTGAATTCTGTATTAGGATACAACAGTGGAGATGGACACTACCTAGCCTCAAGGAGTTTATAGCTTGGGGGCAGAGGATATTAAATAAGTAAGCCATTGGGTAGGGAATGGGACAGAATAATCTCCCCAGAAAGTAACATTTGGGTGCATCTGCATTTTCTTACACTACCATCTCCTACTTCTTCACAAACTTATTTAGAGGTGCCCTTCTCCCCCCTTTTTTGGGGGCATATCTGAGTTTTAAAATGGCTTGCAAGATTTTTTCCTGTACTTCCTCTTTCTAAAATTCACAATCCTAGCAAAAACCTAATTAGATTTCAAAGTCAGTATTTCCTAAGCACCCCCACCTCAGCACAGCCACCCTGCAAGGCCGAACTGACCTCTCCCTCCCTCAGACCCCTGAATACAAGGCTCCAGCTGACATTGGGGCACCCTAACCTTTCCCGGCCTAGCTCTGAGCAGCTTCTGTATGGGCTGAGAATCCCTAAGGGCAGGAACACCACCCTTCCATCTTTAAATCACCACCAACACAGTACAGGCCCACAGTAAATAAAGCTTTACATGTTTAAAGGGCAAAAATTCATTCTTTAAAGGTAAATTACTTAGTACACTGAGCATAAATTTGTATAAACTTCTTGAATAACAATTGTGCAATATCTATAAAAACTGTAAAGGGCTGGAAATACCACTTCTAGTTAAGGTTCTACAGAAATCCTAGTAGTGGACATAAAAAATCATGTCCAAGGATTTCTTGGCCATCAGCAGATACCTGGGGAAAAAATTACAGCACATCCTACCATGGTAGAGCCCATCTCCAGTAGTTAGAAAGAGGAGGCAGACCTCTCCATTATCAATATTGAAAGATGTCTATAAATTGTAAGATGACAGCTATACTAAAATCTTGCCATTTTTTTAAAAGAAAAAAAAGTATGTGTTCACAGCACAAGGAAAAAATTCTAAGATACACCCAGAAACTTTATTTCTGGGGGAATGAGACTAGAAGCAAAGAGGAGAAACCACCCATTTCTACCTTAAACTTCCTATTACTGAATTTGTTAGAATGTGATGTAATGTGTTATAAATTTTATTTTTATTTTTTATTTTGAGATGGAGTCTCGCTCTGTCACCTAGGCTGGAGTGCAGTGGCGCGATCTCGGCTCTCTGCAACCTCCACCTCCCGGGCTCAAGCGATTCGCCTGTCTCAGCCTCCCAAGTAGCTGGGATTACCCGCGCCCACCACCATGCCTGGCTAATTTTTGATTTTTTTTTTTAAGTAGAGATGGGATTTCACCATGTTGGCCAGGCTGGTCTCAGCCTCCTGACCTCAAGTGATTCGCCCGCCTCGGCTTCCCAAAGTGCTGGGATGACAGGCATGAGACACCATGCCCGGCCGTTTTAAATTTTAAACACAAACACAGGCCAGGCTCAGTGGCTCAGGCCTATAATGCCAGAACTTTGGGAGGCCAAGGTGGGAGGATCCCTTAAACCTAGGAGTTTGAGACTAGCCAGTGCAATATAGTGAGATCCCATCTCTACAAAAAACACAAAAATTAGCCAGGTGTGGTGATTTATGCCTGTGCTACTCAAGAGGCCAAGGGGGTAGGATCACTTGAGCCCAAGAGTCCAAGGCTGCTGTGAGCTAGGATTGCGCCACTGCACTCCAGGCTGGGTGACAGAGCAAGATCCTAGCTCTTAAAAACACACATTCACACAAACATAATCACTAAAGTAAAAAGGTATTTTTTACACGAAAGTGTACACTATTTTACTAGCTTCTTATTTAGGAAACTGAAATATTTTTTAAATTCTGGGTATTTTTTTTTAAGCTGCTATATTCATAGCTTATTCACTGCTATATTCCCTACATCCAGAATACAGACACAGAGCAGGCGCTCAGTAAATATTTGTTGAATGAAAAACTGCTGTACAATCATAAAACCAGTTGTTCAGAGGGGAAAAGTATCTAATAACTGCTTCACAAACTCACAGAAGCAAAAAAATCCCTTCAGAAGGTATTTTAGGGCTGGTGTGGTGGCTCATGCCTGTTATCCCAGCACTTTGGGAGGCCTAGGCAGGTGGTTTACTTGAGCACAGGAGTTCAAGACTAGCCTGGGCAACATGGAGAAACCCTGTCTCTACGAAAAATTTAAAAATTATCCAGGAGTGGTGCCATGTGCCTGTAGTCCCAGCTACTCCAGGAGCTGAGGTGGGAGGATTACTTGAGCCCAGGAGGCAGAGGTTGCAGTGAGCTGAGATCACCCCACTGCACTCCAGCCTGGGTGACAGAGGAAGACCGTCTCAAGAAAAAAAAAAAAAAAAAAGAGAGAGAGAGAGAGAGAGACATTTTAACAGTTTAGCTCCCAATCTGGATGAGTTAGGATTTTTTTAAGCAAATATTTAAAGAGCAAATTCTCATCATATAAGCAATCTTCAAACTCTCCCGAATTTGTCCAAAAAAGAGCTCCTTCCACATCAGTTTAATTCACAACCTGGAGTGTGGCACATGCCTGGTCATAAATACAAATAATAAAAAGATACAGAAAGCTTTGGGAGAAAAACACAGCTCGTCTAATAGAAGAAAATCAATAATGGGCAATGAGCCTTAATTATGGTCTATTTCAAAGTGCTTATTTCTGCAGGTAATTAACTTTTAGCTTGAACCGATAAGATCAACTTCATCTTTTCTTTGAAAGCCAACGCCTCTAACAAGCAGCCTTTTTATCTTCAGATCCTAAATGAATGTCCCAAAGATGGTAAGCCCTCCATGACTGTTGACAGTGCTGATGGGAGAAGTGAGATACCTGGGAGAAGGAACAACAAGCAAGGTTTTAGGCTTAAGAGACTTGGATAAAATCTCCAAGAAAAAAAAAAAAAGCCTTGAACAAACTCCAGGGTTTGTTTGTTTGTTTTTAAGGAAGATACAGACTATTTAACGAAATGTGAATGCACTGGAAAGGATTATTTATATAAATAACTACCACTATGGAACTCCCTGCATTTTCCTTCCCAAGGAAAGCACTTTAACAACTTGTTTCAGAACACTTGGATCCAGCAGTCTACTCAATTCTAAAAACCCACCGACTTCCTGGACTATTTTTTCAATCACTGTTTTTCATTCTAAATCTTTCTTTGAGAGGGTAATTTAGTCCCAACTAAGAAAACACAAGTGCCCAAACAGACTGTCACCAAATACCAGTAATATTTAGAGGAGGGGAGAGGGGTTAAAATATTCTCCATCAAAGTAATGTAACTGGTGTTTAGCAAGTGTGTGATTGATGTAAATAAAATAACAAAATTTCAGACTGCCCTGCAATCTTTCTTCAACCCTACAGGTTCTTTAACAACTGGAAGTAAATTCTTCCAAGGTGTACACACACTCAGACATTTCTCCCACTAGCAATGACTGTCCAGGAAAGAATGTTTTGAATTCATTGGGAAATCTCCACCAACAATTCACTTAGTAAACGTGTTGCTCAAAGGGCGCATGCCCCGGTCTCTGCCCTGCCCTTCACTCTTGAGAGCACGGGTCCTGTTTCACATTTCTCCGTGACCACAGTCCTAGGTATGAAACAGGTGCTCAGCAAGTAATTTTGCCATTTCATAGAACTGCACAACTCAAAAAGAAAAATCTTTGGAAACCATCTAAAATCAATACACGTGTTTAGTTTGGCTAATAAACAGTTGCAAATTATGATTAAAAAAAAAAAACAAAACAGGTTTTCCAGCTGAACGAATTGTACAGAACTTGGAAGCCAGCGTGAACCTGCCGCGAAGCTACTACTGTCTGGACTGAGGGGGCAGCTGTGCCAGAAAGGAACGCAGCCCATCCTGGGCTCCCGAAGGCGGGCGGCGGGGAGAATGGCGAGTGCCGCGTCCGAAGACTGGAGCTCGGCCGGGAAGAGAAGGGTTGGACCCCGAGGGGCTAGGGGCGCCCGCAGCCGCGGAGCCCGGGAGGGGCGCCCGTTTCCTTGACAACCGCGCCAGGGCGCAGCCCTTCCTCTGGGCCGGGGGAGGGGAGAGAAAACGAGGGGACCCCCTGCGCCAAGGCGGCGGCGGCCAAGGGTGTTTCCTGGGCGCAGCAGCCGCAGGCCTGGCTCGCGGGACCCTGTCCGCCCGCGGCCCGCGCCTACCGTGTATCCCCGCTCCAGGTCGCTCTCTTCATAGCGAAAGGACGGGATGTAGACCTCCATGGCCGCGCCGGCCAGCCGGCTGAGGGTGAGTTGGGGGCGGGCTCACGGCCGCGGCCGCCGCTCCGCCCACGGCCGGGCCGCCCCGCCTCCCGCCTCGCTGCGTCCGCGGGGCCCCGAGGCTGCGGGCCGGACTCAGGTCCGTGGGCTGACCCGGCCGCTCCCGCGCCCTGGGCGTGCCGGGGGCCGGAAGCGGAGGGCGCAGGGCTCCAGGCGCCTGGGTTTCGGGCCTAACGGGCGGTGGAGATCAGCTGGGCCCGAAAGAGGCGGGGCAAGAAAGCCTGAGTCTGCAGAAACAGGGTGTGCGCGCCAACGCGCTGGGCGCCGGGACTGGGCCGCACCCGGCGCTCCCTGCCCTGCGGACTCCGGCTGGAGCTTGATTTGCAGTTTGCTAGACGCCACCATTAACAGATTGCCAGACAGCAAAGAATAGAAAGCGTGGCGCTTTTAACTTTTGTTTTGGTTGGCTGAATTTTTTTTTTTCCTCTCGGCTGGCATTAACCGCGGTGAACCAGCCGGCTTATACCAAGACTCTCCGATTTCCCTTCGATTCGAGGGTCAGCGTCTCCTGAGTTAGACGTCGAATCTGAGAATGATGTTGTACCGCAGAGCTCGCAAGTGAGCCCGAAAGTTGGCCAGTCACTAAGACAAACGCTCTGGCTTCACGCTGCACTTCTAAAATGCCGCCTCTAACTGTGAAGTGCTTTTTAACTATGAGGGAAAAATAGAAGACGGAAAAAAAAAAAAGGACTGAACCCGTGTCTCGGACTAGGGTCTAGTAGGCTGAAGGTACCTAAAAGATTAAGTGTCCCAGCGGGGAGGCTTGATTATCAAATTAGTCAAGTAAACGTTGGGTTTCTTCTTTAGGTTAGCGCACCGAGCAGAATAGAAACGTGGACGTGACTTGTAGGTCACTGAGAAGTGACCTCAGCCATCCAGGAGAAAAGTAACCAGCCAGCGAGCTTTTTCTTTTTTCCCCACATTTTTTTTTCCTTTTTTTTTTTTTATTATTATACTTTAAGTTTTAGGGTACATGGGTACAATATGCAGGTTAGTTACATATGTATACATGTGCCATGCTGGTGTGCTGCACCCATTAACTCGTCATTTAGCATTAGGTATATCTCCTAATGCTATCCCTCCCCCCTCCCCCCTCCCCACCCCCAGCGAGCTTTCTTGGACTGTAAACAATTGCACTTAACTCAGTTTGTCCTTGAGTGCAGAGGACATTTCAACTTGGCAAACTCTAGAGTTTATGATGGGACCCTGAGCCGTGCAACAGAGGGATAAGGCAGCTTCTCGTTTTAGGAACTTACCTGATGTGGACCCCTCTACATTAGTCTCATCTGAAGATCCGTCCTCCTAACCCAGCACTCACACATTTGCAGCTCCAGGATGTGCCCTTCTCTCAAAACTCCGTGCCTTAGCTGTGCCCTGTGACTACACACCTTTCTTTTACTTCTGGCCAGCACCTCCTGAGGTAACTAACCAGCTCTGTGGACGATAAGCTAGCTGATCGTCCAGCTTGTAGGTTACCTTAAGCCTCTGGTGACTATACACTGTATGTGTGATTTATTTATCTACCCTACCTACTAGGTTTTAGGGCAAGCATGCTTTTAAAAACTCGTCATTTCGTGGTTGGCATAGTACGCAGCACATAACTTATGTAAGTACTCGTCTTTACAAAACTAGCGGAATGCAGCAGGTACTATGCTCGGTATCACATAATGTCTCATTTCATCTCTATAACAATCACATGGCAGGGCGCGGTGGCTCATGCCTGTCATCCCAGCAATTTGGGAGGCCGAGGTGGGTGTATCACCTGAAGTCAAGAGTTCGAGTTCAGCCTGGCCAACATGATGACATGATGAAACCCTGTCTCTACTAAAAATGCAAAAATTAGCCGGATTACAGGGTGGTTACTCACCCCTGTAATCCCAGCTACTCGAGAGGCTGAGTGGGAGAATTGCTCGAACCCATGAGGCGGAGGCTGCAGTAAGCCGAGATCACGCCACTGCACTCCAGCCTGGGTGACAGAGCAAGACCCTGTCTCAAAAAACAAAAACAAAACAAAAAACCAATCACATGAGGAAGTGTTATGTGCAATAAGATGCAACATGAATTTCAAGGGCCTCCCACCTCAGCCTCCCAAGAATCAAGTTTTTAATATGCTTTCCATACTATCCTACAACCTGTTAGTAGCCTAAAATATATATTTTGGTAATGGCATGGCTCACCCATTTACCTGTTGGACTTAGGCAGAAATGTGTGAGTCCATGAAGGTCTGATAAATGGTCCAAATGATATCCATTTGCTGTATTCCACTAATAGCTGTATATAATTTACTTTTCCCTTGCTGAAAATGTATACAAACTATCAATGTGTGGGTGTGTTCTTGAGGGTCTATTAGCCCAGCCATAAATGGTAATTGTTACGATTTCAGTTTTTAGAGATGGCATAATTCAGGCTCACGGAGAGTAAGTATGAAATTACTAGCTAATAATTAGAAGAACTAAATTTCTAACCAAATTCTGTGAGTCTTCCAGCCACCAAGGAAGGGGAGACTAGAGCACCAAAGTAAAAGAACATGGCAAATGTATTTTCCTGTTGTTCCTATAATATCTTTTAATCCAACTCTACAATCTGTAACAGGCCAGCTAAATATCTTTTCCTCAAAACATTAATAAAAATGCATGCTAAATACAAATATAAAACATTGAACAGTTAGTGTCTATTAATAGAAGCAAACAATTTGCAGGAGCAAAATAATAAAATTCTGCTGGAATCTGGGTATAAAATTCTTACACTAAAAGTACATTTACTTAGTATTGGGTAGAAATATACTTCAACAAATTGAGATAAACTGCTTTAACACTAACATTTAGAAGTTTTGACTAAAATGTAAATCGAATATATTATACATTCAGCATTCAATTATAAGATTAATACATCATGACAAAGTAAGATTTATCCCAGGAATGTAAAGATGGCTAAACATTAGGACATCTTTTGATGTATTTCGCAATATTGTCAGATTAAAAAATATCCCAATGGATTCTGAAAAAAATGAATGAAACAGTATAACTATTCATACAAATTCTTAGCTTGGAAGTAGCAAGAAATATCTTTAATTTGATAGATTAATGTCTTAGTCCCTTTTCTGCTGATAGAACAGGATATCATAGATTGGGTAATTTATAAAGAATAGATTATTTGGCTCAGAACCTGGGAAGTTGAAGAACGTGGCCCTGGCATCTGTGAAGGTCATCTCATAGCAGAAGGGCAAAAGAGCATATGAGAGAAAGAATAAGGGGCTAGGTTCACTTCTTTAACAATCTGCTTTGAGAGAACATCAAGGGGGAAGGTTACATTGAGAGAAATGAAGGCAAGAGAGAGGGGACAGGCATAAATTGGAGGATTTAGATGTGATGAGGTAAAAGCAGATTTTCTGTTAATGAAGGAGAGAAGAAATGAGAAAGTAGTGAAAGGAGGAAAGTTAAGTTTCAGAAATGCTGACATTAATTTTTAGTGTACTGGCAGTTTTTAAAAAAGAATTACTTCAATATGAGCAAAAATTTGGAAAGAAACACTTCGGATACCTTTGCTATCTTAACTCAGAAACCTGTACAACAGGCCAGGTGTGGGTACAGTGGCTCATGGCTGTAATCCCAGCCTGGGCGTCTCAGCAAGACCCCGTCTCAAAAAAAAAAAAAAAAAAAAAAAAAAAAAAAAAAAAAAACAAAAAAAAACGAGTTGCATTTAAAAAGACTGTCGTACAGATTTTTTTCTTTTTTTGAGATGAGGTCTTGCTGAGACGCCCAGGCTGGAGTGCAATGGCATGATCTTAGTTCACTGCAACCTCCACCTCCTGGGTTCAAGCGATTCTTCTGCCTCAGCCTCCTGAGTAGCTGGGACTACAGGCACGTGCCACCATGTCTGACTAATTTTTGTATTTTAGAGACAGGGTTTCATCATGTTGGCCAGGCTGGTCTTGAACTCCTGACCTCAAGTAATTCACGCCCCCCTTGGCCTCCCAAAGTGCTGGGATTACAGCCATGAGCCACTGTGTCCGTGCCAGGACTGTTGTACAGGTTTCTGAGTTAAGATAGCAAATTGAAAATATATAACTAATTTCAACCTTCTAGCCCCAATATAAATGCAAGTAATTTTTCCCTTTTCTTTTTTTAAACCCACAGAGATAGAAAAAATAGGAGAGGAGAGAGCAAGACATTTGTCAGCTGAAAACCAGATAGAAGGGAAGAAACATTTTTAGCAAACAAGAAATCCCAATCTTAAACCAACAGCAGGAAAAACAGAACCAACCTGATTTACACAGTACAATACTCAAAAGGTGCCACAAAAGGAACAATAGGTACCTCTAGAATGGAAGGTAATTGGCTAAAATAAGGAGTCTTGGTAAAAACTGAGAATCGGGAAGATCCATTGTTCCCTCTACATCTGGAGTATATTTCCTCTAGAGAGGGAAAAAGAAACAATCTTTGCATTAGAAGTTGACTGGCCCGCCGGGCGTGGTGGCTCACACCTGTAATCCCAGCACTTTGGGAGGCCGAGGTGGTTGGATCACCTGCGGTCGGGAGTTTGAGACCAGCCTGACCAACATGGAGAAACCCTGTCTCTACTAAAAATGCAAAATTAGCTGGGTGTGGTGGTGCATGCCTGTAATCCCAGTTACTTGGGAGGCTGAGGCAGGAGAGTTGCTTGAACCCGGGAGGAGGAGGTTGCAGTGAGCAGAGATCGTGCCATTGCACTCCAACCTGGGCAACAAGAGTGAAACTCCAAAGAAGTTGACTGGCCCAGCTGAGGGCAGGGATACTTTTATCAAAAATAATTGGAGTCTGAGGTTAAGTGATCATACACATACTGAATAATGAATGCTGACACTCTATAAAGGCTGGCAGCCACACCTTTACCTGCTAGGCAGGCAACAGGAAATGTATTCTCTGGAGGAATCTAACTAGCTTAAGAGGAAAAACTTCGAAGATACCAACATTGAAAGTCCCCTACAAATAGCCGAATGAGATCACTCTTCAGTGATGCTCTAAGTTGACAGGCCCCATAACTACACTCAAAGCTTCCCGTCAGCTTTCAAATCCCACTGCTAATCATGAAGAGACATCTAACGAGTAACATATCTGAGGAAAGCATCTAACGTGGAAGAGATACCAAAATAGAAAAACAATTTGGAAGAAACAAAAACCAGGAGGGGGGAGAAAAACTTAAAAAGTAAACTGTCACTAATATTTTCAGAGAGATACAGGAAGACATTGCATCTATGAAATAAGAACAGGAAGCTGTTAAAAACAGAAACAATCAGAAAACAGAAAAAGAACTCCTAGAAAGCAGAGCAAAATGACAGAGATGAAAAATAAGAGCAAAAATCAAATCCAGGTCATCCAAATTCAAACAATGGAAATTCCAGAAAGAGAAGACAGAGAATACAGAAGAAAGGATGAAAACAAACACATGCTATTACAAATCTTTTTTTTTTTTTTTTTTTTTGAGACAGGGTCTCACTCTATCACCCAGGCTGGGGGGCAGTGGCACAATCTTGGCTCACCCGCAACCTCCACCTCCTGGGTTCAAGCAATTCTTGTGCTTCAGCCTCTAGAGTAGCTGGAATTACAGGCACACACCACCATGCCTGGCTCATTTTTCTTTTTGTCTTTTTAGTAGAGACAGGGTTTTGCCATGTTGGCCAGGCTGGTCTTGAACTCCTGACCTCAAATGATCTGCCCACCTTGGCCTCCCAAAGTGTTGGGATTACAGGCATGAGCCATGGCACCTGGCCACTGTTAAAAATCTTTATGTTATTTCAGAACACTGGAGATAAGAGAAGATCCTATAGTCTCCAAGGAGAGGAGGAAAACAGCTCATTCATATACAAAAGATTAGACAAATCAGCATGGCTTTGGAATTCTCCACAGCAACACTGGAAGCTAGAAGATAATGAAGCAATGTCTTCAGAATTCCAAGAGAAAATTTTTCTAATCTATACTCAAATTATCTATAAAAATCAGGGTAAAGTCTTAAAAATAGGTTAGGTGCAGTGGCCCACACCTGTAATCCCAGTTTAGGAGGCCGAGGTGGGTGGATCACCCGAGGTCAGGAATTTAAGATCAGCCTGGCCAACATGTTGAAAACCCGAAATCTCTACTAAAAATACAAATTTGGCTGGGCATGGTGGCTCGTGCCTGTAATCCCAGCTACTCAGGAGGCTGAGGCAGGAGAATCGCTTGAACCTGGGACGTGGAGGCTGCAGTGAGCCGAGATCATGCACTGCAGCCTAGGTGACAGAGCAAGACTTCTCAAAAAAAAAAATTGACTTTTGATGTATTTGTGTTTAAGAACCTACTCTGTATATTAACCAAAATGAGGTAATAAATCAAGAAAGAGGAAACTGTGGGTTGTAGAAAACAAAAGATACAACCCAAAGGAGAAGCAAAGGAAATCTTTAGGATTACCACTGTGCAATGAGTTTTAAAAGGTACAGACTAAAGCAACATGACTCAAGAAGCAGGCGTTTTGAGGTCTGTATTCACAATGTTTTCTGCTGTGTATTCCTTTTAACTTAAAGGAACTACTGGAAAATATGCTTCACCAACACAAGAAAATAAACCAAGAAAGAGGAAGGCCTGAGTCTCAGGATATAGGGAATACATGCCAAGAGAATGGTAAAGGCAATTTCAAATTTGAGAGCAAGAGAAGTCCAAGGATAACATTACAGCAAGTCCAGAGAGCACCAGCTCCATAGAGAAGTCCCCAGGAGAGAGGGCTCAAAGGAAAACAGTTAGAATGGCTAGATTACCCAGTATGGGTGGTCTATGGGAAAATGTACTGAGACACTATTATGGGAAGACATGGGAAAAATTAGCAATAATAAAAAAAAGCACCAACCACATGAAAAAAATCAAGGCATGTTTCACCTGAGGGAAAAAATAGCAAGGTAATAGAAAACAAGGACAGCCTGAGAAACTGTCACAACCAAGAGGAGCAGAAGGAGTCATGACAACTCAGTGTATCCTGGATGTGGTATCCTGGAAGGGGTCCTGGAACAGAAAAAACGCATTAAGCAAAAACAAATGAAATCTGAGTAAACAATAGATTTTAGCTAATAATAATATCTCAGTATTTATTTATTAGTAGTAACAGGTGTACTATACTAACATGTTGACAGAAGAAACAGTGCAGGGTATATGAGAACTCTATATGTATTACCTTCACATTTTTTCCGTAAATCTAAAACTTCTAAAAATTAAGTTTATTTTTTAAAAAAGGAAGAAAATCACAATATGCTTCAACTTTTAGCTTTGAATAATATTTGCATAGGCACAATAATGCAAACACTGATTTAACAAAAAGATTGCAATGTAACTACATTGAAAGGGTGGGGAAGAAATGTGTAAAGCAGAGAGATGGCAGAGTGAGAGAACCAAACTCATTTACCATAAAAAAGATAAGTAGGTAATGCCTAAAATTGATGATTGATAGCAATATATGCCTATTATTTAGAAATGTGAAGGTATATGATGTATGATGGCAGGAGAAACAGCTAAGACTAGAAAGAGGTTGTCTCTGAGGAAAAGGATTAGGAAAACAGGACGTGGGACAGAGAACCACTGTTTTTTATTTAGCCTTTTTTTTTTTTTTCTTTCCAGACAGGGTCTCGCTTTGTCATCCAGGCTGGAGTGCAGTAGCATGAACACGGCTCACTGCAGCCTCAACCTTCTGGGCTCAAGCAATCCTCCCAACCTCAACCTCCCTAGTAGTTGGGATTACAGGTGTGGGCCATCATGCCTAGCTAATTTTTTGTTATTTTTTTGTAGAGACAGGGTTTTGCCATGTTGCTCAGGCTAGTCTTGAACTCTTGAGCTCAAGCCATCCACCCAATTTGGCCTTCCAAAGTGCTGGGATTACAGGCATGAGCCACTGCGCCTGGCTATTTAGCGTTTTCAATGCTAGTTTTCAGATTATGTGCATGTATTAATTCGATAAACATCAACTAAAATAAATCAGAAGAATGAAGTAGATTTTAATGCATTGACAAGCAAGAAAACTGCCAAATCATTGACAAATCAAAAAGCAAATTCTAGGCTGGCCACGGTGGCTCACACCTGTAATCCCAGCACTTTTGGAGGCCAACGCGGGCAGATCCCTGAGGTCAGGAGTTTGAGACCAGCCTGGCCAATATGGTGAAACCCCATCTCTACTAAAAATACATAAATTAGCCAGCTGTGGTGGCATGTGCCTGTAGTCCCAGCTACTCTGGAGGCTGAGGCAGGAGAATTGCTTGAACCCGGGAGGCGGAGGTTGTAGTGAGCCGAGATCATGCCACAGCACTCTAGCCTTGGTGACAGAGTGAGACTCTGTCTCAAAATAAAAAATAAAATAAATAAATAAAAAGCAAATTCTAGGAATGCCACAGAAATAACTCTGATGGCATTACTAAATACAGGTTGGTTGCCATATTGAAGTTATTCTCTTTTTCAAAACGTGCCAACATACTAAAAATTAACGTCTTCATTTCTGAAACTTAAGTTCCCTCCTTTGACTACTTTCTCAATTCTTCTCTCCTATTCTCTGGTAGAAAATCTGCTTTCACTTCATCACCGCATTGAAATCCTCTAATTTATGCTTGTCACCTTTCTCTTGCCTTCATTTCTCTCAATGCAACTTTCTCCCTAAATGTTCTCTGAAACCCACCAACAATCCCCGATACTGAAAAAAATCCATCAGTTTTAGGTCATACTTTCTGATGGCTTAAGAAATATATATTTTCTTCAGTTGGCTTCACTGTAAACTCACGATTTTCACTCATTTGAAAATTAGCACTCATCAATAGTCCTTTTACTCATCGTCCCCCCTTTTTTTTTCTAAACACGTGCCATTCTTTTTTGGTATCCAATCTTCTTTGGCCTTTCTGCTGACATTACTCCCTGATGGCTTTCTTACTTTGCCAAAACAAAAAATGTCCTGCCTTTTTTTCATCTCCAAATATACTCATTCTTCCCTTTCCTTTTGTGCAGAGTAAGAAATATCCCCACTTCTTTCTGAGGCTCTTTCCATCTACCTGACTTCTTTCCTCCCTTAGATATTAGTTTTACCCAGGATTTTGAAATTAGCATGCTGATTTCAAAATGGATGGATAAATGAAAGAATACATGAAACTTGCCATCTTAATTATGATTTCCCTAAATTACCTCCTTCTCTACTTCCACTACAGTGGTTCAGGCCCTTACCATCACTTTGCTGGTCGACTGCTGCAGCATCGAATGTTCTTATAATTTTTTCACTCACCATCTTCCCTCCATGATTTACTATTTCCTCTGGCTTACAACATATTCAAGGTTCTTACATGTGTTTGGGTGGAAATGAACTTTTCTTTCCCTAATAACCATATTTCTATTTCATCCTTGGTCTCCAGGCTTTTTAAAGGTTTCTCACATTTACTGATAACATTCACTTATCTATAGTAGACTATCTCTGTAGTGGGTGAAGTTCTAAACTTTTGTTGGCTGAATACAAATTGATTTTGACTGCTTGCTTTTTTCCCCTCCACCTCTGATGCTCAGCCCCAGGGCTCCCAGTGTGGATCTCCTAGGGCATACTATTCTGGGAAGGACTCTTTTTGGTAAGCCTATTTAGACCATAGTCAAGCATAAACTCGTTGTTTTGAAGAAGCCCTAAAGACTGGTGAAATAATAGAGATGTGAGTACTTTGTTCAGACTGAGATGTTAAGTGTTCAGTAAACATTTATTGGATATATGATAGCTAATATTTTATAAAGCACTTGCTATTGCTAAGAAATTCACATTATCTTAGTGTCCTTAAGGAGCATCTGAAGGGACACTTTCCATTATACAGATAAGGAAAGTAACTTTTAGAGATAAATAACTTGCTTAAAGTCAGTATCGTAGGCTGTTGAGCCAGGATTCATACTGGTGGGCTGAATGCGTAACTGCATTCTTAATCATTCGATTACACTGTCTCGGCTGTAAAACACTAGTTTCAACAAGAAATAACATGGGCATAGTCATTCCTCAAGAGACATACAAACTAGTCAAGGCAGTAATGCCACACAACTATAATGCAAGATAGATCTCTGTAATTGCAATCTAAAAGGAACAAAGTGTTATTGGAGTCCTACTGAGAGATCAAGAGACATTCCTTCTAGCTAGGGTGCTTAAAAGGATGTGGACTTTAGATTTGGCTTTAAAGTTTAAGGGATGGACAAGATTTAAACGATTGCTGTTAAAAGGGAAAGGTTAATCAGAGAAGGGGTGTCACTAACAAAAACATGAACCAGGAAGGAACAGAGCATGCTTATGGGACAGGAGCCTAATTTCATTAAAGCAAAAGGTGAGTGAAGTTAAGGGATAAGAATCAAGACAGGAAAAATAGTTTGAGACCCAATTATGGAGCAAGCATCTGAACTTTATCTGCAGATTGTAAGGAATCTGAAGATTTCTGAGCATAGTACCATGACAAGAGTTATTTAGGAAGATCAATTTGGGAGCAAGTTGTAGGACTGGCAGAGTAGAGAGAGACTAAAAGAATAGTTTTGTTTGTTGTTGTTTTTTTTTAGACGGAGTCTAGCTCTCTTGCCAGGCTGGAGTGCAGTGGCATGATCTCGGCTCACTGCAACTTCTGCCTCCCAGGCTCAAGCAATTCTCCTGCCTCAGCCTCCCGAGTAGCCGGGATTACAGGCATGCGCCACCACATCCGGCTAATTTTTGTATTTTTAGTAGAGACAGGGTTTCACCATGTTGGCCAGGATGGTCTTGATCTCCTGACCTCGTGATCCACCTGCCTCGGCCTCCCAAAGTGCTGGGATTACAGGCGTGAGCCACCATGCCCGGCAAGAATAGTTTTTTATAGGAGACTCAAGATAGTCCTAGCCACAAGATCTTGACCCTCAGGAGACAGACAATGGAAATAAAATAAGGGCAGAGATTTCAAAAGTGGAATCAGTTCAAGTTGGTCTTAGTAAAATTATGACACCTAAGCAATATAACTCTAAAAACACAAGCATTTGGCTTTATGTCTCAGTTACAGAAGGCTGGGACATATTTAAAACTACAATTTAGAAATTAAGTTTGGTTTAAAAGCCTGTTGCATTCACACACACACTTCTACACACAAATATACAAACACACTGTATACACATATATAGTGAGAATATTTGAAATGAAGATCTAGAAAATAAGAGTAGGTTAAAATCAAGATAACTCGAGACTGACTATAGAAGCAGTAAGAAGGCAATTTAGTTTTGTTAAATTTTGTCTGACTTAGTTTTTATTAAACAGTTACATGTATAAATTTAAAATAGAACTTTATTTTTTCTCAACTCTCTTAAAACGGTTTATCCCATTAACTGACCTTAAGAAAATAATTTTCTGTGTATTCACCTTGACTGGCTTCAGTTACAAAGTTTCCATTTTGCCCAGTTAAGAAATACTTAAAATTATTCAATCTTTAGAGAATTTTTTAAAAGTATGTGACAAGAAAGGAAGAAGAGCATTTTAAATTACTTCATGTGCATTAAAAAACTAGATAGTAAACTACAGCTTCCCTATCTTCTACAATCTTCTCAGCATCTGAAGCAACAGTTGGAAGAAATAAGTTCTCTGTATCCCAAAAGATTTCCTAGAATTCTAAATGTTAATAATTAAAACAGAAATCTTGAAATGCTTATCATACATTTTCAAAGAATGTTCACATATGGTTCACACACAGATTTAACAGGAATAATCAGTTCAATCATGATTTAAGCCCTGGATCTCCTAGTTTAGTTGTAAAATTGAGAAAGTTGTTCTAGACAGGTTACAAACTTCCTTAAAGCGATATAGTACTACAATTCATTTATTGTAGATATTGAACATCCACTACTTGCAAAACATTATGCTACAAAGTCTTGCACCTAAATTATACCTGCCCTTGAGAATAACAACTAGGAGTCCCTTTTATTCAGCTTTGATTTCTTCACTGGGTTCAGGATGATAAATAAACTAGCTGTTGGACTCACTCTGCATTTTCATTTCCACAGTGAACTCATTTCATTTGTACAATGAAACCTGGACAACTTTATTATATCTGGGTAATAAAAAAGAGTACCAACAAAGAAATAAAGGCATTTTGAGATTTATAAATGTAAAACAAGTTGAATAGTTGAATAGGCATTGTCTAAACCTATGCTGTCCATTATCATAGCCACTAGTCAGCCACACGTGACAATTGATCAAATTGTAGCCGGTCTGAATGGAGATGTGATGAAAGTGTAAAATATACATCAGATATCAAAAAAAAGAATGTAAAATATCTTATAACTTCAATATATAGGATTACATATTAAAATAATATTTTGGAGCTACTGGATTATTAAAATTGTTTTTTACTTTTTAACATTTGGCTGTAGAAAATTTAAAAATTATATATGGCTCACATTATATTTATATTGTTCTATGCTCTTAAGGACCTTCTCCACAGATTACCATGACCTATCTTCATGGCCCTCATCACAAATGCAGGAAAATGAACTATTACTCACATTTACCTTGTTGTAATTCCCTTTTATTGCTATTTCCACGTCGGACCCATTATCTACTTCCATCGTTACATGAAACCAAATCCTTCACTGTGAGGGTTAGGAATGATAACTATTTGATTCTGATTTTACATAAGGAAGTGTGTGTCGGAGGGAGGGTGGGTGATTCTATTGTCTCTTTTCTAATACTTTGGAACAGTCTATGTCACTCATACATATAATCTACACGTTTCTTGACTAGTGAATATGATATGAAAATGCCTCCAAAGTCCCTAAGCCAGTGACTTGGACTTCCTTTTCACAGGTGTTATTTTCCCACCTAACTACCAGCGACCTCCCTTCCTTTAAAACAAAATGACTTTGACTGGCCTATCTGCAGTCACTATTAGGGAATATCTGCTATCTTCCTGACTCTTGTTAACATGACTGCCCATGCAGGGAGCCATGACAAGAAAACTGAAGTAACATCCCTTATTTAAGGCAGAATAATGGAAGTCTCTATAATTCCCTTAAGACATTAAAATTAAGAGCATTTGTAAGGGAATATAACTTTCCTTCTCTACTCATCTGACTTCCTCCTTTAAAGAAAGTTGATTATGTTAAAAGGCTTATGTCATAGTTAAAGCCATTTATAAAACAATTTATATAATGACAAAGGACGCAATTACTTTTGAACCAATGTTAATACAATGAATGCAGAAAACTTTACTAGATCTAGATAATAAAGAAAAAAGTTTAAGGAGTAGCAACAATGAAACAAAGGTATTTTGAGATTAATATATTAGTATAAAACAAGCTGAATACTTGAAAATAGTTCAGTAGAAAATACAATCAAGGAAATCTATGTGTTAGAAGTCATATTTTTACACACATTTTGTCTTGTTTTACTTAATAGAAGTTCTTTGATTAGAACTGTTTTCCAACATATTTACATTGAAGTTTGATATTTTAAACAAAATATTTTAAAGTAGAAAGGCACTTCAGGAATCAAGAGTTTTATGTACTTGTTTTATAGATAAGAGATTTAAGTGATATGCCCAAAGTCATACAGCTACTAAATGAAACAAGACTGAACAAATGTATGTTGATCCCAAGTTCAGCTTGTTTCACAATATTTTGCTGCCTTAGTCCTTAAGTTTTGATCTCATTAAAAAAAACACAAACATTAAATTCAGACCTATCCAACTAAAAGATTATATTATTAGCACTATTAATGTTGTTTTATTTGGGATGAAAGCATTTTTATCTGAACAGGAGAAGTGAAGATTGATGGGTGAAGTGTTGAAATAATTAAATCCTGTTTAAATACTGGTAGGTATCAGAGGCTCATATAATACTTGAAATTTCCAGCACACTCATCTTTTAGTAAATGTGGACAAGAGAAATGGAAGTCTGGAATGGAGTCTAGAGTTTAATCAAGGCTGAAAATATTTATTATTTTACTTGGAGGTACTGAATATTCTAATGTACCACATCTGAATGGAAGATTTTAATAATAACTTGAATAACTATCCCATGTGTAAACTATACCTTTGTAAGTAATATAACTGTGGATATAACACTAGGACATCATTCTAGTGAAACTATTCCTGGTAAGCCTATCTTTTGCTCAATATTAATGGAGCAACAAGATAGCAACTGATATATATTACTATGAATTATTCATTTCTGAAAAGTATTCCCAGAAGCAACAAAAGATGATTGTACTATTTCTGCTTCAGTTTCTTCTTAGAAGAGCAAACTTGTTTTCCCTGTTCAACTCATCAAGTCTTCATTTTTTTTAGAGACAGGGTCTCACTATGTTGTCCAGGCTGGCTGTAGGTTAGTGGGTATTCACAGGCATGATCATAGTGTACTATAGCCTCAAACTCCTGGGCTCAAGAGATCCTCCTGCCTCAGCTTCCCAAGAAGCTGGGACTACAGGCATGTGAGTCACTGTGCCTGGCCCATCAAGCCTTTATTATTAACCTATAATGTATCAGCCACTCTTCTGGGGTGTGGGAGTATAAATATGAATAACACCTATAGAAGGCTTAACATTTCAACTAAAGCAGAAGCAAACACATGCTAAGGATACTTCGATATATAAATTGTATCCAGTGACTCACTAGAGAGGACTTAGTTACACATACCGTATCTTGTTCCTATGGAAGGGACATGTGGTGGTTAAGCTCAAGAAGAGGGGTGTGTGTAAGAATATTTTTTAAAAAACAAAAATATCTCTGACACCAGTCATCTTTTTTTTTTTTTTTGAGATGGAGTTTTGCTTTTGTTGCCTAGGCTGGAGTGCAATGGCACGATCTTGGCTCACTGCAACCTCCGCCTTCCTGGTTCAAGCGATTCTCGTGCCTCAGCCTCCCAAGTAGCTGGGACTACAAGCACACCCCACCACACCTGGTGAATTTTTGTATTTTAGTAGAGACGGAGTTTCACCATGTTGGCCAGGCTAGTCTTGAACTCCTGACCTCAGGCGATCCACTCACCTCAGCCTCCCAAAGTGCTGGGATTACAGGCGTGAGCCACCACACCCAGCCATAACTTAAATTTTCATCAGCATTAAGGATTAGATAACAGCTGTCTAAGTAGCATACAGAATGGGTAAAAACATTGCCCAAGGCAAACTAAATTTCACTTTACTTCAAATTTGCTTTGTGTCGTGCTTGCTTATTCATCAAATCATGGTATATTTTAACATGGTACCATTCCTTGTCAACTGTGAGCACAGATGATATACTTTTAGTTTAAAAGGAAAAAAAACAAAAGACAAGAATAAATTAAATATATGCAAAGTACGAGATTCTGAAGATAACGAGAAGATGAACAAAATCCATGGGACTTGTAAAAGTATATAAATACATTTTTTTCCTAATTCTTAAATTGGGCACTTGTGATAGAGATGGTTAAAAACAAGCAAAGACAATTATTCTCTTCTTTACCCAAGACAATCAAGAGACAAATGTTCTTTGATTTATGATGGTTTCATAAGAAAACTTAAGCTTCATTTAGTCATTTAATGAGTTCAGCTTTTTTTGTCAATTAAAATAATTAAGGAATCATGGCATCACCTATATACATCTAGAAGAAAAATTTCTTCCTATTGAAAATGCTTTGAAAAGATTCCTAATGTTTAAATACCCAAATAATTTGTTACTAATATTTCACAAGGAATATCATTTTATTACTGTAATCACAAAATCGTAATTTCTGTACAGGAATGTATAAGTGAACATTATTCAAAGCATTGATAATTCACTTCATAAAGAGGGGAAACATACTACAGAACATATTGTAAAGAAAAAATATTGTAAAATTTTCTGGTCTTGCAGTGCACTATTTAGTGCAAATATTTAAGACACAATAGTGTTCAATTCAGCAAAGTATTGCAGAATGTCATGCCACAGTCCACTTAATTCAAAGAGGGTCAGGACATGCAGCTTGTAATAAAATGTCAGAGTGCGTGTGTGTGTGTGTGTATATATATATATATATATATATATAAAACCACATGTAATTCATAAAATATATAGTGGTTTATTTAGATGGTTTTAAATGATTTCACTGTGGAATTCAGCATAACTGGAACAACATCCAAGGTCTTCTTAACGGCAATAATCTTATTGCTAGGCAATGGCTTTGGCTTCAGGTAGGAATGCTTCCCAGTATTTTATCAGCTGTGAATGATAATTAAAATATAAGTTATTCTCATTACCTTTTTGTCATTTATATGCATATATCCTGTACAGCATTAAAAAAAAATCTACATAAGCCGGGCGGGGTAGCTCACACCTGTAATTCCAGCACTTTGGGAGGCTGAGGTGGGTGGATCACCCGATGTCAGGAGTTTGAGACCAGCCTGGCCAACATGGTGAAACTGTCTCTACTAAAAATACAAAAATTAGCCTGGCAATGTGGCGCTTGCCTGTAATCCCAGCTACTGGGGAGGCTGAGGTAAAAGAATCACTGGAACCCAGGAGGCAGAGGTTGCAGTGAGCCAAGATCACACCACTGCACTCCAACCTGGACAACAGAGCAAGACTCCGTCTCAAAAACAAACAAACAAAAACAACATAAAAAAACCATACAAATAGCTAACTAACAATGACTAATATTTACTAACATCTGGGTTTTTTTTGTTTTGTTTTCTTGAGGCAGAGTTTCACTCTTGTTGCCCAGACCGGAGTGCAAGGCATGACCTCGGCTTACTGCAACCTCCACCTCCCAGTTCAAGCGATTCCCTGCCTCAGCCTCCTGAGTAGCTGGGATTACAGGCGCGCCACCACGCCCAGCTAACATTTTTGTATTTTTAGTAGAGACAGGGTTTCTCCATGTTAGCCAGGATGGTCTGGATCTCCTGACCTCAGGTGATCCACCCACCTCGGCCTCCCAACGTGCTAAGATTACAGGCATGAGCCGCTGCGCTCGGCCAATGTCTGGTTCTTAAAGTAATCATTTTAATTTCCTTATCTGAAGTCCATCAATATATTTCATATATAAATTATTTAAAACATTAATTACTCCTGGCTATTTTTAGTTTTTGATGTAAAATAATAGAGTTCTTTTAATGTACAATTTTTTGTTTTATGCAAAATTTTATATAGAACAGTGTTACCATATATGAAAGTAAATAATACAACTACATGACCTTTTCCAGCATAAAGTGACAGGATTTCCCAATTCAGAGCATATTGACAGTTTATGTTATTGCTAGACAAAAAAAAAAAATGGGATATAAGGAGGAAGAAAAGAAAATATTGAACAAGAAAAAAAAAAGGACTGGATAGAATTAGCTGCCAGTCTTCCTTGAATAGTCCAGAGAACAGACTGAAATATAAACTGAAGTCATGTTTAAAACAATTCCTTTAAAAACAAGCTTATATGACTTATTTTCATATTTTAAAACATTTAACTTTATGAGCTGTTTAAATAAAAATTAAAGACAATTTGAAGACATCATACCACTTAATTCAAAAACAACCTATTATGTTTTACACAAATGACATTCTAGATCCACATATTTTAAAACTGGAAGGAAAAAATCCTTCAAGATATTAAATTACTTGACCTGTTACTCTAATTTACATTAAAATATACAGGAAAATTTTCTGCGATTATCTTTTTATTTACTATACCATTAAAATCCATGGTAAATGAGACAAATGCCACTTGCAGCATTCAACCACCACCAGCCCCAAACAAAATAAAGCAAAAATGAAAACAGTACAGTTTTTTTTTTAATTCTGAAAAAGTGTTTAGCTTAAGTTCTATTTGTTATGGAAGAGAAGAACTTACTATGAGAATTTACTCAAACAGGTCTGACCAACAAGGAAAACAAACTAGAAAGACAGTGAAAGGGGAAAGTTGCCCATGAGGTTTCTGATGGCCTAAAACTGGGAAAAGTCTATCTCTGCCTTAGTGTTAAGCAGAGGCAAAAAAAAAAAAAAAAAAACCCTGAGATAGTTTCCAATTAGTTTACCCCTTTATCCTTTACCATCACTGGCTTTCTGTCTTCCATTTCTTATTCTTGAGTTTAAATGCCCAGTTCATTAATCATCTTTTTAAAATAAGAAAGTATACCAAAAACAAATTCTAGAAGTTTAAGTTATAAACAAAAATGGCTTACCTGTTGTTGTGTTTGAACTAGTGATTCTAAGTACTTGATGATAACGGTTTTAAAATCCTTCACTCGTTCTTTCTGTTGAAGTACATTTTAAAAAGTCCGTTAGTAGAAAGCTAAATTCAACTTTACCACAAAACTGCAGCAAAATGTGACCATGTTATTAAGATAAATACAAAATTATTATACATGCCTCAAATCTTCCCACTTCTTTTCGAATCGTTTTAGATATCTGTTCAAAATCTCTTTCTCCTTGTTGCACTTTCGCCTCCCACTAATAAAAACAAACAAACAAATATTTTATGCTTATCTCAAAAAAAAAGTATAGTACTGTCAAGACCGCTCACTTAATTTAATCACAATGCCTGAAAATCCTGAAAAAGCTCAATATTGGCAATGCACAATTTAGCACCAACAAAAATTGCATTTAACTTTCAACCAATAGAAATGCATGTTAGCTTAATTTCCATTAATATTCCACAGATTTGCTCAATATTAAGATATTTCAATACTGTACTTAATAAACTACAATGTCCAAAGCTTAATTAAATATAACTAAGAGGAAAGATTTTGTGCATAAAATTCACCACAAAATAAATTATCAGTGTTACAGTGTAATTTTCTTAATTACTTTTTTATATCAATAATTATTTCAGAATATATCAATACTGTTAAATCCAAGGATATGTGCTCATCAAATTTTATATGCTGATGGAAACACTTTAAATTAGGAAAATTACATGATAAATATTTTAAAAATATTTTTGTAATAGTAAAATGACCAGATTGGAAAAAAATGTGGAATTATAGTCTAATGAAGACCATCAATAAATATTAAATTCAGTACAGAAACAACAAAATGTTGTGATTAGTGAATAATGAAATAACTAAAATAACTGAAGATTTAAGCAATGAAATGATATTTTTCCCACTATGTAACCAAAACACTGGTACATACTCTTCAAAGGGCAGGTACATTTATTTTTAGTAATATAAAGGTTGTCCTACCTCTTCAATTTCCTTATTGAAGCATGGTAAGAAAAGTGTATAAATTATAATAAACTTATACAAATTCACTAAAATACCATATATAATACATATATATGGGGGATAATGTTGCCTGGACAGCTAAATGTGGGAGAAATCTAGCTCTAAAACCATTTTTAGACACAAAATAATAATCTGAAATAAAATTAACCATCTAATAATAAATGTGTAATTATTAATGTAAAGGTTAATTTTAGCTGTTTTCCTTGTATGCTTCTTTATCCATTCCATAAGTAACAAAGGGCTCTGGAGATTTTAATAATGATCAAAATGTTAAAGTAATTCTAACACAGTTCATAAAAATATGCAAAAATAGCTACGTGTTGAATGGTTTAGAAAAAAATTATGAAAAATTATGTATATATGAATGACTCATGAAAAACTTAAGTAAAGAGATAAAGCATTTAGTAATCACCTCTCTTATTTCATTTTTAGCTTGCTGTATTTTATCTGGTTTGTTAGCAACCATCATTTTTGCTTCAGCTTCACGTTTTTTGAGCAAAGTAATTTGAGCATCTTCCCATTTCTGCCAGCACTTCATTCGATGGTCAAACACACCCTATAAGTGAATGACATAATGCTATTAAGTAAGAGTAACATTTAAAATACTTTCATAACACTAGAAGTGTTATAATACTGAAAGCAATAAAACCAAGTATTTAAGTGCTATTCTAATATACTAAGATACTGAAAATAAGTATGCCAATATCAAAGAAAATAATCTCCATATTCATTTGCTTAAAACAAAAAAACCCTGTCAGTGGATGAAACATCTTCAGAATAAAAACTACATTCAAAACCCATTTCATCACTAGCCTTTAGGGCTTTAAATATGGTTTATAAGATTTATAACAGCGTTTTATGCTTTGAAGAAAGATGTCTTTAATAGGAAAACGCTAGTGTCATACCTACACTGGAAATTTTCCCGCTAAATAATATTAGAAGCATATTAAGTATTAGAAACATGTCTGAAATTGAAAAGACAAAAATGGGAAAAACTCATAAGATATGTGGTAGACGAAATTACCATAGCAAATTAAAAAAGGCAAAGCAATCAAAAAGTAAAATATAACAAAATGAATAAAAAGACAGTCTTAAGATGAAAAGGGCAAAAGATGAAGAGGACTATATTTTTTTTTATATATACACTGCAGAACTAAAGAAATAGACAAAAAGATCCTAATACAATAAGTCAACCAAATCCATGACTTCTCTCAAGGAGTCTGGCAGAGCAAGAGCAAGTGAATAGAGAAAAGAAATGAAATATGGACAAATAAGAGTAATTAGAAGTCTCATGAAAAAAATGATGGATAGGATGGGAGAACCCACTAAGAATCCTCTTTCTGGCTTGATGTTAGAGAAATATTAAAATTATTTTAGTAATTACTAATCAAACATTCATGAAGTAAACATGAATAAATTGGGTGAACCAGGAAGCACTAAATCCAAGTTATTTTAATTTATTCCAAATAAAAAACTTTTTGAACCATGAAACAGTAAAAATACATGTTCCTATAGGGATCTGCTGAAGAGAAAAATATGTAGGTAGTGTATTTTTAAAAAAGCAGGCTTTGGAGAAAATCAAATTTGGTTCTAATATTAGTTTTGTCACCACATGACCATGGGTAAATTCACTGAACTTCTCCAAGCTGTAATGATCCCAAATATGAAGGTGGGAAGTGATGTCTACATTTATGGATTAGAAATAACATGAGGAGTATATTATTGCATAGTGACTTAACCTAGTGGATGCTTAATAATCAGTAGGTACAGCCATTATGGATTACTTCTAAATAACATACACATGTAAATGTAGTTAACTGTTAAGCTTTCTATTAAAAGTGCAAAGGATAGCTTAGTATTATGGAAAAAATGTATAACTAAACAGCATTTACATCATATGGCAATTTTTAAAAATGTGATAATAGCATTAAAAAATCCAATCAACCAGAAACCAAAGCATTTTTCCAAACGAATTCTTAAGGATCATGAACATTTTAAATTAACCAGGACAACAGATATCCAGGGCAAACTGGCAGTCAAAGCACCTTATCTATGGGTATTTAAATCCACTTTGCTATATTTAATTTGTCTTTTAATTTTTCTTACATTATTAAGTGAATCTTACTGTCCCCTTTGTCTGCTTTTCTTATATTTAAAATACCATGTTTTTCCTAAAACATCCCTTATTATAAATTAACTTTGCTTTAGTCAAATTAAGTTAGGCTAAAATCCAAAAGTAACACATCTAACACAAATAGATTCAGAAAAAGTCACTATCATTTAAAACAGCAGTGTTCAATCCTTTGGCTTCCCTGGGCCACATTGGAAGAAGAATTGTCTTGGGTCACACATAAAACATACTAACACTAAGTGATGAGCTTAAAACAAAAAAATGTCATCAGTGTTTTTTACAATTTTCTTTTTTTTTTTTTTTTTTTGAGACAGAGTCTTGCTCTGTCGCCTAGGCTGGAGTGCAGTGGGGCGATCTCAGCTCACTGCAAGCTCCGCCTCCCAGGTTCACGCCATTCTCCTGCCTCAGCCTCCTGAGCAGCTGGGACTACAGGCACCCGCCACCATGCCCAGCTAATTTATTTTTATTTTTAGTAAAGACGGGGTTTCACTGTGTTAGCCAGGATGGTCTCGATCTCCTGACCTCATGATCTGCCCGCCTCGGCCTCCCAAAGTGCTGGGATTACAGGCATGAGCCACAGCGCCCGGCCATGACATCATTTTAATAAAGTTTGTGAATCTGAGTTGGGCCGCATTCAAAGCTGTCCCCGGCCACATGTTGGAAAGCTTAACACAAACAATCCCTCTCACTTCCTACACACACACACACACACACACACACACACACTCGGCTGCATGTTGGAGAGCTTAACACAAACAATCCCTTTCACTTCCTACACACACACACACACACACACACACACACACACGACCACATGTTGGAAAGCTTAAGACAAACAATCTCTCTCATTTCCCCCCCGCCCGCCCCCACACACGACCACCAAAAAGTAATGTAAGATTTTAGGCCTAGTCTTGCTTTAGGGGAACAGGGCCATATCTTTTCTTCATTTATAAATTCCTCTGTTCAGTAAAAATTTGATTCCTTAAAATATGTACCAATACAGGGAAAAAGCTAATGAACATGCCCTTTAATTCAATATTTGCTTAAGTTCTCAATATATACATCAACGGGCTTTTCCATTGATATGCTAAATCTAAACTAATGCGGTCCCTGTCCAATTTATTATCTCATAGTATTCTAGAACCAGGACATGTTTATTGTGGTACAGATGTGGGAGCTATGATAAAGGTAAGACTACTAAAGTCAGGTTATTTCAGGAAAAAAAATTAATCTTAAATATACAAATTAACTTTTTCTTTGTTTTCTTTCCTTTGTAACAAAATAACAGAAAATAAAAAAGAACCAGCACCAGTCAAACTTCTAACAATGCTATATTAAATCAATTAAATCGTAACAATGTTTCCCTTTGTATGTCAAGATACTAATCCACTCTAGTAGAACCATTATAAGAGGGATAAGTTTACATGGATCATCCATTTAGGACCTCCATTACTCTGCTAATTTATGGCATACATTTGTATGCAAGCTGCTCTCAGTTAGACAAGATTGCAGATGTCTTAACAGTTTTTTTGGCCCATCAAGAAATTTGATGCTACAATTTTAATTATTATCATACTGTAATTCAGTTAATCTGAAAATATGCTGCCCAGCTTCATGGAGTTTTGAAGAGGTGCTGAGTATTTATAGCCAAACAATAAAGCGTTTAAACCCCTTTGGGAACCCATCTTTTAGTTAAATAAATTTTTTTAGTATGTTTTATAAATTGGGATCCCCTACAAAAATTATTTATGAAGAGTTCTAGTGCTAAAAACATTAAGAACCATTGTCCTCAAATCTCTGACCCTACTCTAGTGGTTCAAAGAAACCCAATACATGACAATGCTTGTAAGGATACAGCCAAAACTTATAGTTCTAAATTGCAGAGACCAGGTACTATACAAAAGAGGAAAACAGGAGTTTCCTGACACAACGCCAGACTTTGGCAATATTTTGAAATGGGTAAAATTTAGCTTTTTCTTTAGTGTTCCAATTCCTGATGTTCTTTGATCCTAACAATGGCTCTATATTAATCCCCAAAGTACTCCTAATTTGAAGAACTATCATCAGAAAAGTACGCTCGATATGGATAAAACCAAAGGTTAATTAATATTAAGCACCTATTTGAAATAGATAATAAGCAAACAAAAATTGGGCAAAGGACATGAAGAGTTCATTCACAGAAAAAGAAATGTAGGGCCGGGTGCGGTGGCTCATGCCTGTAATCCCAGTGCTTTGGGAGGCCGAGGTGTGTAGATCACGAGGTCAAGAGATGGAGACCATCCTGGCTAGGTGAAAGCCCATCTCTACTAAAAATACAAAAATTAGCTGGCTGTGGTGGCACACGCCTATAGTCCCAGCTACTCAGGAGGCTGAGGCAGAACTGCTTGAACCTAGGAGGTGGAGGTTGTAGTAAGCCAAGATTGCACCACTGCACTCTAGCCTGGCAACAAAGCAAGACTCCATCTCAAAAAAAAAAAGGAAAGAAAAAGAAATGTAAATGGTTTACCATTTGTAAAGATGTCTTGATTCACACTAAGTAAATGACAACTTATAAAACAAAAAACCTTCATTCTTGGGTGGTAGTAAAAAGAAACATGTAGGTTTAGGTAGCTTAGGGTACAAAGTAAAATCTTTTTGAACAGTAATCTGGCAATACTTACTGAAATTTAAAATGCATATACCCTCTGGTCAGCAATTCTACTTATAGAATCTTTATGTCCAAAGAGTTATCAAAATACTTGATTTTTTAAAAGACTAGACTATAATTCAAGGTATATCTAAATGTTATATGGTGGAATGCTATACAACCATTAAAAAGACATCTACCGGCTGGGCGCAATGGCTCATGCCTGTAATCCCAGCACTTTGGGAGGCTGAGGCAGGCGGATCATGAGGTCAGGAGATCGAGACCATCCTGGCTAACACGGTGAAACCTCGTCTCTACTAAAAATACAAAAAAATTAGCCAGGCGTGATGGTGGGCACCTGTAGTCCCAGCTACTCGGAAGGCTGAGGCAGGAGAATGGCGTGAACCCGGAGGCGGAGCTTGCAGTGAGCCGAAATCACGCCACTGCGCTCCAGCCTGGGCAACAGAGCGAGTCTCCATCTGAGAGAAAAAAAAAAAGACATCTACTTATGTTGATAGGGAGACCGCTCTATTAAGTGGAGTGGGTGTAAAAAGCAGACAAAGAACACTACACACAGTATATTATTCCTTTTTGAGAAAGGAAGGGAGGGAGAGAAGGGGATGGAAGGAATAAATAGACAGAGGGAGAATTAGCTTCATGTACATGCATAGCTAATTCTGTAAAGACACAGAAGAACCTAACAGTTTATGACTGAGGTCAGAGACTACAGGTCTTAGTTCTGGAGGCAAATTTACCTTGCTGAGCTATTAGAACTATCATGTATGTGCATTATTTTTTCAAATACAAGTGAATTAGTTTAAAATAAAGAATAGGACAAAAACAAAAACCATAAAAATTACCTGTCGCCTCCTTCCATAATATCTTAATTCCTTTGTGTAGTTGATCTGGGCTAGGTTTCAGTAGAAACTAATCTTAAAGAGCTTAATTTACCTGAAGGCAACTTGACCACAGCTCTTTAACTCTTTTAGTCAATGAATCATTAATTCAGTATTTCCACAAATGTGTTCCATATATGTAAATAGATATTTGGTGGAAAATAATTCTTGTTCAAATGAATTTAGAAGCCTCTGGATTAAAATTTGTTTTCTTTTTCACTCCTAACCAGTTCTAAGCTTTTAAAAGGCATTCTGAATTTCGCAAACAGGGATACTATATACATAACTTCCCAAACTAAGCTAACTGTAATCCATCTTTTGGTGCCAGTGTTCTATAGAAAGTATTTTGGAAAACATGAATACAACTGTAATTTCAGGAAATATAGTAACACAGCAAAAAGATTTAGGGTATGAGGAAAGCTGTTTTTGAGGGATCAATATCCATTACCCAGGCAGGCCATCACTGCCAGGGGGTCTTTTTCCAGGCTAGCTCTTATTAGCAGATATGTATTCTTTTTTTTTTTTTTTTTTTTTTTTTTTTTTTTTTTTTGGCGATGGAGTCTCTGTCGCCAGGCTGGAGTGCAGTGGCGTGATCCTGGCTCACTGCAACCTGTGACTCCCCGGTTCAGGTGATTCTCCTGCCTCAGCCTCCTGAGTAGCTAGGACTACAGGCATACGCCACCATGTCCAGCTAATTTTTGTATTTTTAGTAGAGCCGGGGTTTCACCATGTTGGCCAGGATGGTCTTGATCTCCTGACCTCGTGATCCACCCGCCTTGGCCTCCCAAAGTGCTGGGATTACAGGCGTGAGCCACAGTGCCTGGCTCACGCCTGTATTCTTACCGACACTGCCCAACTCCCCTTTTTTGACCCACAGGTTTGTTGGAAGTGTCACACTTTTTTACAACAGCTCTCATGCTATTGGGCGCTCTGGTAAGAAGTGAGAGTAGGTGGGACAAATCTGTAAACTGGATCTCCGTACATCACAAGCTGCCTATATATAATGAAGTATATATACTCTGACAACTGCTATCTATATTAACATTTCTAAATACTGAAAAATTAATCACCAACAGCATAAGGAACAACATTTAAAACAGTAAAACACAAGTAAAATTGGTAATTTTACCAAATAAAAGAAAGCACCATTCTGAAGTGCTAAGAATGCTCTAGTAATAAATGTCACCAGTCGCTTGAGAACAGAACCATCAATAAATATTCTCATTGTAGATGAGTACTGACTTGATCACAGACTTTAGCTAAAAAAATTTTGCATAAGAGAGAAACAAGATCTCATTAACTTTCTAGATGTTTAAATTCAAGGTAAAAAGTAAATACCCAGTACCCCTCAAACCCCATGATAACTAATATCCATAACAAAAATTCAAAGATCTTAAAGTATCTTCTGAAACATGATACACTGGGTAACGTTCAGTTCAGTTTAACTGTCTGAAAACTGCAGATATCTGTATAATACTAATTTTTACTAACTGGATTAACTTTCTCAACTATTCAGAAATTGGACTATTATATAAATATTACCATTCAATAACACAGTTTATGATCTAATCTACTCCCATCTCATCTATAAACACATGGTGACTACACATTTGAGGATACAAGGTCTGATTACATCCAAATTCATGATAAAGCCCCCATTAAACATATTCACTGCAATAATCGTTTCTGGTTTTATCCTATTTATTACACAGTCAGCTTTACTAATGGTAATAGAGTCCGGTGAGTAGTTTCAGTTAGTGCTAGAATGAGCAAACAAATGCTATTAGTCAGTTCCAAACTTGTATAAGCAAATACATAAGTAAATGTATAATGTTTTCTATCTTATCTGTCATTCCTTAGACCTGTTAAAAACATTAATTCTATCTATTATACTGTGCATGTCATAGGGAATGAAGTATTAAGTTATGTATACTTATCTTGAAGCCATTTTATTCATGCTAGTATAGGAGGAATTTAGACATGTAAATACATAATTAATAGGAAACAAAATACTTTTTAAAGTACACGACACAAGTGAGAAGCATGCAAGAAAGGGCTTACTTTCACTGCAGCAATAAGACGAATGTAGTCACTAAGTAGTTCTGAAAACATATAAAAGTCAGCAAAAGCTTGTTCTTGATGTAACTGGTCTATCTTCTCCTCAACCTCTGCAAGCTGAGACAAAGCTCTAGATAAAGCAGTATGATCCTCAGAATTACCTAACATGGCAGCACTTTTAGCAAAGGCAGCTGTGTTGGCTGAAAGTTCTGAAATTTAAAAAAAAGTATGCAATTTTAGTGTTCACTCATAAAATTTTAAAATATTGTATTGATTTTCCACTTTTCTCTAAATTTTACTTATTCACAAGTTGCTCAAATAATATTTTAAATTAATTAATATGAAACAATTAGTCATTAAAATGCCTCAGGCATAAATGCCAAGTGCTCGGAGATCTACTGAAAACACGGACAAATCACTGCTTATATTCCAAAGGGATGAACTATGTTTAAATCATTTAGTATAAAAATCTGCCTCCTGTTTTTTCTCCCACAGTGTTCACTGTTTCTCTGTCCATTCCTAAAAATGAAATATATTTTTAATATCAGAAGAACTGGTAATACTCACAATTGATTTATACCACATTTCTGGCCTTTAAACATTTGTCATTGAAAATAATGTCTATAATTTTAATGAGAATATTATTTAGCTAACAGGAGCAAAGGTAAAATTATATACACAATTAACAAATTTTATTGTTTGTTTCCTTTGTTGTACAACAATCTCAGTAAAATATTAGAATTTCTAAAAAGATTTAGAATGTGATCATTTCAGATATTTCAAATAAAGAAAAGTAGATGTTTACAGGCTAAATACTGTCAATGACTAACAATTACACTGCCTGGAAACTGCTCTGTTGCTCTACATTATGTAAAGTTCTCCAAAAAAGCCCATTCCCTAAGAGATATATGTAATTCAAATGGCAAAAGCTGTTACAAACTACTTTCAATAATAAATGTATTAATAAGTTTCTATAATTATTTTAATAAAATGTACTGCTGGTAATGTTACATATTATTTGCTTATTAAATATCTTGGACAATTGATATGCACATTGTTGGACTCTTTAAAAAACCAAAAAACTATAATTTCACTGTGGATTAAAATATTACAACTCAAATTTTCTATGAATTTTTAACAAAAGCTCCAGATTTTTCAATGTTGCAGTTCAAAAATGAAGAAAATACTTCAGAGGGTTTTACAGGAAATAGACACACAAAACAAATACTTTCCAAAAAATTTTCAAAAAGCAATTTTCAAATCTCGTTTTTTTATTATAATCACAGTTACTAATTGATAAGACCTCTTCATCCATTTAACTGTAACTATACTTAACAAAAAGTTAATCAAGTGACCAAGTTTTAATCCAAAATTCAAATATAGTTTTCTTTGTTCTTTTTTTTTAGCTCACATCTGTACCAGTTAACAGTTTTCTAAGCTCGTTATTTTTCTACTTCTAAACTAGTTATTAAATCAAAATAGAACAAAAAAATTTAAATAATAAAGTTGAACTAGAAAACATTGTCTTAAACGACTGTTTTCTCTCTTCTGCAATAACTTAAGAATATTTATTTTCATAAAATTTAAATAAAATATTTTCATTAGTTTTATGGTGCTAACCACGTAGGTAGTAAGGCAAACAAACCTTTTCTATGACAGACCAAGGCTTCAACACTGGCGTGAAGTTTCCTAAGTTGCTGATCCAGATTCTCAAATTGCTGCTGCTTTTCTTCAAACCACTATGAAAAAAAATGAAAAATGGAGCTAATTTAGGAAGACCAAACCATTGTAAATTAGGTTACCAATAGCAAGCTACATTCCTTGTTTTAAAGCAACAAATTAACCATGTATAACCATGGTGGCCAACTGATGTGGCTGAGAACTAAACTCAATAAGCAAATTAATATCCTATTTTCCACTTGTACAGCTTTAAAATGCAATTGTTGGGCTCATTAATTCATTTCATTATTCAAGTCGAAAAATCAGCTCTTACTGCATCCGATTCATTCATCTTGATTGTCATTTTGTTGACAGCGTCGGCAGCCTTGTTCACCATCCTCAATATTCCTGCTCCACTCAGAGCCTGTGTATTAACTGCTCTAGGCAGCTGGAATTGAATGACAAATAAGGGCAAACAAACCGGTTAAAAGCCTGGAGGTTTAACTAGGCACAAAAGTGATCCCCCCTCCTCCCCCCTCCCCCCACATACAAATTTTAAAAAAGAGGTTGTATTTTCTTCACTCTCATACATTTCAATAGTGAGATCTAATTTCTCAAATATACTACTTGTACATTCTCAAAGGAAAACTTAAAAAATAGACTTTCCATTTGCTTTTCTTCTGCACGTTTACATTTAGATGGAACAAACACCCTGTTTGTCAAAATACATTAAGAAATTGCCAAGTACCCTAACACTGGCCACCTGTTTGCTAACAGAAATAAACTGTTTATAAGGAAAGAAGAAAGTCTTGAGAAAAATCTCCTTATGCTCAGTTAGCATTGTGTGATTTTGAGTTTTTTTAAAATTCTGCAACTCAAGTAAATTAAAGAAAAAAACGCAAACTAGAACTCAAATTGCTCTTAAGAGCCAAAAATATACGAAACATTTCAAATAAAAAGAGCATCATGTTTAGAATTTAGGCTCTTTCAAGTCACAAATTTGCATTTCAAAACTTTAATAAGGATACCAAAATGTAGACAAGCAAATACACATTCAACTTTCTCTTTCTCTAAAACGAAGTCTGAATAAACTTATTTCAACATGATGCCTGAGGAACAACTTAGGGCATTCAGAGTTAGACTACTTATAAATCACTCTCTTAAATCTTGTTTTAAGTGTTCAAGAAAGGGACTAATCACCCTAAACATATCAAAGCAAAGATATTTTGCTACTAATTTAGCAGGGTAATTAAAGCACTAAGCAAAAAATAATAATAATAATTGCTTTATTCTATCTATTGACCCAATTATTTACTATATATAGTCATATAAATTACAATGACAAATAACGAGTTCATATACAAAAATTTAATATAGAAATAATACCTCCGAACTTTCCAAGAACTGCCTTAAATCAGGATCCTGTAGTAAAGTTGGATGTTTTACTGTTCTTTGAAGATACCTAGATTTAAGAGTAAAAATGCTCCTTTATCAGTAGCATCTTGAATTACAGTTCAACAAAATGATAAAAAAATAGAAATACTAGGAAAAAAGGTGTCCTCACTACCTCCTATTAGACTGCTCTCGCTGTAATTACTTAGAATCTTACAGCAATTTAATAATTAAAAAGGTTTTTGTTCATCTTTTGAAAATTGATATACTATCCACTTTTCAAAACTATGTAAAAAGAGAAATGGCAAGGGGTGGGAGTGGGGAGAAGTTAAATAACTTACCAAACTTCTCATTGCAAAGTATTAATGTTGTAAAGGGGTATGTGAGTTTGCTGCATAATTTTATCTTTGGGTAGAGTCATGTTCTCAACTATAATTTTAGAGTTCTAAGAAACATATTAATATTACTATATATATTCTACTCAACCAAGTTTTAAACTGCTATTATCATCAGAATGGGGAAGAGTCTACCAACATTTTTTTGCATGTCAGCATATTTAAATGATCACAATTAGCTTTAGTCCTCACTTGACAAGAACTAAATTTTCTTCAATATTTTCCCCATACCTCTTCAAAGGTATTTATTCAGTATTTCTATTTTTAAGGGGTTTGCTGTTTTTGGTAAATGTCTTATCTAATATGATACCATACAAAATCAAATAAATGAATACCACATAAAATGAATAAAAATGAAAAAGTTAGAAATACCACTATGAAATCAATTTCCCTTTATTAGAAAAGCTCACATGTGCCTGTCACCCATAATAAATTACCAATCATGACTTCATAAAAGGAAATAAGGTCAACTATTTGATGATTCTCGATTACTTATCTAATCCCATTAAAAACAACTGCTATCTTTCCCCAAGTTAATAACCATATGCAGTAATATTTCAGTTATAATATTTTTCCTCAAAATAACACATTTATTTTATTTCTTTAGAATAAATGTAGTCCGTAATTTCTTCTACCTTTTTGTAAGATTATAAAATATGCCTAAAATTAATGTTTCCAAAAAAGTGATAATCTTCTCTAAAGTCAAATTCTATACATTGATCAAAATGACTATTTTATCAGTATCAAAATGTTAACTTCTGTTTTTATATATTTAAATAAAATATACAGCATACTAAACTTCATTTTAAGTCAGTAGTCCACATAAGAAGTCATTATACTAGAACCAGAGCATTTAACAGATATCTTCAATACAATCTATGCTGGGTTTAAAAAAATTTTTGCTACCTATATTATGAAGCCAAAAAAGGGATGCAGCAAGAACACTAATCCTGCAGGTTTAAGAAATGTTGGTATTTCCCCACTTGAATTTGACTTACAATTTTAACACTGAAGTTCTCTCACAATATATCAGATAAGTTATTTAGTTGTTTAGACTGAGTACTACTTGAAGGCAGTTTGCATAAGTTGCTCATCTCTGTGCATACAACAGCTAGGTAATAGCAGGCACTCAGATACTTGTAACAAACAAACAAAAACCCAAGAAAGACAAAACATCTAGTACTTAACCTCTAAGAAATATTCCAGCAGGGTGAGGTGGCTCATGCCTGTAATTCCTGCACTTTGGCAAGCAGATCACAAGGTCAGGAGTTCGAGACCAGCCTGACCAACATGGTGAAACCCCGCCTCTACTAAAAATACAAAAATTAGCTGGGGGTGGTGGCATGCACCTGTAGTCCCAGCTACTCAGGAAGCTGAGGCAGGAGAATTGCTTGAACCTGGGAGACGGAGGTTGCAGTGAGCCGAGATTGCGCCATTGCACTCTAGCCTGGGTAACAGAGCGAGACTCCATCTCAGAAAAAAAAAAAAAAGAAAAGGAAATATTCTAATATTTCAAACCTAAGTGGAAATACCTTGTATCATTTATATTCTAAAACAGCTTTCCAAAGTGAGTTCTGTAGACTACTACTAGTCTCACATACTATTCCATGAAAAAGACTGATTCCATATCAAGAAAGTTTGAAACATATACATATTCCTGTTTTTTAAAATTCGTATCAAACAGCATTTTATTAAGTGTTGTGAGAACTCCTACAGAAAATACCCCTAGTTTAACTTTGTTAAACCCTATGTTGACAAAGCTCAATTGACTATAGATCTTTTCCACTCTACTACAAATTAGCATTCTGAAGAATCAATTTTGAAAAATGATATTCAGAAAAAGGGAATAAAACTTTCCTTCTCAAGGGCAACATAAAATAAAGCTAAATACATATACTAAATACATATGCTAAAAAATATATGTTTCTTTTTAGGTTATATATATGTTTCTCATATATAAGCTTATATGCTTTTATACATATAAGCTTACATAATGTTTTAATTAAGAACAGAAACATAAAATGGATTTTAAAACAATAAATATTTATAAACATATGCCAGTTCGGAATTAAGACCAGAGATGGTTGTAATACGAAGGAAAGACACGGGACAAAAAGGGTAAATGAGTGTAGGAAGAAGACAGGAAAAGAGGTATGGGGAGAAACAGAAACACTGAAAAGAGACAGAAATAAAAGGCAATGGAATTGATCAATATCACATCCAATAAGAGGTGCTCAGTAATTGTTCTTCAAATTTACTTCAAGTTACTGATGAAAAATCACTCAAGGCTTTCAAATTCTTATTTATTTGCCAGAAACAAAACAAAACAAAATAAAGTAGGTTATATAAAATGCTTGAGAGCAACAGAGTTACAAATATTTATGTTGCTTGAAACTAAAACACAAGCGCACATAATAGGAGAATAAAAAGGTAGAAAGAGCCTGGGTCTTGGATAACATTCACTTTTTCATTCAGCAAATACTTACTGAGCTCTTACTACCTATTAAGTACTGTTTTGAGTACTTGGAACACATCAGTGAGCAAAAGAGACTAAGATTCTTTCCCTGGTGAAGCTTACATTTTAGTACAAGATAGACAATAAACTATAAACATAATAAACATACAAATGATAAAGCAGGTGACAAGGTGGCAAAAGCTATGGGAAAAAAAGACAGAACAATGGGGTAAATGGGACCAAGTATTTAAGATGTGGTTGGTGGCAATATAAACAGAATAGGTCAGAAGAAAGCCAATGACTGGAATAGGCTTCACTTGAAAGATGTTATTTGAACATATGAACTTGAACAAGGAATGAGTTAGCTATGCAGATACCCAGGAACAAAGCATTCTAGGCAGAGGGAGCAGACAGTTGAAAGGACTCTAAGGTAGGAAAATGCCTAGGGTGTTTGAGAAGCAGCAAAAGGTTAGTCTGGCCTAAAGCAGAGTGAGGGATCACGGAGGATATGAGATCAAATGGGTAACACAGTAAGGCGTGCAGGTCATATAAAGTTTTGTAGTCCATTAAAAGGACTCTGGCTTTTATTGAGTAAAATGGGGGCATGGGGCCAGGGTGGGGAGGGGTTAAAATGATCTGATTTATATTTTAGAATGACTACTGTAAAGTTCTGTATTAAAGTAGAAGTGCCAAGAATGGAATCAGGGACACCAATTAGGAGGCTACTGCAGTTAATTAACACCTTTGGACTCAGTCAGTAGACTGGTGAGAAAAGGTTGTATTATCAGATATCAGAAAGAAGCAATAGAATTTCCTGATGAATTAGATAATCCTGAACAGCTGCCTACTCCAAACTCTTTGATTTGAAAGAGTGAATTAATTAATCTACATTAACTGTTTAGGCCAGTTGGATTTTTAGATGCTTGAAATGAACACAATCCTGACACACTTTATTAATAAATACATTTTATTAATAAATAAATGTATTTTATTTATTTATTTATTTATTTAGAGACGGAGTCTCACTCTGTCGACAGGCTGGAACGCAGTGGCACGATCTTGGCTCACTGCAACCTCTGCCTCCTGGGTTCAAGCCTCCTGCCTCAGCCTCCCAAATAGCTGGGACTACAGGCATGCGCCACCACACCCAGCCAATTTTTTGTATTTTTAGTAGAGACAGGATTTCACCATGTTGGCCAGGATGGTCTTGATCTCTTGACCTCGTGATCCACCCACCTCAGCCTCCCAAAGTGCTGAGATTACAGGCATGAGCTACCGCGCCCAGCCTCACACTTACACTTTAAAGACGGAATGCATGTAAGTAATTTACCTAAGGTCACATAGAAAGTGTGTAGTATTAGTACAGGTTTCAACTGAAAAGGAATTATAAATCTTATACACTTATTATTATGCTCTAAATTTCTCATTTTGTATTTGCAGATGTGTATCCTTACCTATAAAATACACTCAATATGATCTAAATATTTGAAGCACTCTCAAGAAAACCAAGCAAGTGATGTTAGGTCTACTCTTAATAGAAGCAGTCTCTGCTTACTTTACTGAGTGTGGCACGGGGGAATACTTGGGTATTTAACCACTTCTTTTCTCTTCCTAACCTTTAATACCAGATATTTATCCTTTCATTCAAGGTAGTCATCTGGATTATCTAAGTTTGAACGAATACGTAAATATCATACTATTAAATAAAATAATACAAAGAAAAATGCTTCCCTAACCCACCAGGTCCAACTGGGCTGGGTATCCCACAGGTGTACCTGTTTGATGTTTAAAGTTTAAGAAATACCACAGAAAAATCACTTTAGAAAAGCTGGCTATATGAAAGGGCAAGAAAAATGCAGTTTTAAAATCCTGTACAGATTAAAAAATAAATGTGTACAGGAAAATTAGCTTGGACAGAAGAATTAAGATTAGATTAAAAGAAACCATTCCAGTTCCTTTGCTTCTATACCTTTATGCCTACATTTTCTTCAGTGATTTTTTTCTAATTGAAAATGAACTTTTCCCTCATACTATACTGTTTCTTTTTTTCACTATTGCAAATGCCACTATGGTAGCATTTAACAAGTAGCATTTATCAGTAAAGAAAGTGTCTTTATACAAACAGGGTCAAGTTTCAATATCCCTTAAAACTCTCCTCAACATTTCATAGTACATGAAGGTATGGTAAGTACTATGCAATGCAGTCAAGTTGGAAGAAACGTAAAGGTAGAATCAAATTATATGTCCTTGGTACAATAAATCTTCATTAAGTTCCTTATCAGGCATGCCATCTGAAATACTTCAAATTTACTCATAGAAAAATAAGACTTGAAAGGTCTCTCAAAGGGTCATGGTTACATTTTCAGGAAAGACTAAGTGAAATCAAGGCAGACCATTATCTACCTTTACTCTTAAAAATATTCAGTCTATGACCTCTCCTACAATAGAATCAATTCAAATGCCTAACCCAAACTTCTCTTGATGCAATTTAAATCCTTTTTCTGGGTAACTGCAGATTCTCACAGACATAATCCCATCTTTAAGCCTTCTCTAAGATTTTAAACTACATATTCTTTTGCTTTTCTTAATGTAAATTGTTCAAATCTAACTTCACTGTGCCATTTTTCTTAAAATTTAAACAATTTACTACTGAAAACTAGAAATAAGTTGCCTTGAGATAGTTTTAAAAAATAATTTGCGACCTAGAGAAATAGATACCACTCCCAAGACCTGCGCTATTCACCCTAACCACTGATTTTAAGCCAGAGAAAAATAAAGAGCAAGCAAACAAAAAAACCAATGAAATTAGAAAGTTTCAAGCCTAGGTAATTACCAACTTGTGTCTTAAATGCTGGGCTTTAAGATAATTTATATTTGTTTTCTCACTTTGTCAGCACAGCAAGGAAGGAATAATTCTAAGATTATGGAAGTGTGGTTCTTCCCATCCTCCCATCCGTCCCCCTTTTAGTCTGCTTCAATGAATACAAGTCTTCAAAGCTATAGGAAATGTGTAGAGTCAAGTACTCTAAAGGAAAACAGAGCTTATATATTAGTCTTTAAGTATAGCTGTCCCTCAGTATCAGTGGAGGACTGGTTCCAGGACATTCTACAGATACCAAAATCTGCAAATGTTCAAATCCCTGACAGAAAATGGCATAGTGTTTGCATAATAACCTATGGACAGCCTCTCATATACTTTAAATCATCTCTAGACTTATAATACCTAATATAATGGAAATACTATGAAAACAGTTGTTAAGCTGTATTGTTTAGACAATAATGACCAAAAATGTCTGTACACGTTTAGTATAGATGTCATTTTTTTTTTCAAATATTTTCCATCCATAGTTAGTTGAATCCACAAATAAGGCACCCACAGATATGGAGGGCCAACTATATACAGTCAACTCAAGCAAAGACTAATACTTTTGTACATTCAAGTAAAAATCAATTATACAAAAACAAGGGGGGCACAAACTGTACTTCTCACTGTATTTAATAATGTTCTAAGTAAAAACTCTTCAGAAAAGTTAATTTAGATGAACTATAATTAGCTATACTATCCAACACAGTACATGAATGTGGTATAACTTCCTAGAAACCTAAATAAGACCAAAGTGGGATTATTTGCATCCAAAAATTTTTATTTTTCCCCCCATTCACAACTTCCATGTTTTCCAAGTTTAGCAGTTACTTAGTAACTCTTGGTGACTACCTATGATACAATTCTATCCCCAGCTAACTCATGTCTTTATATGTTTTCCATTATATGCTTCTGCTTGTAGCATATAATAGAAAAACAGGTGTTATTTTGTTAGACTATTGATGAGGATTAATAAAAATTATACAGAACAATTATACAGTATTTTGTTAAAAGAAGTAATTTTCTTAAAAAAGTTTATAGCAGTCTTAAGAGCCATCAAGTGGTACTTTGGAAAAAATTTAATCATTAAAACACAGTTGTGCCATATAATGGAATTACATTTATATTAAAGTACAAACATGAGAGTAATAAAATATAGCTGTCTAGAATTACCTTTCAAGAGCTGCTCTCCGTTTTTCTACAAACTCAGTGGATGATGAGTCTTCTTTACCCACTTTGACCTTGGTCATCCCTTTGAAGAAGTTGAATGAGATTCATGATGACTTTATATTGCTGTGAAAGTCTTTCATAATCATTTCTTCATAATTTAAAATACACTCAAAATTTGAACTTAACAGCCCTAAACTTGTAACTGGTATCTTATCTAAAAAGCAAAAACATTTTGAGGAATTAAATCTCATGATACGTTAACATCTTTACTTGGTAAAGACTTAAAACATGAGAGAACAGATAAAATGTTTATAGTTTTCTGACCCATACTGCTTTTGTTTACAGAAAAGCTTACATCAAAAAGATCCCTTATCTGTTGTATTTTATACTCCTGGTAAATTAAAATGTGTTTCTAACCTGATATACATAATGGAATTTCAAATCAATAAATTTAAGCTCAATTAACATTTTCATTTCTCATGAGCAATAATTAAAATTCTTTACTTTGGGATGACAAAAAATAAAAGTAAATGTAATCCATGAATTTATGTTTTCCCTCCTGCAGATTCTAATTTACTTATTTACTATTTACTTATTTACTAATGTTCTTATTTACTTATCATAGCTGGTTTTACAATGGTTGAAAGAAAAAGCTCTTTCATGGAGTTATTTATAACTTCAGATTTAAAAAATAAGTCATGTTAATTATTTCTGTATGGGCAATTTAATTTCAGACTGCAGATTTTTCTCTTTTATTCTCCTGTTCTTTTTCCTTTCAAAAATGTATTCTGTGGAAACAAGGTATTGATACATGCTACAACATGAAAGAACCTTGAACATATGATGCTAAGTGGAAGGAATTTGTCACACACAAAAAAATCATCTACTGCATGATCCTTTTTACATGAAATGTCCAGAATAGGTAAATACTTAGAGAAAGAAAGTAAATTAGTGACTGCCTAGGGCTGGGGAGAATGAGGACATTAGGGGATGATGGCTAAGGGATCCCAGATTCCATTTCGGGGTAATAAAAATATTCTAAAATTGACTGTGGTAATGTATGCACAACTCTTAATATATTAAAAGCCAGTGAATTGGATACCTTCTTTTTTTTTCTTTTTCGAAACACGGTCTCTGTCACCTAGGCTGGAGTGCAGTGGCATGATCACGGTTCACTGCAGCCCCTATATCCCAGGCTCAAGCAATCCTGAGTAGCTGGGACCACCAGTACGCACCACCACACCCAGCTAATTTTTTGTAGAGACAAGATTTTGCTGTGTTGCCCAGGCTGGTCTCAAACCCCTGAGCTCAAGCAATCCAACTGCCTCGGCCTCCCAAAGTGCTAGGATTACAGGCATGTGCTACCACACCCGTCCTAGACACTTTAAATGGATGAATTATATGGTATGTAAATTATATTCCAATAAAGCCTAAATTTTAAAAATGGATTATGTAAAACCATACAATTCTTCAGTTTGGTACATCTTCAATTTGGCACATTAATTAACTTATTAATCACCTATTAATGTTTTGTTTAAAATTCCAATGGAATACAATGGCTTGAAAAGGAAAACTTAAAACTACCTCTGACTGAACTACTGGAATTGGGATGTGAATTGTTTCATAAACTCTACTTCCCTGAAAAAAAATCTCACCACTGGGTAGTTTCTTCAATGAAGTTAAAGACCTTCTATCCATTCTACTTTTTAGAGGTAATCGTTAAGGGACATTGTGACCAATAAATAAATAAATAAAACCCCAAACAACCTACCATAACTAGTTAACTTTTAATACTTTTCAACTTTGTTGCTCTAATAGTTTAAATGGAATAGTGTTCTTAGGTCAACTAAGGTCCTACCAAAGTAGTAAGTTATGTGCTAATGAAGACTCTCCCTTCAGTGGCAGTTATAAAGCTTCCCAGCAAAGAGAAGTTATGACTCTTTTTCCACACTCCCTGCTATAAGTGTAAGTTACTTGAAAACCACCAGCTATGTAATTAGAAGTTCAAAGATTAATTTGTCACTCACCTTTAATAATTATTCAAGACTTCACCATACTTTGAAGAAATTGTTTTGCTTGGCTTCATATTACTATTTGACTACATTTATTTTTTTCCTGATAATTTCTCTCTATATAAACTGTATTACATGTAGTTGCCTGAAATCCTTTTTAGAATGGTGGGGTGTGTGTGTATGTGTCTGTGTGTGCATATATATATATATATCGATATATATATCTATAGATATATATATATATATAAATATATAATATATATATATATATATATATATATAAAAATATATATATAAAGTTTTAAACAGGCCAGGCGCAGTGGCTCATGCCTGTAATCCCAGCATTTTGGGAGGCCGAGACGGGCGAATCATGAGGTCAGGAGATCGAGACCATCCTGGCTAACATGGTGAAACCCCGTCTCTACTAAAAATACAAAAAATTAGCTGGGCGTGGTGGCGGGCGCCTGTAGTCCCAGCTACGCAGGAGGCTGAGGCAGGAGAATAGCATGAACCCGGGAGATAGAGCTTGCAGTGAGCTTGCAGTGAGCCAAGATAGCACCACTGCACTCCAGCCTGGGTGACAGAGCGAGACTCCATCTCAAGAAAAAGCAAAAAAGTTTTAAACCATTTAATCCACATTAAATATATTTCAGTTGGGTGTGGTGACTCATGCCTGTAATTTCAACACTTTGGATTGAACCATCCCTGATTCAACACTTTGGATTGAACCGTCCCTATAGAACCATCCCTATAGATTTCAACACTTTGGATTGAACCATCCCTACAAAGGGGTCTTGAAAGACCAAAAAGTTAAAGAACCACTAAACTCAATTTTTGAATTAAAAAAAAGAAAGAATACAACGAATTCATCTAAATACGTTAGGTTTTGAAACTGTAACAGGTAGTAATAACATTGCTTTATAAACCTAATGTTTAAAAAAGTAAAAACAATAATTTAAAAATCAGCAAAATTTGGCTGAGCATGGTGGCTCCAGTCTGTAATCCCACCACTTTGGGAGGCCAGATGGGAGGACTGCTTGGGGCCAGGAGTTTGACACCAGCTTGGGGGAAAAAAAAATCAGCAAAATTCTTTTTTTTTTTTTTTTTTGAGATGGAGTCTCGCTCTTCTGCCCAGCCTGGAGTGCAATGGCACAATCTTGGCTCACTGCAACCTCTGCCTCCCCACTTCAAGCAATTCTCCCCTGTAAGCCTCCCAAGTAGCTGGGATTACAGGCAGGAGCCACCATGCCTGGCTAATTTTTGTATTTTTGTAGAGACAGGGTTTCACTGTGTTGGCCAGGCTGGTCTCGAATTCCTACCTCAGGCGATCCGCCCGTCTTGGTCTCCCAAAGTGCTGAGATTACAGGCATGAGCCACCATGATGGAGCCGAGATCACACCACTGCACTCCAGCCTGGGCAGCAAAGCAAGACTCCGTCTCAAAAAAAAAAACTTTCAGATTCATCTAAGTATAAAGAAAAGTAATGGTAGTGCTCACTTCAGCAGCACATATACTAAAACTGTGAATACAGAGAAGATAATTACTTTAAAGGAAAAAAAAAGAAAAAGGTAAATAAAAACCTATGACTGAAAAAGCATTGAATAAAATACTACAAAATTTTGAGATGACAGATGTCTTTTAATGGTAGGCCTATGGAGGTTTCCTCCTCTTTTGTAATTTTCTGCAGTTTCTTAACTAAGTCTTTATCGCTTATGGAAGTACAAATGTGGCCGGGCACAGTGGTTCACGTCTGTAATCCCAGCATTTTGGGAGGCCAAGGCAGGCAGATCACAAGGTCAGGAGTTCAAGACCAGACAGGCCAATATGGTGAAACCCTGTCTATACTAAAGATACAAAAAGCATTAGCCAAGCGTGGTGGTGTGTGCCTGCAGTCCTAGCTACTCAGAAGGCTGGGGCAGGGGAATCACTTGAACCCAGGAGGCGGAGGTTGCAGTGAGCCAAGATCGCACCACTGCACTCCAGCCTGGATGACAGAGTGAGACGCCATCTCAAAAAAAAAAAAAAAAAAGTAGAAATGTTTTTAAACTTTAAATTGAGGTACGAAATGAACTAAGATGAATTTAAATAGCTCTTATATGAGCCAAGGCTAGTGAGGGTCTAACACCTCCATCCCTTAGAAAAATGTTAACATATTAATAATATTAAGTATTCTCTGATTGTGCCTCAGTAAAATGGTAATCAAATGACCCTAAAAGGTTAGGGCTTCCAACTGCTTTTAACTTGGTAAATTTCAACCCAATTTTTTTTTTGAGACGGAGTCTCACTCTGTTGCCCAGGCGTGATCTCAGCTCACTGCAACCTCCGCCTTCTGAGTTCAAGTGATTTTCCTTCCTCAGCCCACCGAGTAGCTGGAATTACAGGCACGTGCCACCATGCCTGGCTAATTTTTGTATTTTACTAGAGACAGGGGTTTCACCATGTTGGCCAGGCTGGTCTCGAACTCCTAACCTCAAGTGATCTTCCTACCTTGGCCTCCCTAAGTGCTGGGATTACAGGTGTGAGCCACCACACACGGCCTCAACCCAATATTTAACATTACTGTATTACATAAACAAAAATCCTCAAGTGTTAGAAAATAAAACTATTACCAATACATTCTTCAATCCATGCATGATTAGTATAAATGAAATATTTAAATTCAGTTATCTCTACACATTATAAAATGTTGACAGTGAATGATTAAGAAATCCACAAATCTATACAGTTAAAACTGAACTAGTAACAGTAACAAAAATTAATTTTTGAAAAATTTGTGCTTACCTACTATACTCTTTTCTGGAGCTGGTGGCACAATATAACCAACATGTAAATACTTGCTTGCTAATTTGCTGTGCAAACCAAGAAAGTCGCTGAATCTTCTTTTCACTGAAAATTCACTCTTACTGAACATGGAAAGAGAAGTCTACAAGTGAAGAAGAGGTATTTCAAATTTTGAATAGCAAGCAATTATTCCACAAGTTAATGTTATACATAATTGTGAACACATACATATATCTACTTTGCAAAAGAATGCAGAGTATCTAACTAATGTGGTATATACGGTTCTAACTAAAAAAAACCTAAACCATAGATGTATTTTACAGAATCTTAATAGGACAAAAAAGTATTTGCATTATTCTATCTTAACTGATCTTATTCACTCTATTTATGCTAATAATTCTTAAATCTTTACATCTGGCCCAGATGTCTTTCAAAGCTTCAGTCCAATATATCCAAATACCCCTCCACTTAAATCTCACTGGCACTTCAAACTTACCCTATTTCCCCCTGCTGGAACATAAGTTCTATAAGATGCCACCCTTGTCTGTATTGTTTACTACTATACCCCAGTGCTTGCAACAAAGCTTGACACCATGGTAGGTGTTTAATGAATATTTATCCAATGAATTAACAACTGTCATCCTCGACCTCACTGTGTTCCTGCCCATGTTGCCTTTCTCCATGGATCACGCTCACAGCTGCAAAGTCCCTCTAGTCAATAACCTAGGCATCCTTCTCCTTCCTCACCCATTACATCCAAGTCCTGTCAATTCTACCGCCTACATAACTCAAGAAGCCACTTATTTTGCTCATCTCCAGAACCATTTTCTTAGTATAAAGTATTACTGCTTACAGCTAGAATTGCTGTGACAGACACGCTCTTTTAAGATTTAAAGGCATACAATCCTTTAATCATTGCAGTGTCCCTTTAACTGGAAATGCTGACCTCTACTTTGACCCTCCCAATTCATACTGAGGCCAAAGAAATATTTCTAAAACAAAAACCTAATTGTGCCACACTCTTCTTTGAACTTCTTTAATGGCTCTCCATTATACTTAGGATGAAGCCAAACTCCTTAAAATGTGGCTGCTCATAATACACAAAGGCTTACTGCCGAACAATTCAATTATGCATCACTTCTTGGAGAGTCTAGAAAGCACAATGCTTTCTTGACTTTTGGCTTTTGCATAAGCAAATTCCTCACCTGGAACAAGCATTCTTCTTCTTCCCCCACTCCTCCCCATCATTTCCCTCACCTATGTCTTGGCTTAGGCATCCAGAGGTCTAAATCAGGTCCCATCCTGCATACTCTCACTGAACACTACATATCAAACCACTCACAACTCATTGTACCTACTTCTTGGCAATCTTTATTAGGTGGTAACCTTTATAAAGACAGGGATCACTTCTACCTTAATCATAGCCATATCCTCATACTACACATAATGAGGGCTCGATAGTTTTTTTAAAAGCACAAAAAGCTCACCTTTGTTGTTACTCTATATGCCATATAGGCATTCATGCCATCACCTACAAAAAAAGTCAAACACTACTATTAAAATCACATGCATAAAAATAAAACTCATTTAATACTATACTGATGTATAAAGAAAAACAATACAAAACCAACAAACTAATAAAAAGTAAATACAAAATATAGTAAGTATTGACTCACCAACTTTTTCTGGATCTGATACACCAATTTCTATGTCAAAAATATCTCCATTTGCTTCTTCTTCAATCTAGAAAGTATAATTTATTTTTTGGCATTAAAAATTATAATTTAAATTATTGTCATGACACTAATTTTTATCACCTATTTTCTGTAAGAGTCACTGTCACAACAAATAATTTAGCCACCTAGCACTTCATTTTTGAAAAACAATAAAAACTTTCACATTTCCTGACTTTATAAATAAAATACACACACACACACACACACACACACACACACACACACACACACGAAAAAGACCATTTGGAGAAGTAACAATTTTTTTTTTTTTTTTTAAAGACAGAGTCTTGCTCTGTTGCCCAGGCAGGAGTACAGTGGCTCAATCTCAGCTCACTGCAACCTCCACCTCCTGGGTTCAAGCAATTCTCATGCCTCAGCCTCTCAAGTAGCTGGGATTACAGGTGTCTGCCACTACACCCGGGTGATTTTTGTATTTTTACTAGAGACGGGGTTTCACCATGTTGGCCAGGCTGGTTTTGAACTCCTGACCTCAGGTGATCTGCCCACCTCGGTCTCCCAAAGTGCTGGGATTACAGGCGTGAACCACTGCGCCCAGCCCAAAATCTCATGTTAATTCCTCAGATGTAGAAAAAATGTTTTAGTCTTTTTGTACAAATATTGTGGAATTTTTTGTTCTATATACTGAATCTTCAGATTCAGGTTCTTAAAAAATTACCTCCTTAATTAATTTTAATACTAGCATTTTTCAAAGTTCTATCTATACCCTTTAATACCAAGGAGGTAGTAGTCATTACTTTTACCAGTACAACCTTACATACCAGCAGAAGTGATTATACTGAAAAGCAACTTCAGTATCAAGATTTCTCTAATTATCTAATAAACACGTTCTTCTGGACGCGAAGGAAAGCATTATAAACCTCAGTGAAAAAGCAGTAAGTGGGAAAAATGACAACCCTATGTCAAGACTTCAGAGAAGCCCTTGTAAATGCCATTAAAAATAAGCAATCCAAACATTAGCTCTGCAGGAAAGCTTTGTTATTCTCAAGCACAAAGTTCAGAGATTATTCAACTTTGCAAATTTTTCAAGGCAATTATTAATAGTCTAACACTATCTAAATGAAAAGTGTTTCGAACCATAATTGTTTTATTTCAAGGTTGTCTTCTTGTACAGATATTTTTAAAGTAAAACTTTTAAAAATCATTACATAAAAAGTATATAAATTTTAAGTGTACAGTTCAACAAAGCTCACAAAGTGAACACGTTTGTAACCAGAACCTAAATCAGAAATAAGCATCATCACTACAGCTCAGGAGGCCCTCTTATGCTTCCCCTCCAGTTACAACCCATTCTTTACCTGCCAACATAACCACTACTCTGACATCTAGCACTGTACCTTAGTTTTACCTGTTTTTAAAGTTCATCTATTAGAATTATGTAAGTATTCTTTTATGTCTTATTTCTCTTAATATTATGTTTGCGAGATTGTTCATATTTTTCATGTGGTTGTTACTTAATCATGGTCATTTTAAGGACATATTTCCATGAATGACTTTTAAATATATAATTTTGCCATTAAAATAATCTCCGTATAATTTTTCTTTTCCAAATTCACCTTGTCAGAAATTACTGCCAAATCATGAGAATGTACCTTTAACTGATATACATCCTCCCTTCTTTTTCAATATCAACCTTTAAGTATTAACAGCATTTATTACAAATTTTATCAAATAAATTTACTCAAAATATCACTTTATTGTGATTAAGTTTTCAAAGCACTTTTATATATCATCTGACCAACAGAGACACCCTAGGAAACGCACACTATTATCATAAAATCAGAAATGAAAAACTCCTTCACTTAACAAGGTAAATGATATGCCCAGGTCACTGGGTAGAGTGGGGGAAGATAGAAGCCAGATCCCATAACTCATTTAGTCCAATATTCTTTTCCCCAAATGTCTGAAAGGCTTTGATTAGAAATGACTAACAGCAGAGTGATGTTGGGTGGGGAAAAAAGGTATATATTTACATATTAATTTAGAACACATTTTCCTGTACCTCTTCCCTGGATCTATCAAAGATCACGGGAGCAGACATACTCTTTGATTCAATTCTAGGAGCAATGAGTGTAGTAGGAGTGACAGGTGTGACTGCAGGAGAAGGTTCCGAGGATAGGATAGGTTCCCTTTCAGGGCTGTCCAAAGAAACTTCTTCTGTGGCTTCTAGACATAGATTAAACAAGTTAGTTAAGAACACTGGCAAGCAAACCCCCAATATTCTACACAGCAGTTAATGGATTATAAAAAGTATTTTTATATTACCCACAAATATAAAAATAATGTCATTTAAAAATAATTGTCACAAAGGAATTTTATGCATCCTTATTTATCACAACTTTAAAACCAACTGTAACTCTGTTGGTTTTAGAAAGAATCCTATTAAGTTAGCTTAATTATACTAGTGGTAGGGATAAGGCTGAAAGAAAAGCAATGATGCAGATGATTCCACATTCATGTTTGGATTTGTAACATCTTATACTTGTGGTAACTTACCTTTCAAATATTTATTTACACTAATATTATGATTATTTTATACATATAAACACAAATTTTATGGTGGAAGTCTGTCTACAACTATTTTAACTTGGATTAAAAACTGGTTAGGAAAAGCTACAAAGTTAGTAATCTAAAGCAATTAATTGCTAAAGATTACTGGATATTAATTAGTTGGATACACAAATATGACACAAAACAAATAGGTGTTTAGGTTTTAAATTAACATGCCCACTCACTTGAAAAATCTAATACTAATAATTTTAAAACATCAAACCAAATCAATAAACTGAATGTCTACAGGCTACATAACATTGTGCTAAGTACAACAGAAAAACACACAAAAATGTAAAATATCATACCTGCCCTCAGAGAGTTTATAATTTAGTTGGGGAAAACAAGACATAAGCATGTGGGATGTTAAATAATAATAAAAGACTTAAATAATAGCCAGGCAAACAATGATAAGAATGTTACAAGACATTTAATTGCTACATGAGCTACAGAACAAACACTACAATTTGAGTTGAGCTGGGAGACAAAAATCAGGAACAGTTTACAAAATGGATCTGAGAAGACTGAAATGGGTAGAGAAAAAATGAAGAAAGAATTCCATGATAATGGAATAATAGCATATGCAAAAAACAGAGCCAGGAAAGGGAAAATTACAATTGGTGGCCATAATGTAAACTACAACTTTGCTAGTTTGTAGAATTGATACTAGGAAAGGAAGGCAGGACCTCAAGGAAAACACAGGACCAGGCCAGTGGTTTCTAACCTGAGGTTCTTAGATTCTTAGAGGTTCAAGATGGTGGTAATGATAGTCAGTGAACAATTTTAATTTTAATACCTCAAGGTATAGCAGTAATAGCATATTTACCTGAAATAAGGTTATACATGTCAACATTTTATCAAGCTATTCTTACTGGTTATCTCATGTTGATGAGATCCTTACTTGGTATAGATGATCTCTTTACTTTTTCATATTAAAAGTGAAAATGATCAATAACTAAAAATCTTTCAAACTACGGTAACCAGAGGAAGGAAAATGGACTATATATGTTGAAACAGGCTATAGATAAGCCCACCGTAACAAAATAAAAGCTTATATGCAACTTCAGGCTGTGGTGATTGCTGGTATTTATTACTCTTTTTGTAAAGAAATGAAACCAGTGAGTAATATGATAAAGTAAAAAAAAGGTAGTATATCAAAGCTACAAGTGTGAGATATTTACAACAATAAGCAAAACAACAAGCGCCAAACAAAACAAAAACCCCAGAATCTGAAAGAGGCACTGTTATTTGGCAACAGACCCACAGGCAAAATATTGTGAGAGATAGTAACTTTATTGAGAAATCAGTACAGATAAAGTCATTTGAACTTTTTAATCACATTTTACTTTACTGATACTGAGTTCTGTGTCATTAACACTAACAGGCTGCTTCATTCAAAAATTGTAGGATTTAGATTCAACATACATATATATAAGCTGTCTTAAATTTTCTTCATGACACCTTTTAGCTTAAGTAAACCAATATATTACAAATTCACAAGGTTTAATTTAAAGCAGACCTAAAGGTTCAGGAAGATGCTTCATAGGTGCTAACTATAAAGATTAATTTTTCCTTGGAGACATACTTTGAGACATGTATGAACTGATTATGTCAATGTCACTAGAGCAATATCTATATTCTCTCCTCTGGTATAGGAGGGACAAATCGAGTATAGGTTTCTCATTACTGGACAATAGTTTTCACCATCCCAGTAACATATGCTGCTCCCTATTATAGTTTCCTAGAACCATACTCCTCCACAGAAGGAGAAATGCTACACCTGTTAAAATGTATTATAAATAAGAACCAAGTATAATACTCATTCATTCATACAAAAATGATCAGATTAGGTCTTCAGTCACTTAATGATGTCATTATGAAATACAGCTGAGTTTAAGATGAAAGCTAAAGCATAAAAAATGTTTCTATTTTTGGGTTAACAAAGGAGACAGATGACTATGTTTATTGTTCTTTAGTTCCCATCTCTCTCTTTTTTTAAAACAAACACTGATATTCACCATATTTGATTCACAGAATTTAGTATAGACTGCTAGGTAGAATAAAACACTATAAAGGTTTTTCTGGCTGGGCTCAGTGGCTCACACCTGTAATCCCAATACTTTGGGAGGCCCAGGTGGGAGGACTGTTTGAGGCCAGGAGTTCAAGACCAGCCTGGGCAACATAGCAAGATCCCATCTCTACAAAACATGAACAAATTAGCCAGGTATAGTGGCACATGTCTGAAGTCTTAGCTACTTGAGAAGCAAGGGCTGGAGAATTGTTTGTGCCCAGGAGTTCAAAGCTGCTGTGAGCTATGATGGCACGGCTATACTCCAGCTTGGGTGACAGAGTGAGACCTGTCTTAAAATTGTTTTTAATTTTTTTCCAACCAAGCTAAGTGGGCAAATATCACTGTACAGTCCTCACTTGGCTAACTCTTTGATCAGCTGTGCATACTGCTAAGAAAAAAAAAAACCTTGCATGTACACAAACACACATAGACACAGTTCTGTTGTTACAGTACGGTTTAAACATACTCATCTACATAGAAATCTGAGACTATAGCGTGAAGGAGTCTTTAAGAAAATGGATAATTTAAAACCTCTATGTATGACCCTATACTATTAAAGGAATACACAGAATTTTAGATTAGTACTTGCTAAGCAGAGAAAGAACTTGTGTCATCTTTTAGCATAAGATACAAATACTATGAAACAACTTTGAAAGACTGCCTGGAAAAAAGTCCATGAAAGGACACAATAACAAATACTGAAATATTACAACTTTGGTTAACGGTGATTTTGACTCTAAGTTGTTAGCTGGCTTAAAATTTTAAAAAGAGAACATGATTGGTATTTGGTATCATACTTTTAGTTTTGTGACATAATAAAATATGTGAATTCATCTCCAGTGACAACTTCTCATGGAATGAATCAAGGTGTAAATTATATGGATTTTTGTGATGGAGGATTGTATCTTCAAACACGTTTGTACAAAAAAACAGAATGGTTTGAATATTGAACCACTATGAAAGTTGAGAACATAATTATTCATTTTTTCTCTTTTTCTCTTTTTCCTTTTTCATGTGAGATGGGTAATGTGCCAATACTGTAGCAAGGTTTGAGGGAGGCACATCTCAAAGATTAGAGATTAATGTGAAGTCCCAATCTCATAAGTTAAAAATGTTTAGTGTGAAAATCCCAAGCTTCTGAGCCACAAAAGAATCCATGTATATTAAATTTTAACTCAATGAAAGCCAGTTCAGGTAAATTAGGCTATTAAACACACAAAATAAAATTTACCATTTTCATTTTTTGTGTCATTAATTTTAAGGAAGATGTTACTTTTTAATATTAAAACATTAATTTTAATTTTAAAGCAGATAATTGTTAAAGAGAGTCCTTCTTAAGTTAGGATGAACTACACCAAATCCTGCCCCTGTATCAAAAACAAATTCCTTAAGCATCAATTTATTCACCTAAAAGTGGGTCAAATGGAACAGATGGTAAATAGTACAGCAATTTATTAAAACAGCTTTCAAACATAAATATAGAATAATTTTTAAATCCATAGTTTAATTTTGCTTTGGGACAACTTCTAAGCAATAAAAAAGTATAATCACTGCTATTTCTCAAAGTATGAACATCACAATCATTAGTCTTTTGCATCTAAGTACTGCCCCCAATCAAATTATAATATATAATTTATTCTCAAATGCTTACAGCCAGAAAGAACCACATTTTTGCTTCTCTGGACAGTCCACATTTTTCATAGAGTGATGTGACTGGAAATTCCCCATCCTTCTAAGTTGTTACAAGAGCTGCCACTAACACTTTATATAGAATTTCAGTTTTGTTTTAGACATTTTCTATCTAATAGAAAATATACTGCAATTGACCATTATTAAAAAATAAATACATGACAATTACCTGCAAAAAGATCTTCTCTGTCATCATCTAATACAACTTCTGTGGGTTTTGGGCCATTGGAGTTTGCACTAATATCTTCTGCAGGAAGACTAGTTGGTTCTGGAGATGATGGACTTGACTGTTAAAAAAGAACAATAATAGGTAATGGATTGGCATGTTTACCTGTTGTAATTCTGTCACCATGTACTACAGAAATAGAACATTCTCTTGATAAGAATGGAGGAAAGAACAAGAACAGCTATTTATATTTCCTCCTCTGAGAGTAAGAATGAACTAATAACACACTTTTAACTCATCATCCTTCTTAACAAAAAGTCACTTAAAATTTAAAAAAGAAAACCTTTCTTTTCTTTTCATTTTTGAGACAGGGTCTCACTCTATGGCCCAGGCTGGAGTGTAGTGATGTGAGCTTGGTTCACTGCAGCCTTGACCTCCCAGGCTCAAATGATCCTTCCACCTCAGCCTCCAGGGTAGCTGGGACTAAAAGTGCACGTCACCACACCTGGTTATTTATTTATTTATTTATTTTTTGTAGAGATGGGGTTTCACCATGTTGCCCAGCTTGAACTCCTGAGCTCAAGTGATCCTCCCACCTCAGCCTCCCAAAGTGCTGGGATTACAGGTGTATGCCAACGCCCCTGGCCAGAAAACCTTTCCTAGTCATCCTTTTTGGAGGTACTAGTTTATCATACTGAGTTATAATTAACAAAAACCAAATTTACACAGTCATATACAATAGAACCAAAACCACATCATGTCCCTTGATTTTCAAAAATCCCTAATTTTGTTTTTGTTATTGCCATGTTTGTTTGTTTTTTTTTCCTGGTGGGGGCAGATACACCCAAACACCAAAATTCCACGTAACTCAACAGATCCTGAAAACATGTCACATGTCCAAGAAGTTCAAAGCACTATTTTACTATAAGAGGAAAACTTACTACTAGTTGAATTAAGACCAATTATTCTAAAATTTCTATTGCTTCAAACTAAAAATGTGACCTCTCAAGACATTTATATTTCATCTAAGCTAATGACTATTCTTGTACCATTTTTTTTTTTAAAGACACAGTCTCATTCTATTGCCCAGGCTGGAGTGCAATGGTGCAATCTTGGCTCACTGCAACCTCCACCTCCTGGGTTCAAGTGATTCTCCTGCCTCAGCCTCCCAAATAACTGGGATTACAGGCATGCACCACCATGCCCGGCTAATTTTTGTATTTTTAGTACAGACAGGGTTTCACCATGTTGGTCAGGCTGGTCTCGAACTCCTGACCTCAGGTGATCCACCCGCCTCGGCCTCCCAAAGTGCTGGGATCACAGGAATGAGCCATTCTTATACTTCTTTAACCTTAACGTATAATGAGTAACACAATGAAACCTAGAGTGTGTAGCTTTTATCTTTATTATGGTTTTTGTATTACAATAGTTAAAATCAGGTCTTTTTTTTTTTTTTTTGAGACAGAATTTTGCTCTTCTTGCCCAGGCTGGAGTGCAATGGCGTGATCTCAGCTTACTGCAACCTCTGCCTCCCGGGTTCAAGCAATTCTCCTGCCTCAGCCTCCCGAGTAGCTGGGATTACAGGTGCCCGCCATCACGCCCAGCTAATTTTTTTTTGTATTTTTAGTAGAGATGGGGTTCACCCTGTTGGCCAGGCTGGTCTCGAACTCCTGACCTCAGGTGATCCACCTGCCTTGGCCTCCCAAAGTGCTGGGATTATAGGCGTGAACCACTGTGCCTGGCCAAAACCAGGTCTTTTAAAAACCTTTTTATTGAAGTATAACACAAAAAAACTGTATATATCAAAAGTGTACAGCTAGATAGTTTCAAAAACTCAACATACCTATGCAAATGCACTTGGATCATGAAAGACCATTACCATCAAACCTAGAAGTTCCACTTATGCTCCCTCCCATTCTTTACCATGCGGGCTTCTACCAGTATGGATCAATTATTCCTATTTTTGCTCTTCATAAAATACAGCCATATGGTACTTATTTTTTGTGTTTGGTTTTTGGTCCTAATGTTACTATGTATGTAAGATTCTTCCATATTGTTCTGTGTAGTAGCAGACCACTCATTATCATAAGTGTATAATATTTCATTGTGTGAATACCATACTTGAACCACTCTAGTGTTGATAAGCACTTAGATGTTTATCAATTTTTTACTATTAATACTATCAATAGTGCTGCTATGAATTTTCTAGTTCATCTTTTAGTGAACATGTAAACAAATGTTTGTATAAACCTAAGAATGGAACAGCTGGCTCACAGGGTAGATGAATGTTCAGCTTTAGAAGTTATTAGTAAACAATCTTCTAAAGTGGTTGTATAATTTTACACTCCCACCAGCGGCATATGAAACTTTGTTGCTCCAATTCCTTGCCAACATTTTGATACATTCCATTTTTTTCACTTTCGCTACTCTAGCATGTAGAGTATGTACCATTGTGTTCTGAATTTGCATTTCCATGATAAGTAATGATGGTGAGCAATTTTTCATATGTTTAAAGGGAATTTAGATATCCTTTTGTGAAGAATCTCTTCAAATATTTTGTTCATTTTTCTATTGTTTCTATTGATTTGCAGAAGTTCCTTATATATTCTGGATAAAAATTCTTTGTCAGATATATATTAATAATTTAGTCTCCCAATCTTTGGTTTACCTTTTTACTTTCTTAATGGTAGATTGTGCAATAGAATTTCTTAATTAAAGGCAAATTGTATCAATATTTTCTTGTATAGTTACTAAGCAATTTTTTTTTTTTTTTTTTGAGATGAAGTTTCACTCTTGTTGCCCAGGCTGGGGTGCAATGGCACGATCTCACTGTAACCTCCACCTCCCGGGTTCAAACGATTCTCCTGCCTCAGCCTCCCAAGTAGCCAGGACCACAGGCACCCGCCACCACGCCCAGCTAATTTTTTTTGTATTTTTAGTAGAGAAGGGGTTTCACCATGTTGATGTGGCTGGTCTTGAAAACCTGACCTCAGGTGATCCACCCGCCTCAGCCTCCCAAAGTGTTGGGATTACAGGTGTGAGCCACCGCGCCCAACAGTTACTAAGCATTTTGTAGGATCAATAGTCTTTTGATGCCACTCCTAATTAATAAGATTTTCTCATCAGCCTTTTAAGTAAACTACCCTCAATGGCACAAAAATATCTCTTTAGAACATTCAAAGTAGTTTCAAACTCTTATAGGAAAATTTAAAGAGGCTTTCTTTTCTCTTGAGAACTAATTTTTAAAGTCCCAAATTCTCACAAAAGTGGGCCTCTCTTTAACTTAGCAACTTTCACTTAAAGGAATTTAAAGAACAAGTTTGTGTATTATTCCCTCTGAAAGTACTCCTGACAACCTTAACTGTAACTCTAGAAAAGTCTGACTGGGTGACTGGCCTATATGCGTCTATAGAGTACCTACCTCTGTCATAATTTCTCTTACCACATTATAAGTATTATCTGTTTTATAGACTGCACGCTGTACATAGAAAGGAAGAGTATCTCATCTTGTTCACTACTCTTTACTCAGTATCTGGCAGTGAAACACTCAATGACTATCATTTAACTGAGTTTTAAGAAAACAATGATGGATATGTCAAAGAATTAACCACAAGTTTGTCAATCAGATGTTCTATATTACTATAAAAATTGAGGGCCAGGCGCAGTGGCTCACGCCTGTAATTCCAGCACTCTGGGAGGCCAAGGCAGGCGGATCACCTGAGGTCAGGAGTTCGAGACCAGCCTGACCAACACGGAGAAATCTCATCTCTACTAAAAATACAACATTAGGCTGGGCGCAGTGGCTGACGCCTGTAATCCTAGCACTTTGGGAGGCCAAGGCAGGTGTATCACTTGAGGTCAAGAGTTCGAGACCAGCCTGGCCAATGTGGTGAAACCCCATTTCTACTAAAAATACAAAAATTAGCCAGGCGTGGTGGCGGGCGCCTGTAATCCCAGCTACCCAGGAGGCTGAGGAAGGAGAATCTCTGGAACCCAGGAGGCAGAGACTGCAGTGAGCTGATACTGTGCCACTGCACTCCAGCCTGGGCGACAGGGCAAGACTCCGTCTCGAAAAAAAGTAGCCGGGCATGGCGGTGCATGTCTGTAATCCCAGTTACTCGGGAGGCTGATGCAGGAGAATTGCTTGAACCCGGGAGGCAGAGGTTGTGGTGAGCCAAGATCACACCATCGCACTCCAGCCTGGGCAACAAGAACGAAACTCTGTCTCAAAAAACAAAAAAAAAAAATTGAAATAGCCTATAGTGCATCCACATAAAAATAAGGCAAAGTGGCTCCAATATCTATTAATGATAAAAACTTTCAGTAAACTAGTAATAGAGGTTATCCTGATAAAGAATATCTACAAAAAGCCTACAACTAACATCATACTTAATAGTGAGAAATTTGAAGCTTTCCCAGTAAAATCAGGAACAAAACAAGGTTGTCCCCTTTTACCACTTCTTTTCAACATCATACTGAAAGTTCTAGCTGCATGCAAAAAGACAAGAAAAGGAAGTAAAAGGCAGAAAGACTGGGAAGAAGAAACAACTGCCTTTCTTGGTAGGTGACCCAATTCAGAAATCCAGACATTTTCCCAAAGTCCTACTTCTCTCTTACCACCCACATCTTCCATAACTAGCCAATTCCCCTATCTTCTATCCTTTCTCTCACTTATATGTATCTCTGCTGCGACAACCCAAAACCATTTTTTTTTTTGCCCAACCAAAGTGAACTGTCTTACTATCTTCTTCCCCAACTTCCAGTATATTCTTCATATTGCTACAAGGAAATCTAAAAATCTATGTGTTGCTCGTAGTTCTTCAATGACTTCTCATTGACTATGGTCTAAAAGCTAACCCCCTTTGCATACATACAAAGTAAGTAACTAGTTTTTCCCATAAACCCTCATCTGCTGCCACACACCATCTTTCTATGATGTGCATTTTATGCTCACTGATGTAACGAGAAATTGTTTGCAGTTCTCCCAATATAACATACTGTATTTTATCTTGCTTTTGTAGAAAACAGAAATACAAAGAGGTCAAGTTACAGCCAAGAGTTAGCCCCCAGGAGGATCCACCCACGTGATCCCTACCTCCAAGAATCCACATCTTTGTATGTATCCTCCCTTCCACACTGTATCAGGGTAGATCTGTGTGACCAACAGCATACAGCAGAAATGATAGTATGTCACTTCTGACATTAGGTTATAAATGACTGTGGCTTCCAACTTGGTTGGTCTTGTGCTTACCCTTTCTCTTTGACCACTCATTGGGAAAAATGGGTTGTCAGATGCTGAGCAGTCTATAGAGACGTCATGTGGCAAGGATATGAAGGTTCCTCTTAATGGCCATGAGAGTGAGCTTAGACGTGGATCCTCCTCAGCTAGTCACGGTGGCTCACGCCTGTAATCTCAGCACTTTGGGAGGCTGAGGTGGGCGGATCACCTGAGGTCAGGAGTTCAAGACCAGCCTGGCCAACATACAGAAACCCCATCTCTATTAAATATACAAAAAAATTAGCCAGGCATAGTGGCGCATACCTGTAGTCCCAGCTACTTGGGAGGCTGAGGCAGGAGCATAGCTTGAACCCGGGAGGCGGAGGTTGCAGTGAGCTGAGATCACACCACTGCACTCCAGCCTGGGCAACAGAGTAAGATTCTGTGAGAAAAAAAAAAAGTGGATCCTCCTCAGCTGTCAGATGACTGCAGCACTGGCAGAAATCCTGACTACAATTGTATGAGAGACCTTGGATGAGAATACCTAGCTAGCTAAGCTGCTCCTGGATTTCCAACCCTTAAAAACTGTGATATAATGTTTATTATTTTAAGTTGCTAATGTGTTACACAGCAACAGATAACTCATACAAGTGGTAAGCCAACTAGAGCCTCTCTCTCTGATTATAACTAAAGCCTATAGATAAAATTAAAAAGGTACTTGAGGAATCTAAAAAGTAAACAAATTCTGACAGATCATAAAAGGTAGAGAGTCTATTCGTTTTCTCTTTTCTCTAATAGTTTTGTCCTGAAAGTGGGCCTCAGTCACAGACCTGTGCAATGGTATAGAGACAGAGACAGCTAAACTCTGGTAGAAATCTCATCTTTATGGCCAGATGAACCAGACAAAGGGGTCATATGAGCTAAGGAGTATGTGTATATGAATAAATCCCTGTTTTTTCCCCCTCTTTTCTCTTGTAAGATTTGCTGAAAGCAAGTCCCAGGCATGGAGCTGCACTACAGGAGCTACAGCACAGGTAGACAAAACGCCAAAAGAAACCTCATCTTTCAGGCTAGAGGAAGTGTGTGTGTGTGTGTGTGTGTGCGCGTGCGTGCGTGCGTGCGTGTGTGTGTGTGGTGGGGAAGGGGGGGCGGTCTTGTAAACTGAAGAATATGGGGAAAATCCCAGAGAAAAAACTGGAGAAGGGGATCTCCTAATTCTGTGAATGAATGTGTGCAAATCTCAGGGTCAACCCGGAGCAGCACATGTGCAGCCAAACAGCACAGCAATTCTCACAGACTGGAAAACTCAATTGATACTTAGGTCACTGTCAAAGTCCCAGACTAAGACCTGAGTGGTGCCTGCATGAGACAGACCTGAAGAAGCAAAAGCTTTGAAAATTGAACTGAGATTAGAACCACTGCCCACAGAAGGCAAAACAGAAATTTGGAATCTGAACCTAAGCAAGTTGATTGCCTGACCAAACAAAAAAATAAACAAAAAATCCCAATAGTCTCCAGAGGATTATAACAGGATGCAGAGCCTACACAATATAACATTTGGGATGTTTAAGATACAGTCCAAAATTATTTGTCATAAAGAGTCCAAAAAATGTGACCAAATCTTAAGAGAAAAGACAATCAACAGATGTCAATCTAGAAATAACCCAGATGTTGAATGTATTATTTTTTTAAACTTTTAAAAGCATTTCTAACTATATTGCATGAAGTAAAGGTAAACATATTTGAAGTGAATGAAATGACAGCTCTCAGCAAAGAAACAGAAGCTGCTGCAAAAAAAGAAAGCTGCTACAAAAAAAGAAAGAAAACAAAATGTTAGAACTGAAAAAAAAAAATTACCTGAAACAAAAAATTCACATAAGCTCAATAACAGAATGAGCTGTTACCGAAGAGAATAATGGGTTGTTATTGTTATTGACAGAGCAAAGTGTTGGTGCAACTGAAAATAAATCCATAGAAAATATCCGATCTGAATAACAAAGATAACTTCTCCTGAGAAAAGAAGCTGAAAAAATGAACAAAGCCTCAAGGACCTATGGGACAATACCAAAATGTTCCAGAAGGAAGGATGAAAGATTGCTGCAGAAGTATTTAAAGAAACAGTAGCTGAAATTTCCCGAATTTGGTGAACAATATAAATGTACAGATTCAAGAAGCCTGGCAAACCTCATTGAGGCTAAAATCAAAGAATACTATGCCTACACACATTAGACTCAAACTGCTGAAAATGGAAGCTATAGGGGAAAAAATATAAGCAGCTAGAGAAAAACAACATATTTTTACAGGGGAATACCAATTCAAACAACTGTGGATTTCTCATCAGAAATCACAAAGGCTACAAAACAGTGGAATAACACTTTCAAAGTGTTGAAAGACCTATTGATGCAGAAACCTATAAACAGTGAAAATACCCTTCAGGATTGAAGGTGAAATAAAGTTTTCAGATGAAGTACAAATTAAGAATATTCATCACCAACAGATCTGCTCAAAAAGAAATGCTGAAGGAAATTCTTTATGCTAAAACGAAAAATTACAAGAGCAAACCTCGGGTAAAGGAAAAGCAACAAAAATGGTAAATATCTGAATAAATAAAACAGATTATTTTTTCCTCTTAAGTTCTTTAAAATAGACATTACTGTTGAAGTAAAGATTATAATACAGTATACAGTTATAATACATGTAAACTATTTGCAATGTATAATGTATTCTTATCATAACTGAAAGTTCATATTACTAATACCATGGGTACTCATAGTTTTGACACCAGAAACAAAGAAAGAAAAACAAACATGTTTATATAACAAAACAACCTTTTCACCTCATAGTCCAGAGCCCAAGAGTGGACTGCACAATGGGAATGATGTGGGCAGTGGGCAACTCAAGTAGAGGCTGCTGGGGAGCAGTCATATCACTATGGAGAGGCTATGAGGAATCTACTTCCTTCAAGTGTCCAACCATCAGCAGCTTGGAGTGCCCTGCTCAACTGCCAGGGAGCTATCACTCTTTTTCTTTCTTCCTTTCTTTCTTTTTTTTTTTTTTTTTTGGGACAGTCTTGCTCCCAGGCTGGTGTGCAGTGGTGCAATCTTGGCTCACTGCAACCTCTGCCTCTCAGCTTCAAGCAATTCTCCTACCTCAGCCTCCCAAATAGCTGGAACTACAGGCATGCACCACCATGCCTAGCTAATTTTTTTATTTTTTGTAGAGACAGGGTTTCACCATGTTGGCTAGGCTGGTCTCGAACTCCTGACCTCAAGTGATCCACCTGCTTCGGCCTCCCGAAGTGCTAGGATTACAGGCGTGAGCCACCACACCCAGCCAAGGGAGCTGTCACTCTTTAAAGGTTGCAAAAACCTACTTATCTTTGTCCTGCCTCTCCATGCCTCTTCCAGGCTCCTACTGAATGGGAAAAGAGCTATTTTCTAGTGGATGGAAAGGAGTGTGGAGAGTGACTGCCAAATGAGAAAGTGATGGTGGAAAGGAATACTGATGGCTTCTCTGCCTGTGGCACAGGTTCTTCATGATCAGAACTACAGTTGTCCAAGATATACAACTGAGTAGACATCTGTATTCTTAATAAATGAATATTCTTTTATTCCCCCACACCATCACCTGGTAGTATGCAGGATAAAAAATTTTAAGATTTTTTTGCTAGTATCTCTTCAATTAAAAAGTGGCACTTTGGATTCCAAACAAGATCAACAAGGACCACTAAAGCCTCCCTCCCCAACAGACTGACACTAAAAATTCTGGATAGAATACAAAAAGCAACAATATAAAAGTAAAAAATAGCAGGCCGACTAAGGAGGGAGCCAAAATGTAAAAAATGGCCCATCCTTACAAAGATCCATTTTGCCATTTTTTTTTGTATTCTGTCTTAACTTTTCCTGAGGATGGTGCCAACTGCAAAACTATGCTATTGGTGTGTGCGCAGCAATGACTTCCAAGCGTAAAGGAGGGAAGGTAAATGAACCTATGTGGTTGTAAAGCTTGGCATTTTACGTGAAGTATAATATTAACTCAGGTATGTATATTTTAAGCTGCAGAGCAACCACTAAAATATATATTTAAATATAATGATATTAAATAAATACCCAGTAGATAAAATGAAATACTAATAAACATAAAGTAATACACAAGAAAGGAGAAAACGAAAAAAACTGAAGAGAAAAACAGTAAGCAAATAAAATGGTAGATCTAATCTAGCCACATCAATAATTAAATAAATAGCCTAAACATACCCATTAGGAAACAGAGATGGCTAGACTGGATATAAAAATAACTACACATGTTGCCTAAAAAAAACCTGCTTTAAAGACATATTAAATAAGTTAAAAGTAAAACAATAAAAAAGATATGTCATGCAGACAATCTACAAGAAAGCTGTTGTGCTAAACATCAGAAGGTGTAAACTTCAGAATAAGAAACATTACCATCAATAAAAAGGGACATTATATGATAAAAGGGTCAATTTACCAAGAAGACAAAACAATCCTAAGCATCTATGTAACAAAATAGCTTCAAAATACATAAAAGAAAAACTAAGTGAACTAAAACAAGAAATAAAAATTAAAAATATACAATTATCTTGGAGACTTCAACACTTTTCTCTCAGTAATTGATAAAACAAGTAAATAGGTAACAGGAAAAGATAGAAAAATATCAACCAACTTGACCTAACATTTATAGGACACTCCACCCAACAAAACAGACTATACATTCTTTTCAAAAGTGCACACAGAACACTCACCATAATAGAACATGTTCTGGGCCATAAACCAGACTTTAACAAATTAAAAACATGAAAAGCATAAAACATTCTCTTACCATCACCAAATGAAACCAGAAATCAGTAATAGCTATCTGGAATATCCTCAAATTTTGGAAATTAAATAATGTACTTCTAAATAACTCATAGATCAACTAAGAGGTCACAAGAGAAACTAGAAATTATTTTAAATTGAATGAAAACAAAAACACATTAATCAAAATTTGTGGAATGCAGCCAAAGTCATGCTTAGAGGGAAATACATAGCTAAACAGCAAGAGTAGGGAAAAAAGTCTCAAATCCATGATCCAAGCTTCTACTTTAATAAGAAACTAGAAAACCAGGCTCGGTGCAGTGGCTCACACTTTCAATTCCAGCATTTTGGGAGGCCAAGGTAAGTGGCTCACTTGGGGCCAGGAGTTCGAGAGCAGCCTGGGCAACATAGTGTGACTCCCCATCTCTACAAAAAATAAAAAATAAAAATAAAAAATTAAAATTAACAAAAAAAAAAAAACTAGAAGAGCAAATTAAACACAAAGCAAGCAGAAGAAAGAAAACAAAGAGCAGAAATCAATGAAATTCGCAACAGAAACAACAGGAGGAAAAAAATCAATGAAAGCAAAAGGTAATTGTTTGAGAAGATCCTAAGAGGATATCAAACCTCTACCAAATCAAAATACATAAATAAACAGAAGATGTAAATTACCAGTATCAGGAAAAAAAGAGAAAAGTTTACCATCCACAGACTCCACAAACATGTTAACAGGATGATAAGTACTACAAAAAACAGTATGCCCATAAATTTCGCAACTGAGACTGAACGGATAAATTCCTTAAAAGATACATACTTCCAAAGTTCACCATGAAGTAGTCCTGTATTTTAAAAATTGAATTTGTCATTAAAAGCCTTCCAACAAACAAAACTACAATTCAGATGACTTCATTAGTAAATTCTATCAAAATTTAGGGAAGACATAAGACTAATTCCCCACAACCTCTTCAAGAATATGAAATAAGAGGAAACACTCGCCAAATCACTTAATGAAGCTAGCATTTCTCATATGAAAACCAAAGACACATGAAAAAGAAAACACAAGTATCTGTCGTGAACACAGACACAAAAGCCTAAACAAAATCTAGCAAATTGCATCCAGCAATATATAAAAAGGATAAATACATTATGATTGTGTGGGGCTTATCCCAGGAATGCAATGCTGATTCAACCTTTTTGAATCAGTTTGAAAAACATTCTAAGGGTGGGGCTTAAAAAAAAAAAGAAAAAATCAATATAATCTACCTTATCAATAAACTAAAGAAGAAAACTATATGATTATCATAATGAATGCAGAAAAAGCATTTGTCAAAATTAACATCCGTTCATGGATAAAAACTCAGAAAACTAGAAACAGAGAACTTCTTTCATTTGATTAAGCTCATTAAAAAAAAAAACCTTACAGATAACATCTTATATCCTGAGATCATGAAAAAGGAAAGACTATTCACTATCACCACTTTTATTCAATATTATACTGGTGGTCCTACCCAGCCATTAGGACAAGAGAAAAAAAAAAAAGGTATAAAGACTGAAAGAAGGAAATAAAACTCCAATCACAAACAATATGATTATCTACACAGAAAATCATCTAGCACATAATAAAATGTGCTAGATCTGTATGCTGAAAGCTACAAACATTAGTGAAAGAAAATCAAGTAAGATCTAACTAAATAAATAGAGATTATGCTTATAGCTTGAAGGCTCAATATTGTTAATGGGTTAATTCCCCTGAAACTAATTTATGAATTCCACACAGTCCCAATTAAAATCTCAGCAGGATTTTTCAGTAGAAATCAACAAGTTGATTCTAAAATTATAAGAAAAAGCAAAAGAACTAGAATAGCCAAGGCAATTTTTAAAATAACAAAGAGGAGTCATTCGACTTGATTTCAAGATTCAGATTAAATAATCAAGACAGTTTAGACTGGGAAAGGATTCTCAATAGATCAATGAAACAAAACTGAAATAGGTCAACCCACACATATATGGTCAGTTCATTTCTGAAAAAGACAGCCCAATAAAGAAAAGCTAGACTTTCAACAAATGGTGCTGAAATAATTATCTGTATTTTTAAAAAAGAATGTCAACCCATATCTCATACAAAAATTAACTCAACATGAATCCCAAATGTACAATATAAAATTCCAAATTCTTTTGGAAGAAACTATAAGCAAAATCTTTGTGACTGTGGGTTAAAGTTAGCAAAGGATTTCATATATGCAACATCTAAAATACTATCAATAAAAAAAAGAAAAGATAGCTTTCCTTTAAATGTTAATGTTAAACATCTGCTCTGAGAAAGATACTGTTAATCAAACAAAAAAACAAGTCACCGGGCAGGTGTGGTGGCTCACGCCTATAATCCCAGCAGTCTGGGAGGCCGAGATGGGCGAATCACGAGGTCAAGAGATTGAGACCATCCTGGCTAACATGGTGAAATCTTGTCTCTGCTAAAAATACAAAAAAAAATTAGCTGGGCATGGTGGCACGTGCGTGCAGTCCTAGCTACTCAGGAGGTTGAGGCAGGAGAATCGCTTGAACTGGGGAGGTGGAGGCTGCAGTGAGCTGAGATCACGCCACTGCACTCCAACCTAGTGACAGAGCGAGACTCCATCTCAACAAAAACAAAAAACAAAAACAAAGAAACAAAACAAAAAACCCAAGTCACCGACTGGGAAAAAAAATATTCAGAACATAAATAATTCTCAAAATTCAATATTTTAAATGAGCAAAACAGGTCAGGTGCAGTAGCTCATGCCTGTAATCCCAACACTTTGGGAGGCCAAGGCAGGTAGATCACTTCAGGTCAGGAGTTCAAGACCAGCCTGGCTAACATGGTGAAACCCTATCTCTACTAAAAATACAAAAATCAGCTGGGCATGGTGGTGGGCACCTGTAATCCCAGCTACTAGGGAGACTGAGGCAGGAGAATCACTTGAACTGGGGAGGTGGAGGTTGCAGTGAGCAGAGATTGCGCCAACTGCTCTCTAGCCTGGGCAGCAGAGTGAGACTCCATCTCAAATAAAATAAAATAAAATAAAATAGGCCGGGCGTGGTGGCTCATGCCTGTAATCTCAGCACTTTGGGAGGCTGAGGAGGGCGAACTGAGGTTAGGAGTTCGAGACCAACCTGGATAACATGGTGAAACCCTGTCTCTACTAAAAATACAAAAATTAGCTGGGCGTGGGGGTGGGCGCCTGTAATCCCAGCTATTCAGGAGGCTGAGGCAGGAGAATCTTTCGAACCCAGGAGGTGGACGTTGCAGTGAACCGAGATCACACCACGGCACTCCAAGCCTGGGCAACAGAGCAAGACTCTGTCTCAAATAAAATAAAATAAAAAAAAAGCAAAAGATGTAAAAGGACACATAACCAAAAAAGATAATATTCAGATGGTATGTACATAAAAAGATACTCAGCAACATTAGTCATTAGTGAATATATATTAAAGGCACGAGGTAACACTAAACACCTCTTAGAATGGCTAAAAATCAGTGTTGTGCTGGTAAATGTTTAGCAATCAGATCTGCAGAGGAGAAGATCCAGATTTTTAGCTTTTGCTGATTTCTGTGGTAGAGTTGGGAAGACACATACCTTCCAACATACAGACACAACAGACATAATTAATCTCAAGAGCATAGGTAATACTGAAATGTAGTAAAGGAATTAGAAAGCAAGGAGCTTTATATATTTATTATTTTTACACATTTATAACATTAATAAAAATTTTATAAAATTATTTATAATCTTTACATATGTATATATTTAATATTAAATTCATTGCATTTAATTTTTAATAATGGCTGTTTATTAACTAGTTCATAAAATTCCTAAAAATGTAACATGCAGTTCTTGCTAGCAACACCAGCCTTAAGCTCACCACTGCCTAAAATTAAAATTGATAATAACAAGTGCTGACAAGGATATGGAAAAACTGTCATTCTCAGTCATTACTGATGCAATGCAAAATGGTACAGCCACTTTGGAAAATAGTTTGGCAGTTTATTTAAAATTAAGCTTATATTTACCACACAACCCAGCCACCCTACTTTGTAAGTATGTCCGCTGCAAAACTGAAAACTCATGCTCACACAAAAGCCTGTAAATACATGTTTATATTGCTTTATTCATAAATACCCCAAACTGGAAACAACTGAAATGTCCTTCAGCTGACCAACATTGTTACATACAAACAATGGAATACTAAATTCAATCATAAACAAGCCATTAACAATTGATACATAGAACAAACTTAATGACTCTCAAATGCTTTCTGTTAAGTTAAAGAAAGTCAAACTCTAAAAGTTTCATAATGTATGATTCCACCTATATGACATTCTAGAAAAGACAAAACTTTAGGCAGAAAACAGATCAGTGGTTGCCAGAGGCTGGGAAGAGGCTAAGAAAATCTCTTCAAGAAAAGCTGAGCATCCCTGTCTCAAGCAACTTCATAAAATAACATATTTTTATAGGATCTAAAAATAATTCATTCAAAACTCCTTAAATTTAATGGTTTCAAAAGAAAGTGGTCAACTTGAATCATGCTTCTTCATAAATCTCTTTCTAGTAATTTTCCATGCTTAATGCATTTAAATACCTGTTCACAAATTTTTCCCTCTGAAACAGATAATTCATAATGAAATCTTCAAAAATTTCATACATTTAAAGTTGAAGGCCCAATGATTAGAAAACAGAATTAAGAAAACAAGGCTGGGCGCGGTGGCTCAGGCCTGTAATCCCAGCACTTTGGGGGGCCGAGGTGGACAGTTCACGAGGTCAGGAGCTCAAGACCTGCTTGGTCAACATGGTGAAACCTCGTCTCCACTATAAATACAAAAATTAGCCAGGCACGGTGGCGTGCAGCTGTAATCCCAGCTACTTGGAAGGCTGAGGCAGGAGAATCGCTTGAACCTGGGAGGCAGAGGCTGCAGTGAGCTGAGGTTGCGCCACTGCACTTCAGCCTGGGACAGAGCAAGATTCCGTCTCAAAAAAAAAAAAAAGAAAAGAAAAGAAGTTATATACACTTTTACTACCTGTTACGTTAGAACAGCAGATACTAAACTTGCTCTCAGTTCCTCTTTATCAAAAGTGTCTCTTGTCTTATTCTACTTTCTCTTGATAATTCTCAACCACTTTCAGGGCCTCAAAGTTCATCTCTATGCAATCAAGTCACCCCAGTCTTCTATACTATTTCTATTTTAATTACACATATATCACCTGTTTCTGTACCTTGTGCAGATTTTTAATTACACATATATCACCTGGTATGGCAGGTATTTATTCACACGGTTGTATTTATTATATTGACTTCTGTTGGTTCATACACTCCACTAGAGGAGGACTAGATTTCCACAAAGATCTCAGTTTAGTGTTTTCAATAAGTTTAAGATAGACTCCCAAAGCTACATCTCTAGCCCATCCAGCAGTCCTAGCTGCCTAATGCTATCCTCACTGATATAACATAACCTCAAGTGAAATAAACTTATTATTCCCTCCCCTAAGAATCATCTGAAGGGAGGCATTATAAGTCTTCTGAATATTATCTTTTAATCTGCTATTACATAAGTTCTCTTTTCTCCTTTATTATTTGCACTTTCTTTCTTTAGGCCTTTAACCTCAGACTGTTTAAAGTGCCTCCAACTCAGAACAACACAAACTGGGGCCTGTAAGGGGAGGGCGGGAGAGCATTACGGAAAAGACCTAATACATGCTGGGCTTAATACCTAGGTGATGGGTTGATAGGAGCAGCAAATCACCATGGCACACATTTACCTATTAGCAAACCTGCAAATCCTGCACATGTACCCCAGAACTTGAAAAAATAAAATAACTTTTTAAAAAAGTGCCTCCAACTCATCCCATTTTGGGAAACCAGTCTGGCAACTCTTCAAATGATTAAACATGGAGTTACCACATAACCCAGCAATTCCACTTGTACACGAATGTTAACAGCATTATTCACAATAGCTGAATACTCACGGTCATATTCATAACCACCTAAATGTCCATCAACAAATGGTTAAACAAACTGTGGTACAGCCATACTATAGAATATTATTTGGTCATAAAAAGGAATGAAGTATTGATACATGCTACAGACCTAGAAACCATTGTACTAAAGGAAAAATGCCCATCACAAAAGACCATGTATTATACGATTCATTCATGTAAAGTCTAGAATAGGGAAATCTAGAGACAGAAAGTATATTAGTGGTTGCTTAGAGTTGAGGGCAGAGGGGATGAGGGAATTAAGGCGTGGGATGATAGCTAAAGGGTACAGGGTATCTTTCTGATGTGATGAAAATGCTCTAAAACTGAGGTGATGTTGGACATATCTGTGAATACACTAGAAACCATCAAATTGTACATACTAAATGGGTAAATTATATGATATATAAATCATATCTCAACACAGCTGTTTTTAAAAAAGAACCAGGTAGTTAATATAAATTCCTGACCTTTTTTTAAAAATGTACTATCTACTACTCCATGCAAAACTGTATTTAAAGATCAAGCACCATTAAGCTTAGGTTTGTACCATTTAAGGAATAAAACAGTATTCATAAACAAGTTAAAGCCTTGCCTCTCAGGTACCATAAAAGAACAGGCTTTTGCCAGATTTTTTCCCTTCTCATCCCCTTCTCTGTCTCCATCCCTTTTTTGTTTCACAGTCACAACAGAAACATACAGTAGGAGTTTGAAATGTTTTATTTACTGATATAGCTTTATGTGGCTGTTATTAATTTTGAAAGGGGAGGAGTTTAATATTGAGTTAAAAAATATATACATAAGAAAAAAATTCTCAACATCATTAATCATCAAGGAAATGCAAATCAAAACCACAATAAGATATTATCTCACCACAGTCAGAGTAGCTATTAAAAAGTCAAAAAATAGGGCATGGTGGTGCATGCTTGTAGTCCCAGCTACTCTGGAGGCTGAGGCAGGAGAATTGCTTGAACCTGGGAGGTGGAGACTGCAGTGAGCCAAGATCGAATCACCACACTCCACCCTGGGTGACAGAGCGAGACTGTCTCAAAAAAATAAAAATAAAAATAAATAAAAAGTCAAAAAATAACAAATGCTAGCAAAGATGTGGAGAAAGGAGTTATCTTATATACTGCTGATGGGAACGTAATTAGTATAGCCATTATGGAAAACAGTATGGAGTTTATTCAGAAAACTAAAAATACAACTACCGTATGATTCAGCAATCCTACTACTGGGTAAATATCCAAAGGAAAGGAAATAAATATGTTGGAGATATCTGTGCCCCCATGCTTACTGCAGCATTATTCACAATAGCCAAGATTTGGAAGCAATCTAGGTATCCGCCAACAGACGAATGAATCAAGAGCATGTGGTATATATCCATGATGGAATACTATTCAACTATAAAAAGGAATGAAATCCTGTCATTTTCAACAACATGGATGAGCTTGGAGGACATTATGTTAAGTAAAATAAGCCAGGCACAGAAAGACAAATACTGCATGTTCTTACTCATATGTAAAAGCTAAAAAAGTTGATCTTGCAGAAGTAGAAAGTAGACTAGTGATTACTAGAGTCTGGGAAGGGGCCAACAGTCAAAAATGGGTTAACATACAAAATTACAGCCAAATAGGAGGAATAAACTCTAGTGTTCTAGAACACCATACATTGACTAAAATTAACAATTTATTGTATATTTTCAAAGGGCTAGATGAGCAGATTTTGAATGTTCCCAACACAAAGAACTGATAAACATCTGAGGTAATGGATAAGCTAATTATCTTGATTTGATCATTACACATTGTACACAGGTATTGAAACATCACACTGTACTCCCTAAATATGTATATTGTGTCAATTAAAAATAATAAATGTAAAAATATACACATAAATGTACAGATATAGTAATGCATAGGCATTACAAGCTTAACAATTATGCCATTGAAGCTTTATTCTATAATTTGATTTTCACTTAAATTTCAATTGATCCCCCTGCAAATTAAATGCTCTTAAATGAAAAAGTTCCTATATGAATAATATAATAAACTCTGACTTACTTTAAGTTAAAAGACATTAATTTATATGTCTTACTTTCGATTTTATGGTTTAAGTAGTATATATTTTCTTAGGTAATAACTATTCAAGCCTGATGATCTATATCAGAATCACGTAGGGCCTTGCAACTCAATGTTGTCTATAGACCAGAAGCATTGATATCAGGAAAACTTGTTAAAATTGCAGAATATTGGGCTCTACACAGTCCTACAGAATCCGAATTTGCACTTCAACAAGATCCCTATTTATAAAGATTGCAAAACATGGATCTAGAACACTTATTAAACATGCAGTTTCCAGTGAAGCACAGGCATCTGCATTTTAAAGATGAATACTGTGGATACTCCGGCACACCACAGTTTGAGAAGCACTGTTTAAAAGAAAAGTGAAGCACTGAAAGAACATTCCTTTAAAGCAGTTTTGGTATACGAGGAAATACTGCTATTTATCCTTCCCAAATTTGAAAAGAAAAAAAAAAATCTGACTACAAATCTCATAGCCACACCACCTTCTGAAAATTAGTACCCTAAATGAGTACATTAAATAAGGTGCTGAGATGAACAATCAAAAACAAATGTGTTTACAACTTTTACAGTGCGTTAACCAAGATAAATTATTCATAATCAAACTTTGCAGACTTACTGAAAAAAGGTTGTAACACTGTTTTTTAAAAAGTTTTATTCACATGGGAAATACAGATTATAGTTCTTTCTACTCAACTCTAAACTACCCCCACAGAATGCTTAGCCTTCACAGTATTCTAGTTCACACTAGGGTCAATCAAGTTTGTTCTGATGCTCGCTGGTAGAAAAACTGTATCCTCCAAAAGGAATACAGGTCTTAGGATCCTGCAGACACTTTCAACACATGTACATGTTAAAGTAGCTGTATAGTAAGTAGAAAGGGCTAAAAGGATACTAATCCCCGAAAATATATTCTGCAAGATAATTTTTATTAATTTTAGGAGGTGCTGGTTTTAACTCAGGCAAACATTTACTATTAGGTTTGTGCAAAAGTAATTGCGGCTTTTGACTATTAAAAGGGATGGCAAAAACCGCAATTACTTTTGCACCAACCTAATAAATACACATGTTCAAGATTTTGTGAGAGACACAAAGATGATCAGGAAACTAACACTAAGCTGCAGGAAACCTATAACCTGAGGGGAGATGGGGTTTGGCTGCGACACTGCACATGCAATTAGCAGAATGTGATCAGTGCTGAAAACGGTTTCCGGGTTTCCAGTTTCAGGTAACTGAATTTCAGATAATGGATATTTCACAGTAATTTCCAATTGATTTGGTGCAGAGTTGAACAAGCCAAGAAAGCTTATTAAAAGTACTTTAAAAGCAAGTATAGCCCACGGTAAACAATCCTCTGGGAAATTTCGTACATTTTAATTCACATACACACACTTAAAATTAGGCTGTGAGGTGCGGGTGCTCTCATCAAACGCAAAGCAATTCAAATGTGAACTGGATATAGGAGGGCCCAAAACAGTTAAGTTTATAGAGGGTGTTTCTTTTGACAAAAACAGGAACACACAGCTTCAGAGATCGCTGATCAAGCGAGAAAAGAGGAAAAAGGAGTGGAGATCGGTTTCTACTTCTCCCTTGGTAACTTAGAAGAAAACACACACACAGCAGTTTCCTGGACTAATCCTGCCTTCAGCTTTACATTTTATAAATACTATAACCTTTTAAAAGTCTAGGAACTAAAGACAAACAAAAACAGGCAAACGCATTTACCAATTTAACAGTCCAAATCAGAAGCAGCTCCCTCAAGAGGAACCAGCAGTCCGTGAAGGGCCATTCCTGGGAAAGTGCACCCACTCGTTCCCCACAGACCCTCGGCCCCTCAGCGCTCACTTCATTGCGCTCCCCTGGCAGCGTCACACCCTCCTTCGGGAAAGGAAAAGCGAGCACCCCTTCAAAAGGGCCACTGAAGCCCCCGGAGAGCTCGGTGGAGGTTTACTGGGATGCAGAGCAAACCCTTCTCTGGCTTGAAGAGGAGGAGGTGCAAGTGACACCCAGGAAGGCCAGCTGAGCTGGGAAAGGGCCGCTGCAATGCTCGGTTCGGTCCTGGCCCCTCTGAGGATTAGGTCGGCACCCCCGGGCCGCAGGCTGCTCTCCTGAGGAGGCCCTGCGCTCAGCCCAAGCACAGCCCTCTGACAGGCACCAGAGGTGGGGCTCGCGTCACAGGTGTCACCCCAAGACGGTCCTTGCAAACCCGGGGGGTGGGGAGGGACAAGTCGGCGAAGGGGAAAGGTGAGACGCGCGGCAGCGACGCAGCGCAGCACCCACAGCGACGCGGTCTCACCTCTAGGGTGGAGACAGTGCTGGTGAACAAGTCCTCTCCGTCCTCCAGATCCTCAAAGTCGGTGGGCTTCCCGTCCCCCAGCGGAGGAGGTTCCCTCTCGGCCGCCATCTTCGCTCACCCGAACGACTGCGCGAGCTGGGCCTCGCGGACCCGTCACGTGAGCACGCACGGCTGGGCCCGCGCCGACCCGACAGCTGCCCCGCCCCTGGCCTGCCTCTCAAGGCCCCGCCCAGCCGCGCTAGGCCCCGCCCCCGGCCTCTTCTCGGCGCCCACCCGGAGCGCGCTGCGCTCGCCCCGCCCCTTTGTCCCGTCTCCTCCCAGCAAGTCTGGGACGTGGCCCTCTTTTCGCCGCCGACTTGCTGACCTGACTTATGTGGCAGAATCTTGGACTTTATTACCACATCACCTTCTTGGCGGGACTAGGCTAAATAATTTCTGTTGGCACTACCAGTTTTTAAATCTTCTGTAGGAAGTGGTAGAGCCTGGGGACCAGTCTCTGGGCTTGGATTGCACACAGGCTGAGGCGAGATGGAGTATTGGTGAGTGAGAGACACGTACTGTCTCTTAGATCTCTCTAGAACTGTCCAATAGAACTTTCTGACATGATGGAAATGTTCGCTATCTGTGCTGTCCAATACAGTAGCTACTGGCCACCTGTGACCCCTGAACACTTGAAATGTGGCCGGTGTGTGGAACTGAGTTTTAAAATTTTATTTAATTTTGATTAATTTAAATCTAATTAGCCACATGTGGCCAGTGGTTACCTATTTAGTGATTGCAGCTCTAGATAACGAAAGGGCCCTGAATAATTTCTCGTCTGCGATTCACTCCAATTTTATCATGAGCCACATAATTTTTTTCTCAATAAGTCAAAAGGTCTAGAAAAATGATAGGAAAATCAATGGATGATTCTTAAGAACACATAGTCACATTCCCTGGCCTGCAAATCCACCACCTTATGGAAAGTCTGGAGTCTGTCATGGGTCAGAAACTTTAACCTCTTATGAAAGCTCCCAGCCTGACTTGAGGTGATGATTATACACATCCTTAATTTTTACATGTGTCTCTATTTATTGCTTACTACTTTCTGTCTTATGCTATGGTCATATATATTCCCAGCTTATCTTTTTTAGTGGACATCTGAAATAGGTGAAATATAGGTCCTGATGCTTGTTACAGAGACCCACATCAAAAGTGGTTTGAAAAATTAACAAGTTTAATTGTCCCTCATGTAGTACTAGGGCTGGTGTGAAGGTTCTATGAGATCGTTCAGGGACATGGGCCCCTTCTGTTGTTCTGCCCTCCCTAGGACGTAGTCTCTTCCTCATGGTTCAAGTCAGCTCACCACCACAGTTACACCACATTCCAGCCAGCAGAAAAAGAGTGAAAGGAAAACAATAATGTCACCTTCTTCTTAAGGGCACAGTTCAGAAGTTGCACACACCACTTTTGTCCACATTCCTTTGACCAGCTCGTTAGCTGCATGGCCATCTCTAGCTACAGAAGACATTAGGAAATGAAGTTGTTATTTCTCCCCCTAAAAATTAGTGGCTCACTTACCCTAGAAGAAAGTAGGGAACTAGTGGTCTCTGCTAGTGCATTCATGGTTTTCATGGTAGCATACCTGAACTTTCTTCTCAGCTGTGAGTTTTCTCCACCTCAGGGAGGGAATACATCACCTAGGCTTAAACCAAACATAGCATTGACTCCTTAGTCTCAGTGATTTGTGGTGGGTCAGAATCACGTGCCTTTTCCCTAAACTCTCAGAAGCTTTGATTGTCTTTCTTTCCCTAGTCAGCCTAAACTCTATGAGCCAGAACTGCAATAATTGTCTTGCTATTTTTCTCAGCTCATCTTCTTCCTTGGTTCCTTGCTTTTCTGTTTCATCTTCTATGAAATCCCAAATTCAGCCATCAATTTCTCTAATCGTATATCCAGATTGCTAAAGTATTTGCATAATAAATCCCAACCTCAGATTGAAGATCCTTTAAGTCCATTATTTCCAATTCTGACTTCTACACTGCCTAAATACCGTTAGTTGTTTCATTTCCAATTCCTTCAACTATTCTTCCCAGCATAGGTGCTAAAAAGTCATTTTCTCCTCAAGTATCCCACCATCTTTTTCTCTTCATTTTCATCAAATGATTTAGTCTCCTCATTCAATGACAAAATAAAATCACTGAGTGAATCACTTCACTTTCAAGTATGATTGAAATTATCTTCTCTTTGTGCACCCACCGGTTGTTGTGTGTATTTTAACACCTACCATGTTGTGCTGTGGTCACAGACACTGTTCTATCACCCCTAATGGACTGAAGGATCGTTGATGTCAGGGAGCATTCATTATTTGAGGATGGATCCTGAGTAGCCAGCCCTGTATAAGTTATTTATTGCAGTAAAACAAATTACATAAACACATAGCAGCTTGTAACCATAAATATTTATTTTCTCATGGTTTTTGTGGATCAAGAATCCTCACAGTTCAAGTCAGCTCACCACAACAATTACACTGCATTCCAGCCAGCAGAAAAGGAGTCAAAGGGAAACATGATGTTACCGTCCTTTTAAGGGCACATTCCAGAAGTTGCACACACCACTTATGTCCACATCCCTTTGACCAGCTCATTAGTTTATACAACTTAACTGGGTGCCCCTGACTCAGGGTCTCTCAGAAGGCTGCAATCAAGGTATTGACCAGGTAGGCAGTCATCTCAAGACTCAACTGGAGAGGACCTGCTTCGAAGCTCACTAGCATAGCTGGTGGCAGGCCTCAAGTTATTTCTGGCTATTGGCCTGAAACCTGAGCTCCTTGCCACATAAGCCTCTTCGTAAGGCTTCCCACACAACATGTCAGCTTGCTTTTCCCAGAGCAAAGACTTTTGAGAAAGACAGAAGGAGACAGGTCTAAGAGAGGGTAAGAGGGAGTTAATAAGAAAACAAGCCAGAGTATTTTTGTAACCTAATCTCATAAGTAACATCTCATTACTTTAGCTGTATTCTATTCATTGGAAGCCCACACTCAAAGGAAGGAGTAAAACAAGGGTGTGAATAACAGGAGGCAGGGTTTTGGGGGGACATTTTAAAAGTTGCCACAAGGCCCCATAGTGCATTGCATTCATTAAGATAGATACCCTATTAACACCCTCAATGAAAGAATGAATGAAATGAAGCTCAGAAGAGCGAGCTAAGTGGAAGATATAGATTTGGTAGCTGGAGCCACTGTTACATGAGAAGGCCCAGGTAGTCTGGGAAGCACAGCCCTAAGGATGATTTACAGTTGTAGACCTGTAATCTCAGGTACTTGAGAGGCTGAGGCAGGAGGACGCCTTGAATCCAGAAGTTTGAGACCAGGCTGGGTAACACAGAGAGACCCTGTCTCAAAAAAAAAAAAAAAAAGACAGAGAAAGAAAGAAGGAAGGAAGGAAGGTAAGGAGAAAGGAAGGAAGGAAGGAGAAAGATCATAAATAAACCTGAAGAGCAGCAGTCAGAGAGATAGGAAGCAATCTATGAGAGAGGGCTGTAAAGAAAGTAAAAGGACAAAGAAGAGAGCATTTGTAGTATCACATACCTTGGGTAGATTAATAAGATGATAACTGAAAAGGTGAATGGTTAATGGAAATAAAAAGAGTAGCAAGTTGTGATGGTTAATTTTATACGTCAGCTTGGCTGTACTATGGTGCCCAGATATTTGGTCAAACATTATAGTGTTTGTTTCTGTGAAGTTGTTTTTTGGATAAGATTAACATAGAAATTGGGAAACTTTGAGTAAAACAGATTACCCTCCATCGTGTAGGTGTGTCTCATCTAATAAATTGAAGGCCATAGTAGGACAAAGACTGGCCTCCTCTAAGCAAGAAAAAAATTCTGCCAGCAGACTGCCTGTGGACTCCAATTGTAACTTTTCTCTGAGTCTCTAGCCTGCTAGCCTACATCATCAGATTTTAAATTCACTGAGCCTCCACAATTGCATAAACCGATTGCTTAAAATAAATCTCTCTCTATAACTATATACATCCTGTTGGTGCTGTTTCTCTGGAGAACCCTAACTAATGCATTAGTATAAATTATTATCGTTTCAAGGAATATAAATGAAAAGAATGACAGAATAGGTCAATAACTTGTGGAAGACACAGGTTTATTTTTGTACGTTTGTTTTATTTTAATGGGAAAGATTTGAACATGCTTATATTAATATATAAGGGAAAGAGGTCAAAAGGGAGCAAGAGGTTGAAAATGCAGTATAGAGAGAGATAATCAAAAGGATGAGATCTGAAATGCAGCAATGGGATAAAGGGCAAGTAGATAAATTTGTCTTAAAAAGGAGAAAGGATTCTTCTTCCTCTGAGAGCGGAGAGATGGAGGTGAGAGTTTGTATTAGTCAGCCATTGTTACATAACTAACCATCCCAAAATGTAGTGGTTGAAAACAACCGCTACTTATTATTTCTCATGAGTCTGCAGATTAAGTAGGCAGTTCTACTGAACCAGATTTGGCAACTCTTATCTTCAGGCTTGTTCATGCTCTGTGGTCAGCTGATAGATTGGCTGAGACTGGCTGGACTAGGACAGTCTTGGCTAGGACAATTCAGCTCTGCTCCATGTGCTCTCACCCTCCAGCAGGTTAGCTTGGGCTTCTGTTCAAGGTCCTAGCAGAGCTCCAAACAGAAGGCAGAAATAGGCAAGCACTTCTTCAAGCCTCCACAAAAGGAAGTTACATGGGCAAGCACAGGATCAGAATGGGAAGGGACTACAAAATTGTAGGGCAAAGGGTGTGGAAAAGGGAGGTGGTTAATTGGGGCAATGAATGCAATCAGTGTACCTCAGTGGATGTATTCATAGACTTGTTTGTAAATATAGGGGCAAGAAATGGAAAAAGTCAATACCCAAAAGCAATATTTTTCGGGGGTAGAGGGGAAGTTGATTACTAAGAGAAAAGAAATTAATGTCAGCATAAGTGACATGAGGAAGAGCATTTTCAGTAGATTGTGAGTAGAATTGGAGAGAACATTCGCTAGGGACATATAAGGGATTGAAAAGTAGTATTGAAAGCCCAAATGAGGTAGAGACAATGTGATAGAAATAATCTCCACATTTATGAGATTTTCTCCAGTAGCCTAGCAATGTTGGTGTAGGAGTGGAGGTGGATAGTTGGACTGATTCAATGTTAGGCTTTTTAAGGATGATCTTGGTGGAGAACAAGGGAACTAAGGATTTTGAAGCCTGTCAGTAGGAGTGACCAGAAATATGTGGTTTCCAATGACAAGGAGAGATAGCAGGTGTCATATATTTCAAAGAAGGAGGATTTTTTTTCAAGAGTATTGATGGATTAGCCAGGTGTGGTGGCACACACTTCTAGTCCCAGCTACTTGGGAGGCCAAGGCAGGAGGATCCCTTGAGTCCAGGAGATTGAGGCTGCAATGAGCTATGATTGTGCCACTGCACTTCAGTCTAGGCAAAACAGCAAGACTCCATCTCTTAAGAAAAAAAGTGACGGTATAAAAGTGATATTTGGAACCCAACACAAGCTGTATTTAGGGGATAGAGTGACCTATTACCCTAGGCAGAAGGGTTGAGGGAACTTTCTGTGAAAAATTAGAAAATATATAGAAAGAGAAGGGAGGGAACTTATCTTTGAACATAGCTCCTGGTGAGTGAGGTTACATATAGGACGGCAGCCTTGAACAAATAAGAATTTATTATGGTCTTGTTTGCAATGGTATTGGGAAAAATAATCATTTGATTGCTTAAATAAGTATGATTGGTTATCATTAAGTGAAGATGTTTTAAGACTCTTATTGGAAAATAATGAAAGTCTTCACAATTGTTTGAAAGAAAGCAAAGGAAAGAAGGAAAGATGAAAGGAAGGGAGGAAGAGAGGGCAGGAAGAAAAGAGGGCTGGATGAAGGGAGGGAGGGATGGAGAGAGGAAAGGAGGGAGATAGATGGCCAAGTATAATGTTGTTGTTTTTTTCCACAGGCCATAAATGCAAACAAATAAATTCCTATTACTATAAAAGTGTGGGCCAACCCTTAATCAGTGACATTACTAAGAACTGTGAAATGGTTATACATTTGACCCTTCAACAGCATGGGTTTGAACTTTGTGGATCCACTTAATCTTGGATTTTCTTCTGCCTCTGCTACCCCGAGACAGCAAGACCAACTCCTCTTGTTCCTCCTCCTCTACCTATCCAACGTGAAGATGATGAGGATTAAGAACTTTATGACAATCTACTTGCACTTAATAAATAGTAAATATATTTTTTCTTCTTTACAATTTTCTTAATAACATTTTCTTTTCTCTAGCTTACTTGACTGTAAGAATACAGTATATAATACATAAACAAAATGTGTGTTAATCACCTGTTACGTTATTGATAAGGCTTCTGGTCAGCAGGAGGCAATTCGTAGTTAAGTTTTTGCAGAGTCACAACTTATATGCCAATTTTGTTTTGTGGGGGAGGGAGGTCAGGGCTCCTAATCCCTGCACTGTCCAAGGGTCCATTGTGTAGTGTGACTCCTATGTCTCAGTGCCTGAATGACAGTGGAGTGCTGCAGATTAATGAATCCTTTAATAATAACTGTTTCTTCTTCTTCTCCTTTTTTTTTTTTTTTTTTTTGAGACGGAGTTTTGCTTTTGTTGCCCAGGCTGGAGTGCAATGGCACGATCTCGGCTCTCTGCAATCTCCGCCTCCCGGGTTCAAGCTGATTCTCCTGTCTCAGCCTCCTGAGTAGCTGCGATTACAGGTGCCTGCCACCACACCTGGTTGATTTTTGTATTTTTAGTAGAGACGGGGTTTCCCCATGTTGGCCAGGCTGGCCTCGAACTCCTGACCTCAGGTGATCCACCCACCTCAGCCTCCCAAAGTGTTGGAATTACAGGCATGAGCCACCACGCCCGGCCACATTTCTTGAACACCATAAAGGGGGACATGCACATCATAGGAACACTTCAACAAACAAGGAAAAAAGAAAACCCTGATCCCCCTCCATTAAAAAGAAAAAATCTCATACTGTAAACTGCACCTGTGCTTCTGTCACTCCCAGATTCCCCAGAAACAAAAGCTTCACCCTACAACTCTGAGCCTATGTTTTCCTGCTGCCCACTTGCTCCCCACTTCCCTGGCCAGAAGTGTCCAGTGATGCAGCACTACAGTCACCGCCAACTGTGCAGCAACACAAGACCCACACTCAGAAGAGCTTCATGCTTGGCTTAATGCTCTGCTATAACCGACTTGAAATTCTTAATAATTATGAACAAGGGGACCCACATTTTCATTTTGTACTGGGCCTTGCAAATTATGGAGCTGGTCCTAACTCCCATCTGCCAGTCATGACAGCACCAGACGACACCAGGAATGTTTAGTGACTCATCACCCTAGGGCAGGGGAAGACTAGCTGGTGTTCCACTCACTGCTTTTCCCCAAGAGAATTGATGGGGTGACTTTGGTCTTTGCCATCAATACCTCTCACTCTCTACTTCTGGGAGGAGCAGGAATGAATGTTATAGACATTTACATATTAATAATTTTTGTCCCATCACACATCCTTTTGAGGACAATAAGTCAAGTTCAGACATAAATTATGATATGTATATGTATATGGTTATCTTTACAAGGACTAGCACATGTAAAGAAAGGCTTAAAACAATTTTTCTGTCAACCAAAACATTAGCAACAAAATAAGGAAGAGGAGACTCAGTATTTCCAAGAGATACATTTTAGAAGTATGGAATTCTAGGGACAGATTCATTTACTTGAGTGAGTTAAAATGAGAATGGAAACTATTAAACACTGAGAAAAGACCTAAGGAAATAAGATACAGTGTTAGGGACTAGGTAAAGAAACTGGACCAGAACCAAAACAAAATGAAGCAAAACTAATGAGTAGTTTACTGCAACCTCTTTTTTTCAATTCTAGTCATGAACCCTGTCTCCTACATGAGAGACTTTCTTGTTCCAGTGAAAGATTATATCTTTCTGTCCTTCATCACCCTTGACATGGTACTTTATACACTGTAGACCTCAATCAATATTTGTTGTTTGATTGAAAATAGTAAATCTCAAAGAGAAACAGAGTCCGTTGTTTCAGATCAAAGGAAGCAAATTGTCAGCCTGTAGGTTTGACACAGATGGCTTTTATTTGGCCAGCACTGTTTTTTTATATTTTAATCAACTGGCAATATTTAAGAATCAAGAAACCTTACATAAAAATTTAGATTTCTGGCTTCTCTTTAAATCTGGCTGCATGTAGCCCATATCTCTGTGAGCATATGCTCTCCAGTATACCATGGTCCCCAGTTCACCCTGTGTCCATTCAACATGAATGCATTTTCCTCTCCTGTGGCGAAGACTTGGTTGATTCCCCAAATCCATTCCTACCCCATTCTTACTTCACCCAGGTTTTGGCAGGCATCATGGCAACACAGAACAAAGGGAACTTTTCCTCCTTCCTTACAGCCAGGGGTGGCCATGTGAATAAGTATGGCCTGCCTATTTAATACAAACGGAGTTATACGTGTAAATTCTGGAAAATGTCTTAAAAAAGGAAGGCCTGCCCTTCCCACACTTTCTCCTTCTGCAGGCTGGAATTCAAATGTAATTGCTAGGGCTCCAGCAGCTATCTTGGACCATAAAGTAAACCTGGGACTGGTATAGCAACAAAGTAGGCAGGGCCTGAGTCCCTGGTTCTGAGAATCTGCTGCAGCAGCCCAGAGATGCCTGCCTTAGGCTTTTACATGAGATAGAAACAAAATGTGATCTTCCTTAAGCCATTGTTTGAGAACTTCTGTCACATGCAGCCAAATCTAATCCTAAATAATACAACTACATATCACTGCTGAGAAGCAGAATTCTTCTTTATCACAGTTGCTACTATCGAAACGTAAATACTATAAAAAAAGTCTTTGGAAAGAAGAGTGTATGCAGGCCATTCCATAGCTTAAAACTGGTAGTTGTGCATTCCATGAGTGTAAATGGGTTGGGGTTCCTCTATCTCTGGTAATATTGTGTGGTGGAGAAGCATGCAGGCTTTGGAGTTTCTGTGACTCAGTCTCATCATCTATAAGATGAGGATAATAAAAATAGTAACTTTCTTAATGGATTCTTGGGAAAATTAGACAACATAATGTGCATAACCAATAGGAAAATCTCAATCCTTAAATTCTGGGCAGATGAGACAGAATGGTGGCCTGGAGGTGGTAAGGCATATGGAGCTAGAGGTTCATTTTACTTTCTGCTTAATCTGCTCTTCCTACACCATAAACTATTCTTTTTTTTTTTTTTTTTTTTTTTGAGACAAATTCTCACTCTGTTGCCCAGGCTGGATGCAGTGGTGGGATCTTGGCTCACCACTGCAAACTCCGCCTGCCAGGTTCAAGTGATTCTCCTGTTTCAGCCTCCCGAGTAGCTGGGATTACAGGCGTGTGCCACCATGCCCAGCTAATTTTTGTATTTTTAGTAGAAATGGGGTTTCATCACGTTGGCCAGGCTGGTCTGGAACTCCTGACCTCAAGTTATCCACCCGCCTCGGCCTCGCAAAGTGTTGGGATTACAGGCATGAGCCACCGCACCCAGCCCCACCATGAACTATTAAAATGGGTGGAAATAACAGTGGTATGTTTTTATGTGATCATGAAAGAGCTCGGTATTTCAGTATTGTCATTTCAAGCCAGCATGTATAGGATCTATTGGAAGGCTAAGACTAACACGGGAATCTCAGATCCTACTGTTTTTATATCACACATGAAATCATCTCGAAAATCAGTGAGCCTGATGGCATTTGAATGGGAATTATGTTTCTTTCAAGGCATCATTATTAGACAAATAAAATTTCAAAATAGCTCTGAGTTTACCAAGAAACTTAATTTCTGGTATTGGAGTGAGCTCCTTGTCAGAACAGGGTTCATGAAACAAGAATAATGAACATAGATATTTTTCCTATTAAAAGAATCATTTCCATACATTTGCATACCTTAAAAAAAAAAAGCCAATGCTTTTCTAGTTTCTAGCAAACTAGAAACAGAGAAAAATTGTATCCATTGGAAAGAATTTTTATAAAATTGTTTTTTAAAGTTTCCTAGGGCAATACTAATCCTTTCATAAAATAATATCCAGCAAAGCCTAAAACTTAAAAAAAAATTATTACTTGGAAGTGAATATAGGTATTTGAGGAAATAAAGAAGATGGTATAATTTTAAGGAGATGGTATAATTTTAAGGAAGTATTTTTAAAATGGTTTTATTTTTGAAAATATGGAATAAATGGAAAATATTTGCATAAGTGGGAAATGAATGTTATACCAAGAGTCAATATGTTATTTACATAGATTAAGACTTTGACTTTTTATTTTTCTTTTTCAGAGAGATGGGGTCTTGCTCTACCACCCAGGCTGGTCTTGAACTTTTGGCCTCAAGTGATCCTCCTACCTTGGCTTCCCAAAAATGCTGAGATTACAGGTGTGAGCCACCATGACTGGCCTAGACTGTGACATTTTTGTTCATTATTATTTATAGTGTCCGTAGTGAGAACATCTTATTCTTTAGTATGTTTTTGTATTAAAGTTGTCATTTTACCAATGAAGAAATAGCCTTGACATGTTCCCTAGCTGCCCTCCATATTTAAGGGCATATTCTAATTAAATAATCTTTATGTTTAATTATGACATAATGTTTAATGAATAAATTACACAAAAGAGGCCTAAAATGATCTGAGAAATTATATTGTAATTGGTAGGGATTATACTAACAATTTTTTTCCCAAATTTTAAAAACTCTATTAGGGTGCAATTATGGGCATATTCTTTTATTATAGTTATCAGTTTGATTTTATGAGAATTTCCTAGGATAGCCACTTTGGATGGGGCCGGGGCATGCTGCTCCAGACAAATACTAATTGTAATGACTCTCCCTTAAAATGTTTTAAACCATATCCTTTAGATAGAAAGCAGGCTAATGGGAGTCAGTTAAATGCAGCATTTTTAGTACCAATGTTCTGTTTAAAATGTTAGTGTGTGATATGTTTTTAAAAGGGAGAGTCCCCTTTGCCTGGCAGCCTTTCCCTGATGCCTGATTTCTCTTGATGTGACTGGGCAGTGCCTCTAGTTTCCTGCCCCTGTCAATAAGAGGATTACATCTAGCCAGCCCAATGGGAGGAGGGTCCAATAATCATCTCTCTGGGACAGCATAACACAGTAGAGCACATACCCAGTTGGCTACCAGTTAATTCATGTTGACCTTTTTTTTCTTGAGACAGAGTCTCACTCTGTCGCCCAGGCTGGAGTGCAGTGGCACGATCTCAGCTCGCTGCAACCTCCACCTCCTAAGTTCAAGCAATTCTCCTGCCTCAGCCTCCTGCATAGCTGGGATTACAAGCGTGTGCCACAATGCCGGCTAATTATTATTATTATTATTGTATTTTTAGTAGACATGAGGCTTCACCATGTTGGCCAGGCTGGTCTTGAACTACTGACCTCAGGTGATCCGCCCACCTCAGCCTCCCGAAGTGCTGGGATTACAGGCATGAGCCACCATGCCTGGCCCATGTTGACCTTTTTGTTATGGCATGGTCAAGCTCAACTTTCCTGAAGACTTGTTGGCTGTAGGAATGCTTCCACCCATCCGTCTCTTCCATTTGCCCAGGGTGGTGAGAGAAACAAACCCTTAGCCTTCTCTTAGTTAAGGATTCTTTTGTTTCTCTCCCATTTGTTCGTGAGAGCATGGGCAGATGACAATCAATTTGTTTATGCTTTTTCCACACTCCGTGGGACTATGTCTTTGTGTAGAAGTCAACTTATGGTGAGTAATGATTCTCAAACTTTAGCGTGCATCAGAATCCCCTGCAGGGCTTGAGAAAACACAGATTTCTGGGCTCTGTCCTCAGCTTTTCTGGTTCAAATTATCTGGATGGGATAAGTCCAAGAATGTACTTTTCTTAAAAGGTCTACATAAGATTGACGCTATGGATTCTTACTGTGTTATTCAAATAGGTGCTCTTGGATAAGACTCAAAACCTAAATCTCCGGATGGAGACTTGACTTTATTCGTAGTGGGAGTGAACAGCTACCCTCATGATTTGCCTCTTTAAGTATTTAAAATTTAATTTCCAAACATAATTAAACTCTATGCATACAAATTAGAAAATGCAGACACTCCTCCAGACACATATACCCCCACCCATAATCTTGCTATTAAGGAATAATCACTACTCATATATACATTCTCTCAGTCTTTTCTATCTACCTATGTATCTGTATTATCTATTTCAAATGCTATTCTAATATACATATTGTTGTACAGCCTGACTTTTTTCATTTAAGAATATGTTGTTAACATCCTCTTGTGTCAATAGTTTTCTACAGATGAATATTTATCACCTGTGGAGTTTTCCTTCATGAGGCTCCACCATGATTATTTAAATCTGAAAGGGTGAAAGGGGATGGAATTCAGCACACAGGTGAGGGATTGGCTTTAGGTTGCCGGAGAAACATTTCTCCCACTTTCCACTGTAACAAGAAGAAAGGCTGTGTGCAGATGAAAGTAGATTGTAAAGACGTATCTCTGAGTGTGTGTGTGTGTGTGTTGTGTTTGTGTTTGTTTTGTTTGTTTTGTTGTTGTTCTTTTGCTTTGACCACAAGGTAAAAAGAAGCATGAGGATAGCAAAAGAGATTTTCCTCTGGAGATCTGAAAGCAAAAAGCAGTCAAATCTCCTTTTCTACGGGCATATTCAGAGGAAAATATGGCAGCAGCTTGAATGGAATTTTGTGGATAAACCTAATCAAGAGCCTAGGAGTCATCTTAAAAAAAAAAAAAAAAAAAGGAAGGCCTACTCAAGACTGAAAATTCAACTTGATTTAAAATGTCAAAATAGGCCACACATGGTGGCTCACACTTGTAATCCTAGCACTTTGCAAGACCAAAGCAGGACAACAGCTTGAGCCCAGTAGTTCGAGATCAGCCTGGGCAACATAGTGAAACCCTGTCTCTACAAAAAAATTTAAAAAATTAGCCAGGCATGGTGGCACATGCCTGTGGTCCCAGATACTCAGGAAGGTGAGGTGGGAGGATCACTTGAGCCTGGGAGGTTGAGGCTGCAGTGAGCCATGATTGTGCCACTGCACTCCAGACTGGGTGACAGAGCAAGCCCCTGTCTCAAAAATAAAAAAAAAATTAAAAAAAAAAAAATATATAAATAGATTTTTTAAATATCAGAATATGAAATTACAACAATTTAAAGGTCTTAAATGGCTTTAGTCATCATCATTCTAGAAATGGGCAACACTCATTCTAAAAAATAGAAGAAGTTTCCCCACGAGCTGTGAGTAGAGGAGCTTGGTTTTATAGACAGAGAAGGGCTGAAAGCAAAAACAAAGAAAGAACAGCACATTGGTTGTTTCAAAGTTATAGCCCTTGTAAGGCAGGAACAGGAAGACAGAACAATAGAAAAATAACTGACTGACTAACATTGGTTACTTCTGGTTATTTATTTATTTATTTTGGTAAGGATTAAAGCAGAGAGAATTTCATTTTTATGTCCATTGAAACTGGTCTGTCTGGGAAATTTGGCCTGATCTTTCACTACCAATTTCTCAGAAGACCAGATAACAACTCAGTTTCAGTTTGGTGACATGGAACTTTGACCTGAGTGACTCTTTTGGTTTTTAGTTTCATCTGATGGAGCCTGGTATAGGAGCTCAGTCCAAAAAATGGCCTCCTACAATTTCTGTTTAACAAAAGTGAGCATTTATTTAGGACATTAGAGTGAGTGATACAATGTAATGGTATCTAGGAATTTGCATTTTGCTGTATTCTTATATAGTATTTAGAAATAATCCTATTTTAAAATAAGCTTCATAAATTTAATAAATTTGTATAAAATCCTGTGGAGTGGAAAAGCGTTCTATGTATTTTTACTCTGATTAGCACTTGTATGAGAAATGCCAGTTCTCTATTCTAGCTCTAACTCCATCCAAGCTCTTTGCTCTAAGTACCCCATTATTTGTAGTTTGCTCTGTCTCTCCTCAGTAAAGAAAGGTGATCAGGCATTAGATTTCTCCCTGCTAATAAGGAATTTGAAATATTGCTGCAATTGCTACTTAATCGAGATTTGAAGCTTTGAGCATTCTGGCTGTGCTCTTGGCTGGCAGCCATGTTGTTGGGCCCCATAACACGTCTGAGGAGATGGCAGGATTGCTTGGCCTCCTTAATGCCCAGGACTCTAGGGTACCTGTGTTCTCCTTCACCTTTCCTAAAAAGAGAAACTCACCTTCATCCCCACTAGCCAGTTTTCTGTGTCATTCCTGCAGCCATTTCCAGAGAACTGGGCTCTGATTTATCTCTTCCACGTAGTTGGTTTTTTTTTTTTTTCCCCACCTACTTTCTCTGCTCTGTAGGACCTTCCACTATCTCCAGGGCAAATCCCTGAAACTATACCTCTTATCTGATCCTAGATCAGGCCCTCCTACTCACTACTCTTTCATTAGATTTCCAATTACCTATCTGCCTTGAAATCTCTCCAACCACTCCCACATCACCCCAGGACATTTTGCTAAAGGGATCAGGAGGCTGTACCTAAATTTCAGGTCAAATGCCCATTAGGAAATATCTTCAGGAGCATAAATGTAGAGATGCAAACTCACAAAGAGCAAAGACACAAGACACATCAGAACAGTGAAGCATCACACAGCAAATAGAAGCCACTGCATCACCATGACCAGGAGATCTATCCAGAAAGATTGTGAACAGTGCAGTGATGTATGGGACACGACAGTCATGTATGTTCTTGAGTTGCATCAGAGATGAAGATTAAAATGTCTGTATTTATGCAAAATTCAGTCTATTCAAGTTAATGTTAAATGAAAAGGGCAAATTTCCAGCTGAATGAGGAAAGTCTACAGCAATAAAATGTCCTCACCCTCTGTTTTTGTAACATCCTGTATCCCAGGTGAATTCTTTCTATAGATAATATCTACATTACTTGCTTATTTACTGCATAGTGAATAGTTTCAAGTGTAAACATGTGAGACAAGCAGTCACATGGTTAAAGGTCTTAAATGATAACGTAATTCTTTAATGACATTAGGTTTGTCAAATGTAGCAATAAAAGATAAAAATCAACCAACAGATATTCAAGCAAAAAGCAAAATCAGTTTCTATGTTTATGAATACTACTCTGTAAGTAAATGTGTTTATTTCTTAACAAAAGGTGTGTATTTGATCTATAGAAATGTGGAAAGCATCATAAATGACAATAATTACATACCACTAATTTAAAATGATACAGATGTAATCAATTAAGTGGAAAAGGCTACCTACCTCACAGTGGGTGTTTAGGATAAACCAATACATAAAATATGTGGTTCTTGCCCTCAAAGAATTTACAATATGAAATTTATGATATGTGAAAACTTAAACAGAAGTATAACAATGTTGAAAGTGCTGGAAAGTCCCCTTAATGAGCTAAAGGCTTCTCCAGAGACATTTTGGAAAAAGCGATGATGGTGGGGGTGGAAGGATTAGCCAGCAAAGGACTTAAGGGTGACAGAGAGAAAAGATGAACATAAATTCGTGTTAGCAGTAAAAGATACTAGATAAGCAGGCAAAAGGAAGTTAATATGTAGTAATCTAAGAGTCACAAGGCCCAGAGGTTTCAAGAATATGAATTTATAGAGCTTGAAGGTCAAGTTACAAGGCCAAAGAAGAGGGACAACCTTTCTGTGGTATTTGCTGATATCCAGAAAATGTTACATTTCTTTTTTTTTTTTTTTTTTTTTGAGACGGAGTCTCACTCTGTCGCCCAGGCTGGAGTGCAGTGGTGCCATCTCAGCTCACTGCAAGGTCCCCCTCCCGGGTTCGTGCCATTCTTCTGCCTCAGCCACCTGAGTAGCTGGGACTACAGGTGCCCGCCACCACATCCGGCTGATTTTTTGTGTATTTAGTAGAGACGGGGTTTCACTGTGTTAGCCAGGATGGTCTGGATCTCCTGACCTCGTGATCTGCCCACCTCGGCCTCCCCAGGAATTACAGGCGTGCTGGGATTACAGGCGTGAGCCACTGCGCCCGATCCAGAAAATTTTACATTTCTAATAATGTCACCGCCTCATTAAGGTCTGTAATTAGAGTCCAGAAGAACAGCTATGACTGATGAGATTGCTTAATCAGAATTTTATAATGAATATGTTGATGACATAATTTTATTTTTAAAATATTTAATTTTTTTTTTTTTTTGAGACAGAGTCTCGTTCTGTCACCAGGTTGGAGTGAAGTGGCGCAATCTTGACTCACTGCAACCTCCGCCTCCCAGGTTCAAGTGATTCCCCTGCCTCTCCCGAGTAGCTGGGACTACAGCACGCACCACCACACCCAGCTAATTTTTTTTGTATTTTTAGTAGAGACAGGGTTTCACCATTTTGGCCAGGATGGTCTCAATCTCTTGACCTCGTGATCCACCCTCCTCAGCCTCCCAAAGTGCTGGGATTACAGACGTGAGCCACCGCACTCGGCCTTTTTTTTTTTTTTTTTTTTTTTTTGACAGAGTCTTACTCTGTCACCCAGGCTGGAGTGCAGTGGCACTATCTCGGCTCACTGCAACCTCCTCCTCCCTCGTTCAAGTGATTCTCGTTCCTCAGCCTCTCAAGTAGCTGGGGCCACAGGCGTGAGCCACCATGCCTGGCTAATAAATTTTTTTTTTTGACACAGGGTCTTGCTGTGTCATCCTGGCTGGAGTGTAGTGGCATGATCATAGTGCACTGCAACCTCTAACTCCTCAGCCTCCTGAGTAGCTGGGACTATAGGTGTGTGCGACCACACCTGGCTAATTTTTTTTTTTTTTTTTAGTAGAGACGAGGTCTTGCTATGTTACCTAGGCTGATCTCAAACTCCTGGGCTCAAGTCATTCTCCCACCTCTGCTTCCCAAAGTGCTAGGATTACAGGCATATGCCACTGTGCTCTGCCCAAATTTTCCCTTTTTATAAGGAAACCAGTCATGTTGAATTAAGAGCCACCCTAATTAGCTCATTTTAACTTTATTACCTCTGTAAAGATCCTATCTCCAAATAATGTCACATTGTGAGGAACTGGGGTTAGGACTTCAACACATGAACTTTTGGAAGAATATAACTCAGCCCATAACACTATATTTACCCACTTGGTTTCATATGTACTTCACGATTGCATAAAGATAGGGAAAAAACTCAACACATTCTGAAGTAGAAAGCTGATCATATTGTCATTGTGTTAAAATATTGGGCATAATTTACGTGAAAGTTGAGAAGCAATTTCAAAATGAATCTCCTTTCTTTGCAAGGAATGCCACATTCTTGGTTTTCACTGTGCAGCTGACATGGCCTATACCGAGGCCCAAAAGAACTTCTCCAATCTGTTGAGAAACGCTTTTTCATATGAAGAAGGGCAATGCAGAGGATGCTGTGTTCCTCGGCAAAAGAACAAAGCAAACTCATTATGATAGTTCTGCTCAATCTTGCATGAATATTTCTTCTTTCCCAGGCAGAAATTAATGTAATTGTCCATCTACACCTCCTATCCCCAAAGCAGTTGAGAAGCCACACAGATATTCAGTAGACTGTCAAGTCTGTTAACTGCAGGAATCGTTCTGCAGAGCTAGGGATAAAATGCCACCAAAATTTAATTTGTGGTAAATTTAATGGCTTACCGAGGTTGTGTGAAGAGTTACTAACCGCGATACACATTTTTTCAACTTCTCTCACTAGGCATTCACAGACTTCTCTGTGGGGGAGTTGGCGGCTTTCTAGGTAGGACAAATGCTAGGCATGGCCAGGATAACCATGGTGGTTCGAGTGAAAGAGCTCCCAGAAGCTAGGGCACAGTGTCACGAAGCACAGCTCGCTCTTTTTCCTTTGTATCCCTTTACTAACAAAACACCTAGGCAGAGAGGAAAATAAAAGTGACATTGCTTCTCAAAAATCTGTTTTATACTTAGGGGCTCAAGGTGCCAAACCCAAATAGCCTGGTTTACATACAAAGGGCTATTTATGTAATTAATATTAGAAGTATCTTTATTAAAAGTGGGAAATAAGGCCCAATTTTTGAGTCTTCATGATGATAAGTAGCCAGTTTATCTGTTTCTATTATTTTCAGCCAGTGATTTGACTGACTTCACCAAACAGACCAGATGTTTGGGGCTACATAAGCACAGCCCCACATGAAACACTGTTTAAAAGTCTTTATACAAAGCCAAATCAGAGGGTTATGAAGATAAACAATTCTTATGAAAAACTGACAGAACATTCCATTTAATTACAAAGACCCAAATTCAAAATTCTTGGGGCTGTTGATGCAATTCAAGGGAAGTAAGTAGGTGCTGGAGCAGCCCAATGATTCATTTCCTCCCTCATGACATGAGGGGCTGAAACCTTCTTTCATCAGCATTGGTAAAAAAGGAGAACGTAGAAATTCTTTTCTTTGGTTGCTGAGCTGCTGAGTAGCTGAATGTAACTGTGTAGAATTCTATAACTCAGCATAAATTCGATACTCAATGACTTCTTAGAAACAATGATAGGAAATAAGCCATCATCTCTTCTCCATATTTTTTTTCTATTTCATTTACTTTTAAGGAATAAACTTTCCTTAAGAAGCATGTGGTTACATTCTCCTTTAACTCAAGTCTCTGCTGCCTGGGGGTTCTGAAGTCCTTCATCCTTCACCCTTTCCTATAATAGCCAAATAACTTGGCCCAAGCCTCCATCCCACTCACAGCAGTCAGAGCCCTCTCTAATAAACCAAGGATATTTTGGAAAGGGGATTGCTCTCTGCAACTGCATCAACTTACATTGCTGCCTGCATCAATGCTTACATTGCTGATGCTTCCGTACATCACTCTTGGCTATCCAGTTGTCCTCTTATGTTTCAAACAAAACTATATTATACTTCTGCTGAAGGATGGATGACAACAATACAGAGTAATTACAACACAAAATGTTACACATTCCTGTCCGAAAATTCCTCAGCTTCTTTCATCATATAAAATTTCTTTTTGTACAAGGTTCTGGGCTCTGCCTGCCACCATATGACTTGGGCCTCTCTGTCTTCTAGGTTATTCCAAACTCCCTTCCTTCAGCTACCGCTAAGCCACCAACGGCCACTTCTCTTGATATAGTGTCTATCAAATTGGGCGTGACTTGTCACTCACCATTATGAGATAAGTTGTTCTGAGTGTGTTTCTAGTTCTAGATCTCAAACCCTGGCCAAAATATCTTATTGGTATGCATTTTCATCTAGCGAAGAAAATATTTCCCCAAACTTGCTCTAGAAAGCTAATCTCAAATTATGTTTGTTTGACATAATTTTTCTTTAGTGGGCAGGTGTATTTTTAGCTCAGGGAAGATTTGGAATTAAATGTAAAAATGATGAAGTAAATCAAAACCATGTTATTAAATTCTTTTGTCAAGGAATAGTCTATACTTAGATGTTTATAATGTCTTAGGTATTTTGGCCTATTAGAAGGGGCCCATGATTCCAATTTAAAATGAGTAGCCGGACCGGGCGCGGTGGCACACACCTGTAATCCCAGCACTTTGGGAGGCCGAGGCAGGCAGATCACCTGAGGTAGGGAGTTCAAGACCAGCTTGACCAACATGGAGAAACCCTGTCTCTACTAAAAATACAAAATTAGATGGGCGTGGTGGCGCATGCCTGTAATCCCAGCTACTAGGGAGGCTGAGGCAGGAGAATTGCTTGAACTCGGGAGGTGGAGGTTGTAGTGAGCCGAGATTGTGCCATTGCACTCCAGCCTGGGCAACAAGAGTGAAACTCCGTCTCAAAATAATAATAATAATAATAATAATAATAATATTAATAATAATAATAAAATAAATAAAATGAGTAGCCAGGCACGGTGGCTCACACCTGTAATCCCAGCACTTTGGGAGGCCGAGGCAGGCAGATCATGAGGTAAGGAGTTCGAGACCAGCCTGATCAACATGGTGAAACCCTGTCTCTACTAAAAATACAAATATTAGCCGAGCATGGTGGCATGCGCCTGTAATCCCAGCTACTCAAGAGGCTGAGGCAGGAGAATTGCTTGAACCTGGGAGGTGGACATTGCAGTGAGCCAAGATCACCCCACTGCACTCCAGCCTGGGTGACAGAGCGAGACTCCATCTTAAAATAAATAAATAAATAAATAAAATGAGTAATTGGGTAATGGTTTTATAATTGTGATTTTAAGTTAAAATCTTACTAAGTTCATGGAGTATTAGCACAATTAAGAGAATTTAAGATTAACCTTATCTATAAATTTAACTCAGCTGAGTTATAAGAATCACTTGACTAAGCAGTGAGGAATTTCTTTGTGAGGTGATGAAAATGTCCTAAAATTGATTGCAATAATGGTTACATATCTCTAGAAATATAGTAAAGTCACTTAATTATGTACTTTGAGTTGCACACCTTAATTTTATACTTTAAATGGATGAATTGTATGGCATGTGAGTCATATCTCAACGAAACTGTTAAAAAATAATTACTTGATATAGAGATTTTTGAGTCAATTGTAATACTAAAAGTTAAAAAAAGTAATATACTTTTAAGTTCAGTTTAAAAATATTTTACAGCATTAGATTAACTAACATATAAAAGCTCCCTTAAAAGTGAGTGTTAAAATTCACTAAATAGAATATAGAATTTATGAATTATAATTAAAAGCTTAAGGAAAAAGTAGGTTTTTAAATTTTAACTTTAACAAATAATATAAAATAAAATATCTTGTACAGCTTAGAACCCTCCTATGTAATGAAGGATGAGATTTATGCTATACAGTTAGTCACTACAATATAAATTAGCAGTACTGGGATTATTGCTTGATGGATTCATAAAAATTCCAGCAAAGTTCCCCCTAAATTAGCAAAATTGGTGTTGAAAATCTAGTAGTTCTGATATTAGAGTCAAACCTCTAACTAGATCCATCTCTGGTCAGTTACAGTTTACAGGAGAAAATAGAGAAAGAAAAGTACCTACCTCCCATGATTATTGTGTGGATTAAATATGATAGTACATATAAATTCTGAGTTACTGGCACAGAGAAGATACTGAATAAATTTTGTCTATTATTATTAGCTAGTCAGTGACACAGAACATAGTGGGTAAATGCATAGGCTGGACACTTGATATTCTTGTTATTTTTGGCCCCTTAGCATCCATTCCCTTTTCTCTAGCCTTAATTTCCTTTCCCAGGAGTTACCTATTTCTCAATATGCAATCCCTTGTATATCAAAGTGCTTGTCCTCATGGGAAGGCAAGTAAGCCAAGCTAGACTGACTGGATTCCCACCCCCTACCTCTGGAGGATTTGATTCTTGAGTAAGGTGGTACAGGAGAAAATATTTTCTTATCCAAGATATAGGCTGTGTTAGTCCACAGGCAAGCATCGCATGGTGAGCCTGGGGCCACAGCTGGTCAGGGGACAGAGAAGACAAGTTGGGACCTGCTGGGCACCTCTGCATCTGTTTCTTATTGTGTCTGACGATCTCCCAAGAGTCACTGTTGTTGCTTGCTCTGCCTTCCAAATCTTAAACAAGCTCTTTGCCCAACCCTAATTTGTAACAATACAGAGAAGGTGATTCTGTGAAAGAGAATGTCCAATAAGTTGACAACTGCACATTCCAGCACAGTTTTAAAGAAAATAAATGGAGATGATATACATGAACACATCAGCACAGGGCCTGGCCTATTGTTAGTATTTACTAAAAGCTCATTTATTTATCATAGTGTTCGTAAATCAAGTGACCTGTGCTAATAGTGTTTAGACTTGAAGTCATTGTTTATGACCATTTCAAACATGTGAATTGCTGACAACATATTGTTAGAATGAATAATATTGCTAGTTCACTGTATCTCTTCCCAGGAACATGTTTAGGAACTGTTTATGTGGATACAATAACAGTTAATTTGGTTAAACATCAAAAACACTAAATACAAGTCCAGTTCTTGTATTTAGATTTCTTTTGACTAGCCTTGTAATTGTATCTTCAGCTTTAGAAATAAGAATGATCTTTATCTCATTTCCCTATCAAACTTTTGACTTGTATTTATAAGCTCAATTTTTTCTTTCTTTCTTTCTTTCTTTCTTTCTTTCTTTCCTTCCTTCCATCCTTCCTTCCTTCCTTCCCTTCTTCCCTTCTTCCCCTCTTTCTCTCCTTCCTTCCTCTCTTCTTTTCTTTTCTTTCTTTCTCCCTGACAGAGTCTCACTCTCTTCCCTAGGCTGAAGTACAGTGGCACAATTTCCGTTCACTGCAGCCTCGACCTCCCAAGCTCAAGCAATCCTCCCACCTCAGCCTCCCAAGTAGCTGGGACTACAGGTACGTGCAACCATGCTTGACTAATTTTTGTATTTTTTATAGAGACAGGGTTTCACCATGTTGTCCAGCTTGGTCTTAAACTCCTGAGCTGAAGAGATCCTATCCCCTTGGCCGCCCAAAGTGTTGGGATTACAGGCATGCACCACCATGCCCGGCCCAACCAATATCTTTTTCTTTCTTTCTTTTTTTTTATTTTTGAAACAGAATCATGCTCTGTCACCCAAGCTGGCGTGCAGTGGCACAATCTTGGCTCACTGCATCCTCCGCCTCCTGGGTTCAAGCATTTTTCCTGCCTCAGCCTCCCAAGTGGCTGGGATTACAGTCTCCCGCCACCACACCCAGCTAATTTTTGAAATTTTTAGTAGAGACAGGGTTTCACCATGTTGGCCAGGGTGGCCTCGAACTCCTGACCACAGGTGATCCACCCACCTTGGCCTCCCAAAGTGCTGGGATTACAGGCATGAGCCACCGTGCCCGGCCCCAATATCTTTTTCTTATGATATACTTTCTTCAACCTGATTTCTTTCTTTCAGCTTTCTAGCATAGAGTTCATTGATTAAACTATGCTAATTTATTACTTGTATTCTTTTTGCCTGTACTTTTCTTACAAAGGAGGTAGCTTATTAGCTCTTAAAAGACTGTCTGTAATTGTAACAGAAGGAATGCTAAGCTGAGATTTTGAAGATAATTTAGTAAGAGAGCTATTTACAGAGGTGTAGGTAGGGCTAAGGGAACCAGCAAGGATTGCTGAGGCATCCAGGGACTAGCAACAGTGGAATGTTATCACTGCCCCGCCTGAAGGGACCAGGGGAGGAAATGGCCTGTTACATGCTGACGTGCTGACGCAAGCAAGAGGGATTGCCCACAGGAGCTGTAGTTATAAAGCGACAGAGTCACCATGGGAACTTTCTGCTGGAACAGGACAGGAATGAAAGAAGAAATGATCCACCTTTTTTTTTGCTCGCTGATCTCCTGCCATTGCCTCTCACTGGGTGAACACAATTAGCCAGAGGGCAAGAGGGGGTGGATGTTGCAGTCTCTAGAGGGCAACTCCCCTGGGGAGCAGAAGACTCACACATGTGCAGTTGTATTCGTGTGAGTGCTAAGTGAGTTCTGTGAATGTCCTCTGGGACAGTGTCAGAGAGACCCCGGGATAGGGAGTAAGAGGTACTTAAAACAGGCTGAGGTGAGGTGCTGTTGCTGACAGGCTGAGCATGAAGGTGGTAGAACTTGCTACTGGTCACCAAAGCTGTGACAGGATTAAGAATCGAGGAAAAGAGGCTAAGAAGTAGCGCACAGGAGGTGTCTCATACAATTCTCTAACAGCTCTCTCTAATCATGAGCTATGATCTTTCTTTCCAACTAGGTGACTATAAATTGTGTTAGTAGAGAGATCATGTTTGTTTTGTTTTGTTTATTAGTGTATATCCCATTTGTCTTTTGATGATTTCTTGCACTGGGTGAAAACTACAAAAACAAAAAACAAAAAAACAAAAACAAAAACTTAGAAAAAGACTGTTTTCTATTAGAATAGTCTTAACCTTTTCACCATAAAATCATTCTCAGTAGAATAGTAGTCAATTAGCAGGTAATACACATTTGTTTTATCTCTGGTTATTAAAGAGTTAACCTCAGCAACAGAAAGGAAGGAGGAAATAAAAGAAGCAATGGACAGGATTTTTCCACAATTGATTAATGAACTGAAAAGTCGAAAGTTATTCTTTAAATAATTTTTAGCCAAACCAGTAGTGTTTTACATATTTATTAATCCAATAAATGTTTATGAAGCAGCTTTTAGGTTTTTTAAAAAGATCATTTTATTTTACGTTGGAGAAGCTTCTAGTCATTTTGCTTTCTTGATACAGTTCTGCTTATCTCTTTATATTTTTCCCTAAGTTTTGTGATCTAATTCATTGATTTTCTGCCATATTCAACCTGCTTTTAACAGTCTGTATTTGTAGGCAGAAAAGCATCAACCATTAAGAAACCAGACTCTGGCTGGGTGCGGTGGCTCACGCCTGTAATCCCAGCACTTTGGGAGGCCAAGGGGAGCAGATCATGAGGTCAGGAGATCAAGACCATCCTGGCTAACACGGTGAAACCCCGTCTCTACTAAAAATACAAAAAAAATTGGCCAGGCATGGTGGCGGGCACCTGTAGTCCCAGCTACTTGGGAGGCTGAGGCAGGAGAATGGCGTGAACCCGGGAGGCGGAGCTTGCAGTGAGCCGAGATCGCGCCATTGCACTCCAGCCTGGGCAAGAGAGTGAGATTCTGTCTCAAAAAAAAAAAAAAAAAAAGAACAGACTCTGAGTCAGGCTACTTTGGATTGAATTCAGGGTGAACCACTTCCTAGTGTTATCTTGGGCAAGATATTTAATATAATAAATGGTTAAATTTATCATTTACAGCCTGAGGAGAAAATGGAGAACATGGCTTGCCCAACCTATAAGGATGTTGAAAGGATTAAGTGAGCTAACAAATGTTAAGTGCTCAGTGCATTGACTGGCACATGGAAAACACTAAATAAATGGTTGATGCTATTATAATGAGACTTTCAGGTCAGCATTGATGACTTTAATTTGCTCCCTTTTAATTTATCATGTCAATACATGTTTGAAAATAAAAATATGGAAAACGTGCTGGGCGTGGCGGCTCACACCTGTAATCCCAGCACTTTGGGAGGCCAAGTTGGGTGGATCACCTCATATTGGGAGTTTGAGGCCAGGCTGATCAACATGGAGAAGCCCCATCTCTACAAAAAATACAAAAATATTAGCCAGGTATGGTGGCACATGCCTGTAATCCCAGCTACTCGGGAGGCTGAGGCAGGAGAATCGCTTGAACCCGGGAGGCGGAGCTTGCGGTGAGCCGAGATCATGCCATTGCACTCCAGCCGGGGCAACAAGAGCGAAACTCTGTCTCGGAAAAAAAAAAAAAAAAAAAAATTCTGGACAACAGAGGGGATAAAAACCTCACTCCAAATCATAACATCTAGGAAAAATTACTGTTAATAGTTTAGTGTGCAGTGCCTTATGCTCATAATCCCAACATTTTGGAAGGCCAAAATGGGAGGATTGCTTGAGCCCAGGAGTTGGAGACCAGCTTGGGCAACATAGTGAGACCCAGCTTTTACAAAAAATAAAATTATTATAACTGGGCATGGTGGTGTGTGCCTGTAGTCCCAGCTACTCAGGGTAAGGTGGGAGAATTTCTTGAGTTCAGGAGGTTGAGGAAGCAGTGAGCTGTGATCATGCCACTGCATTCTAACCTGGGTGACAGAGCGAGACCCTGTCTGAAAAACAAACAACAACAACAAAACAGTTTGGTGTTATTCATATGTGATAAAAAGTTACTAGAGGCCAGCACGGTGGCCCACGTCTGCCTGTAATCCCAGCACTTTGGGAGGCTGAAGCAGGTGGATCACTTGAGGTCAGGAGTTCGAGACCAGCCTGGCCAACAAGGTCAAACCCCCGTCTCTACTAAAAATACAAAAATTAGCAGGCTGTGGTGGCATGCGCCTATGATCCCAGCTACTCGGGAGGCTGAGGCAGGAGAATCGCTTGAACCCTGGAGGTGGAAGCTGCAGTGAGCTGAGATCACGCCACTGCACTCCAGCCTGGACAACAGAGCGAGACTCCATCTCAATTAAAAAAAAAAGGAGTCATTAGAGGGTTTCCATGCTGCTTTGTTTCCATACTATTAAATTTAGTATTATTACATCATTAACATTTTTACAAATAAATATTATTTCACATAATTATGTTTAATGACTATTCAATATTCTAAATAATAACTAAACAGCATAATTTTGTGGGGGGTGGGGAACAGGTTCTTGCTCTGTTGTCCAGGCTGGAGTGCAGAGGCACAATCACTGCTCACTGCAGCCTTGACCTCCCAGGCTCAAGTGATCCACCGAGTAGCCGGGACTACAGGTGTGTGCCATAACACCCAGCTGATGTTTAAAATTTTTTTTGTAGAGATGAGATCTCACTATGTTGCCCAGGCTGGTCTTGAACTCCTGGGCTCAAGGGATCCTACACCTTTGCTTTCCAAACTTAGAATTACAGGTATGAGCCACCGTGCCTGGCCTAGCATAATTATTTTTAATGATTATCTATACAGATACACAATTTTCTCTCCTAGCTAGGTCTCTGATTTTTGAACATTTAGACTGTATTCAATTTTTCCCTGTTATAGACTACTGTGGTGAGTGGCTACTTAATGAATAGTTTTGCATCCATGTTTACCTATTTTTTTTTTTTCAGGATAACTTTCAAGAAACTGGGTTGTTCTTTCAGGCTATCAAAAATTGATGTTTTATATTTTAAAATTATTACCCATTATTAAAATGTCTTTCATATGAGGCACATCCTACTAGTAACACCATGTAAACCCCATAAGTGCAGGAATTTTGGTCTGTTTTGTTCACAATTGTATTCAAAGTACATAGAAAAGTGTGGATTAAAAAATGCTTTTCAGTGAAGAAAAACAAAATATTGTGAGTACATAATAATATGAACTAACATGAGTGAGATAATCATGAAGACCTCTGCTGACAATACAAAAAGAGAAAAAAGTGAACAAGCATTTTTAAAACATTATTTTTAGAAAACAACAACATCTTAATTGTTTCAGAAACATCTTCCTACATTCTCATGGGGCAATTAAGAATATTGCTGGCCGGGCACAGTGGCTGATGCCTGTAATCCTAGCACTTTGGGAGGCCAAGGCAAATGGATCACCAGAGGTCAGGAGTTTGAGACCAGCCTGACCAATATGGTGAAACCCCGTCTCTACTAAAAATACAAAAATTAGCTGGGCATGGTGGCATGGGCCTGTAATCCCAGCTACTTGGGAGGCTGAGGCAGGGAAATCGCTTGAACTCAAGAGGCGGAGGTTGCAGCGAGCCGAGATCGCACCACTGCACTCCAGCCTGAGCAACAGAGTGAGACTTTGTCTCAAAAAAAAAAAAAAAAAAAAAAAAAGAAAGAAAGAAAGAAAAAAGAATATTGCTAACCTCTCTTTGCCTGCTGCCATCCACATAAGATGTGACTTGCTCCTCTTTGCCTTCCGCCATGATTGTGAGGACTCCCCAGCCATGTGGAGCTGTCACTCTGGCTACAATATGAAGAGCAGATTGTGGGAGCAATAGCAAGATTAGTTAAGAGACACCAGCAAATGGTCCAGGAAGAAAGGATGGACCCTTCCCTAGGATGTGGAGAGAAGCTGATGGATTTGAAACATATTTTGGAGGTTCCTGCCAGTGCCATTGAACCCTGACCCTTTATGCAACATCCAGGGTGATCTGAGGCTCCCAGCCACCCCTAGCTCCAGGGTCCACACATGTCGTGGCTCCCACTGAACCCCAGAGAAGACAGAAACTCAAAGGAGACCAGAGAGTTTCTGCAAGCGGAAAGATGTGGAATGGACGCTGAGGTGGGGAGTGCTAGAAGATGGGAACAGACACCTGCAAGTTTTTGCCACCAGCACCAACTTGTAGATTCAAGTTTGAGCCCTCATTTGCAAATGTCTTGTGTAAAAGACTCCATCTCCCATGACCTCAACGGGACATGATTTGGCTGGCAGGACAAAGCATCCTGAGGGAAAAGTAGCTTGCCAAGGACTTCACAGGAAACTTACAGGAGCCCTAAATGGGCCACACTGCTCAGAGGGAGGAGGACTATGTGGAGAGCAGGGATCCCGCAGCCACACCAAGGAAGCCCCTTTAGACCTCGAGAAAGAAGAGCTGGGGAGAGAGAGCACAATGGGCTCCTGAAGGATTGCAGAGCACTGCAGAAGCACTCCATGTGCTGGAACAGCTGAACCACGAGAGGAGTTCCCTGAAGCTCTTGCCTCTGGCCAAAACTGCTCAAGTGACATGTAACGCATTCCAAACTCCCTCTTTCCTTGTCTTTTTCTTACACATACAGGTGTGTGTGGGTGTAGATACAAATGTAGATATGTAGTATATAAAATCCCGCAACACAACACAGTATAACATAAGAGATAATACCATACAGTATAATATCCTTATATGACACCATTGAGATCAAGACTCTTGAGACCGACTTTTTGACAACATTCCATTTTACCAACTCCAGTTCGCTGGAAGTCAGTTCAGAGCAGGGTTGCTCTGAGATCTCTGCCCCTACCATTATTCTCTGAGGAGACACCACTTGTACTTCCCATTTGTACTTCCAAATGTTATGGGTAGATTTTTTGCTCAATTCACAGAACCAGAAGCTTCCAGGTTACATGTACAGCCAATAATCAGCAGGCTCACCAGGTTGGGCAAACAGTTCATCCCAGATCAAGTCTTTTGTCCAGCAAAAGCTGGCTCACACTTGCAGATGGCAGAAAACTCTCCTCTAAGTGCTACAGGCCCTTCTGCCTCCCTTTTTTGACCCCCTATTTGCCTTCTCATTTTCTCCTGCTGCTAATGTTGTAAAGAATGAGCTGATCTCCACAGTCTCGCTTCCATCCATGCCTAGATGTTGACCCCTAACTCTCCTTATATAATAAAAAGATAAAATTCTGCCAGAAAAGAATATTGCTAAAAATTTAATTGTGACTAATATATTCATTATCATTAAAGATTTTAAAAAGCTATATTTTTACTCCTGTAGTAGATGCATTGAATGCCTGCCCAACGACCATTTCCCCTTCCTCCATCTTTGTAAAATCCTCATTTTGTTCAGGTGTCCTTCTTTCCCGCCTGGCCACATATTCTGCATCTTGGCAGGTGTGGGAATGTGGTAATCCTGATTGCTCTAAACCACCAATAGCAGTCTTATCACCATTGATAATGATTGGTTCAGGAAAAGCATGTGACGCACTTCTGGCCAATGAGACTTGTGGAGAAGTTTGATGGATGTGTGAATGGTTGATTCTGGGAAAATTTTCCGTGATCGTAAAAGGAAACTCGGACTTTCCCTTCTGTCTCTGAATGTTCTATTAATTCCTGGAATTATCCATTGGCAGGGTTGGGGAGTTAGTCTGAGGATGAGACTGATATACTGAAGGGGCAGAGCAGAAACATGAGAAAGCATCCTTGGAAATATCATTGGGCTGCTGAATTTACCAGCCCTGAACCCACCCTACCTCATGACTTCTTACCATGTGAAAATGTTTCTTCGTATTGTTTTAACAAAGTAAGACAAACCTTTCTGTTCCTAGCAGCTGAAAGCATTCTAATCAGTACAATGTGCTACTGACATCTCAAATATTTTGGTGTAAGCCATGTGTGTAGTACATTTACAGTCATTTGATAATTATTAGAGTGTGCCTTTAAATAACAACACAGGCATGTAGCTACATATTTCGTGTATATGCCATATAGTCATATGCCGTGTTGGTCAGTTGGTATGTTAACCAGAAGGTGCCAACACAGTCCTCTACGTGGGAGACATAGGTGGGAGGCATGGGAATGGCTGAACACTGAACTCTCAGAGCAATAAAACAGTTCCTCCAGCAGTATGCCCTGTGGTAAAATACTACAAAGTATGAATTCCTGGACTGGGCCTCATGGCACAACACAGGTTAAAAACATTTATAAAACACTTATGATATGCCAGGCACTAGCCTTAACTTTGAGAACTCAAAGCTAAATAAAACACTGCCCCACTTCTGGGAGAAAAATATGATCATTTCATAGTAATTTTAATTTTCATCATGTTTCCAGGAATGAAAAAATGAGCTTTGTTTAATGCATGTTGATGCTGTTATACTGTTATACTGTTTCTTTCTTTCTTTAAGATCTTTAAGGGATTATAAATAAATTATGCTACTTTAAAACCCTAGAAAGAGAACTAAAGACATGTGTGAAAGGCTCGAGGATAAATCCTGATTTATGAAAACTGCCATATATATATATAATTTTTTTTTTTTTTTTCTGCAGTTCTATGCTAGAATGCTACTTTTGAAAAGACCAAAGGAATCATCTTGTTTTGGATTCACAGCTCATCCCACTAGAGAGGTAAACTTGTATGTTAATATCCTAATACAGTTTTTAGCATGTATTTTATGAGAAAGGTGAAATACTATAATATTTTTGATGGCTTATCAATAAGGTACACATTTAGTTTTACTACTTTCCAGGTTATTAGGCTGTTGAGTAAAAGCAATATTGCTAGGTAAAGGAGGTATCCATTTGATAACAGGCATGTAGAATGCAAATTGGTCTTTAAGATATATGTTCCTAGGTGCCCTGTCTGATTTCTTTAAGTTGATATTTAAAAACTTAAGTTCCAAAGTTCTTAGGCATCATTCTCCTTCCTTTATTGATCTTCCTTTAAACCTATCACTGACCAACATTTAAAGAGAACACATAAATCATACATATAAAGTTATAAGGTTACAAGAGTAATGTAATAATAAGATAAACCTGTCAGCTGGGTACAGTGGCTCATGCCTGTAATCCCAGGACTTTGGGAGGCCAAGGTGGGTGGATCACCAGGTCAGGAGTTTGAGATCAGCTTGGCCAGCATGGTAAAACCCCATCTCTACTAAAAATACAAAAATTAGCTGGGCATGGTGGCAGACACCTGTAATCCCAGCTACTCAGGAGGCTGAGGCAGGACAATTACTTGAACCCAGGAGGTGGAGGTTGCAGTGAGCTGAGATTGTGCCACTGCACTCCAGCCTGGGCGACAGAGCAAGATTCTATCTCAAAACAAAACAAAACAACAACAACAAAAAAGATAAACCTGTGAGACCCTGGTCAAAGCCCTCTTTGAGGGAGGAGTTTGCCAGTGACCTGTGCCATACTGTGAAGCCCAGTCTAGGAATTCACATCCCATAGTATTTCACCACAAGGCATGTTACTGTAGGAACAGTTTTATTCCTCTGAGAGTGCAGTGCACCATTCCCATGCCTCTCACCTATGTCTCCCATGAGGAGGACTGTGTTGGCACCTTCTGGTCAGCATACCAACTGACCAATGAATATTTCAGAGGTCGGTTTTACCCTTCAACCCTACCCCCAACCTCCCACATGACTTAGCGGAAGATTCTTGCCTTCCAGGCTGATTCTTGATTCGTTAGACTCAAGACCCGTTGCAGTAATTACAGTAAAACTGATCACTTCCACAGAGATGACAGATTAACTACCCTGAGAGGTCACCTTAAGCTGGCTATTACAAAGGTTGCAGCTACACCTTAAGCTGGCTGTTACAAAGGTCTCAGCTGCTCAGAAGGCTGAGGTGGGAGCATGACTTCAGCCTGGGAGGTGGAGGTTGCAGTGAGCTGAGATTGCACCACTCTACTCCAGCCTGGGTGAGAGAACACAGACCCTGTCTCAAAAAAAGGAAAAAAAAAAAAAAAAAAAAGCAGCAGCCAAGTAAATTTATTAAGTGCCTAATTATTTAATGTGAGAAGTCTGGTTGATAAGCAGCCCTTTTTATTTAACAAAGTATTATCTTCACTATTCCATATATTACATGAAAGATCTTACAAAACCTTTTTGCTCTTCTGCTATTGTCTATAAACTTGTTCCCTGTTTCCAAGGAACAGGGAGTGAAAATAATTATAGGCCATTAGTTCTTTACCTCCCTTATTATTTTATAGATTGTGAATTTATTTCCTATATCTGTAATGCTCACTTGCTTCATTTAGAAAATCTGTGTGTAAATGTTTTATTGACAAATAATCATAATTACAGGCTATTAAAATTTTTCATCTAAATGCTTACATAATTCATTTATTCTTCTATTTAACAAATATTTACAGATATTTACTGTGTGTTAGACACTTTTCTGGGCATGAGACACCGAGCAGTGAATAAACATGAAAAAAAAAAATCTCTATCCTCATGAAGCTCACATTGAAGCAGGACAAGACTGATGCTAAATAAAACAAATAAGTAAAATATATGGAATGTTAGTGGCATGGAGAAGAAATAACACAGAAGAGAAGGATACTGAATGCTGGAGGCAGGGCTGCAATTTTAGACTGAGCAATCATAAAAGAGGCGGTGGCTTTGTAATGTGTAACTTGACTAGGCTGAATTATGTCTCTCCTGTGTGTTTTTTTGTGCAATATTTGGAGGGAAGATGTGAAACAGCCACCACGTTGTTTTTTATGTTTAGAAAGTCAGGACAGGTAATGCTGTGGCCCTTCTACTGGCTCACTTCATTAATATAGCACAGAAGCTGGGCCTGCAACTGTTCACCTTCCCTGGCATGCTCCTGCAGCTTCTCTGACTCCTGGGCCAGGTGTGTGTTTAGTTCTGTGATGAAGGGAGCTGGCTTCTTATGTAGGACAGCCCCATCATCTGGTTGGAGGCAATGAGAACTGATAGGGGGTCCAGCGTGCCCTGTTGGATTCCGGCCCACTGACCAGGCTCTCCTCAACTTTATATCCATCTCTCCTTCCTACTCTCTAATCTATAGACTTCAAACTCCAGCATGAAATGCAAAGAAAACAGCCTTACAGAGTCTGGTTAATGAGCTCCTACAATTGACTAAGTCAAATCCATGTAACAAATTCATTTTCTCTCTCTCCTTCTCTCTTCAACTAATTCTGCTTCTTTGATTGAAACATGTCTAAAACAGAAGTCCTGTCTGAAAATGTGATATCTGAACAAAGATCTAAAGGAGGTGAGCTGTGCATATCTAAAGGAGCAAGCTATACAGATAGAGATCTGGCAGAGAACAGCAAAGGCAGAGGCCCTAAAGCAGAAGCATGCCTGGTGTGGTTGAAGAATAGCAAGGAAGCCAGTGAGGTGAGATCACAATCAGGGTGGGGAGAGGAGCTGGTGATGAGTTCAGGGGGTGGGGGTGGCAACTATAGACTGCATAGATCTTTGGCCATTGAGTGCATTGACTTTTACTGTGAGTAAGATGGGGAGCTATTAGAGGATTTTGGAGCAGAGAAGTGAACGATTTGGCTGCCATTTTAGCAGAATGCCTATGACAACTGTGTGGAGAATCAACTGCAAAGTGGAAAGAATGGAAGCTGAGGGAACAGTTGAGAGGCTATTTTAGGATTCAGGCAAAGATAGTGATGGTTTGGAGCAGTGGGAGCATTGGTGGTGATAGGTGTTGGGTTTGGAATATTATTCCAAGGTAGAGTTGACAGAATTTGCTGATGAAAATTTTGAAGAATGTAAGGTAAAGAGAAGAATGAAGGATGATTCTTGATTTTTGGCCTGAGCAGCAAGGTGAATAGTAGGATGGAGGAATGGCCATGGAGGAAGATTTGTGAAAGAAAATTGAAGATTTAGTTTTAGATATAATTTTGAAACATTTATTTTACACTCCAATGAATGGTCTAGAGTTCAGATGAGGAAAGATTCAGGGTGGAGAAACACACTTGTGAGATGTTACAATGAAATTTAAACCACAGGCACACTGAGATTACCTAGGGACCCAGTGACCCTGACAAGACCTGTTTCAGTAGAGCTGTGAGGATTAAAGCCTACCTGGCGTGTATTTGAGACAAAATGGGAGAAGAGGAATTGAAGGTAGCAAACCTAGACAATACTACTGAGGAGTTTTCCTGCCACCAATGTGAATTTATATCCCCAGTCCAAGTATATTTGAAATACCGCCAGTCATTTGTATCTTACAGATACATTCATGAGGAACAAATATTTTATTTTTGTTCATATGTATGTCTTTCCCACTAGCCAACCAGCACCCAGAGGGAAGAATCTGTATTTTTCTCATCTTTCTATTCTTGCCAAACACAATGCATGAGCTAGATATTTATTGAATAATAAACACCTTTAATTAAGTGCTTCTCTGAGTTAAATGCTTTGTCTATCTCTATAAGGTTCTTGGAAATATTTAAGACTTCAACTGGGCATGGTTTTCAAATGATCATAGCAGTCAAAAAATACATTAGCATTTAAGGACTAGGGGGAAAGGCTGTTCATATTCTTCATAATTGTTGTTAGTCATGGATTGAAAATAGGTAATGGCTTTTTTTTTTTTTTGAGACAAAGTCTTGCTCTCTCGCCCAGGCCAGGGTGCAGTGGCTTGATCTCAGCTCACAGCAACCTCCGCCTCCTGGGTTCAAACGATTTTCTTGCCTCAGCCTCCCAAGTAGCTGGGATTACAGGTGCCCACCACGATGCCCAGCTAATTTTTGTATTTTTAGTAGAGATGGGGGTTTCACCATGTTGGCCAGGTTGATCTCCTGATCTGAAGTGATCCACCCACTTCAGCCTCTCACAGTGCTGGGATTACAGGCATGAGCCACGGTGCCCAGTTGGTAATGGCTCTTTTTTTTTTTTTTTTTTTTCGAGACGGAATCTCATTCTGTCACCCAGGCTGGAGTGCAGTGGCGCGATCTCGGCTCACTGCAACCTCCGCCTCCTGGGTTCAAGCAGTTCTCCTGTCTTAGCCTCCTGAGTAGCTGGGATTACAGGCACCCACCACCACTCCCAGCTAATTTTTGTATTTTTAGTAGAGATGGGGTTTCACCATGTTGGTCATGCTGGTCTCGAACTCCAGACTTCTTGATCTGCCCACCTTGGCCTCCCAAAGTGCTGGGATTACAGGTGTGAGCCACCATGCCCAGCTGGTAATGGCTCTTTTTAAAGAATTATGCAGTTTTGCACTGGAATAAGGAAGCAGAAGGAAAGTCAGAAATGAATTCAGAAAGTAAAGGAGAGGATGCTAGATTGCATAATCCTTTTGAAAGTAAGTTGCTGGGCGCAGTGGCTCACACCTGTAATCTCAGCACTTTAAGAGGCTGAGGCGGGTGGATCACCTGAGGTCAGGAGTTCTAGACCAGCCTGGCCAACATGGTGAAACCCCATCTCTGCTAAAAATACAAAAATTAGCCAGGCGTGGTGGTGCACGCCTCTAATTCCAGCTACTTGGGAGGCTGAGGCAGGAGAATCGCTTGAACCCAGGAGGCAGAGGTTGCAGTGAGATGAGACCGCGCCATTGCACTCCAGCCTGGGCAACAAGAGACAAGAGCAAAACTCCATCTCAATAAAAGCAAGAAAGAAAGGAAGGAAGAAAGAAAGAAAAGAAAGAAAGAAAGAGAGAGAAAAAGAGAAAGAGAGAAAGAAAGGAAGGAAAGAAAGAATTTTTCTAATAACATATTTAACCAAAGAAAGAAAGAAACAAAGAAAGAATTTTTCTAATCATATATTTAACCTATTTTTATCTTGATGCACTGTAAGAAAATGCTTATAAGTATCGCTTGTATTTCTGGCAGTTTATTGACTTAATCAAAGGTTTAAGGATTTTAAGAAGCATAAAAACAGTTTTCTAGAAAAAACAGTTTTCTAGAAGAATAAACAGTTTTCTAGAAAAAAAATGGTAATAATTATTAGAGGAGAGACCCAAATAGACTCTATATTAAGATGGGTAAAGAATGCCGAGGAAACTGAAAAACTTAAATAAAGGGAATATCAGGACATTATAGGGCCAAAGAAATAATAGCATTGCTATAAGGAATGTAAATCTGTCTAACACAGAAGTTTTTTGTTACAACTGTTAACACTGCAATGCTATGTATTGGAGATACTACGGACTGAATTGTGTCTCCTCAAAATTCAAATGTTGAAGCCCCAATGTGACTGTATTTGGATACAGAGCCTTTAGGAGGTAGTTATGAGTAGGTAAGTTCATGAAGGTGGAGCCCTAATCCTAATGGTTTGGTGTCTTTATAAGAGGAGGAAAAGAGCTCTCTCTCTCTGTCTGCCATGTGAGGAGAAGGCAAGAAGAAGGCTGACTGCAAGCCAGGAAGAGAGCCCTAGCTAGAAACCGAACCTGCGTGACTTAAGCAAATTAATTTTCTCCCAATTTTGGAGGCTGGAAAGTCCAAGGTAAAAATTTTGGTGGTCTATGGTATTTTGTTATGGCAGCCTAAGTAAACTAAACAGGAAGGAGACAACAGTTAAAAATGGAAAAACAGTACTATTTTATTAATACATGAAAAAACCCAGACCCCTTAGAATGAAATATGTACATAATGCTAGGTACATTCAGTTTTCTTCAATCCTCAGTAGAATTCATTGAGATAGGATTATGATTCCCATTTTAGTGAAGTTCAGTGAAATTAAGTAATTTATTCAAGGTTATGCAGCTAGTAAGTGGAAGAGTTAGGTTTTGTACTTAGCTCAGTTTGATATCAAAGGCCATGTTCTTATCTATCATTTATTAATTCTTCAAAAAGTACTTGAGTCTCTGCTGTGTGGCAGGTCCTGAAATGGATGTAGACATTCTTTCAACTTGTGCCCTGCCCTCAAGGGACTCCCAACCTTAGGTTCTAGGATTTGAGCCAGGATTAATTATCCTGAAAGCCTAGGTCAGATGTAGTGGTAGCACCTACCTCAGGGCTGGAGGGCATGGAGCCAAGAAGGAAACATCTCAGCAAACCAGATGGAAACATCAGATAGGTGAGATTTGAAGTGAAAGGTGAGCATTGGAATCTGAAACATTCTTGTGTGTTCTAGAACAATACTTCTCACAATATAGTGTGCATATGAGTCACCTGGAGATCTTGTTAAAATATAGTTTCTGATTCAGTAGGTTTTGAGTAGGCGCTAAGAGTCTGCATTTCTTTCTTTCTTTCTTTCTTTCTTTCTTTCTTTCTTTCTTTCTTTCTTTCTTTCTTTCTTTCTTTTTCTTTGAGACAGAGTCTTGCTCTGTCACCCAGGCCACAGTGCAGTGACATGATCTCAGCTCACTGCAACCTCTGCCTCCCAGGTTCAAGCAATTCTCCTGCCTCAGCCTCCTGAGTAGCTGGGATTACAGGCACGCACCACCACGCCCGGCAAAGTTTTGTATTTTTAGTAGAGACGGGGTTTCATCATGTTGGCCAGGCTGGTCTCCAATTCCTGATCTCATGATCTGCTCCCCTTGGCCTCCCAAAGTGCTGGGATTACAGGAGTGAGCCACCGTGCCCGTCTGAGTCTGCATTTCTTAAAGAAAACAACTCCCAGGTAGCATGGTAGCTGCTGATCCAGGGGCCACACTGAAAGTGCAAGAAGTTAGAAAGCAGCAGTAATACTTGTTTTTTTGGGCACCTCCACCCTTCAGCCCAGAGAGAGCACAGATAGAGACATCGGTCCTTCATGGCCACACATAATCTAGCTCACTGTGGGGTAAGGAAACAGGGGCCTTTGGTAAGAAAATACAGGTTCTTTTAAAAAACCTGTTCTTTATTGAGCACCCTGGTATAATTAAATCAGGTTTTATCGTTCTATATAGCCCCAAGTGATCAGTTTGACATAATTTTGAATTTTACAACTTGTGCTTTGATTTTCATAGGGGTTCAGATTTTTAACTTCTTTATTTGAAATCATTGTGACATCCTTGTTGTAGAAGGTATAGAAAGAAATTAAAACAAATTTCCCAAACAAAAGCATTATATATACAATAAGGTATTTTTATATGTTCTGAACAGTCATGTAATTAACTTTATTTCAGTTATGGACACTGAAACTTGATCACTTTTCTTATTGCTTCACTCCCATATTTAATTACAAATTATATCTGAGGCTGACCAACAAGATGATTTGTTTTTTCTGAGCCATGAATAGCTAGGTAACCCTATTCTATTTTGGGATAAAATACAGTCTTTTAGTAGCAAGAATTTGATAAAACAACTTCTGTGATGATTTCTTCTGAGGCTTTCCAATCCCTTAGACAATACTTTATTCTTCTCCATGAATAATTTGGAGTTTTTTAATTGCTAATGTTTCCATCCAGGAAAGCCTGAGAAGATATAAACATTTTAAACAACCTTCTAAAATTGGCTCTGAGTCCTTTCGTTCAACTCAAATACAAGTACTTTTAAAATGTGAGGATTTAAAAGAGTTATAAAAATCAAAGTCTTTCTTTGTCTTCTTTTGTAATCCCTGCTCTATCCTCATGATACTTATCACTTCATATTTATACGGTGACTTTCTCCAACTTTCCCAACATGTATCATATGCTTTAAAAGATTGTTGAAATATTCCTATGGCAAAGATAGATTAAAAGGAAGAGCAAAAACAAGTTTTATCCTCTTTCCCTGCCCTGGCCTCTTTAGCACCCTCACAAACAAACCTTAAACTCTAAACAGAACAAAAAACTTTTATAAAGTTAAGGAAATTGGAGTTGGAACAGTAACAGATTTACTAAAAGGCAAAAATATATGTGTTGCTCCAGGAAGGGAAGTTACACAGGAAATAGTGGGGATCTGACAGGAAGCAACTGCAGATTATTGTAGGCTGTGGCCAAGCACCAGTTTAGGATTTTTCCTTCCTTTCTAGTTTTGCTGCCACTTCCCCAGAAGAGACCATTATCATCAATTTGTGCAGACTTTGCAGTTTACTCCCACTTGACCGCCCTACCTCCCCCATCATTCCCTGGCATCGCAGTTCATCTTCTGTCCTGCCACAGACTCTAAGTTCATGAAAGTATAGAACCACAGCTGCAGACCCGCCTCATCCCCAAACACAGCTAACCACCTTGCAGTTCCTCTAGATATCTCTGCGTAATGCTAACTGCTGTGACTAATCCCAAACTTTTTATGGCTTAAAATTGTGGAGATTTAAAAAACATATTCAGAACTGGAAAGAGTGGTAAAATGAACTCCCTTTACCCTGTCAGTCAGCGATGACAATTTTTAAATTTTTGTCAGTCTCATATCATCTATTCCCAACTATCTGTTATTTTTGTTGAATTATTTTAAAAGAAATCTCAGACATCACAGCATTTCAACTGTAAATGCTTCAGCATATAAGAAATAAGGATATTAAACACACCCACCCACAATGCCATTATCCTCCTGAACATGCCTAACAATTCCTTAATATAAGCTAATATCCAGTCCTTGACATTTTCACAACTGTACAGAAGAAGTACTTTCCAATTGGTTTGTTTGAATCATTATCTTCTGGTTGTTACATCTCTTAAATCTCTTTCACTCTGTAACTGTTCCCCACCTTCCCCTACCCCCGTATCATTTATTGGCTGAGGAAATCAGAGCTTGCTCTTTAAATAGTCCCACATCGTGGAAGAGACTGATTGCTTCCCTGTGGTGTTGTTTAATTTGTTCCTCTACCCATTCCTCTTGCCTTCCATTTGCTATAACTAATGGGTAGTTAGACCTACAGGTTGGATTAGATCCTGGAATTGTTTTACAGAGGATAGGGCAAGAATACTTCATAGGATTACTTCCTATTTGTGGTAGCCAGCCTCCAAGATGGCCCCAGTAATCTTCACTTTCTCATATTCATGTCCTTGTGTAGTCCTTTACCACAATGACTAGGAAGAATGACTTGTGAGCCAATAGGACATAGCAGAAATAATGACATGGGACTTAGGAGGCCAAGTCATAAAAAGCATGTGACTTCTTCCTCTCTCCCTGTTGGATCACTCAATCTGGGGGAAGCCAATCAAGACAGCTGCAAACTCAAGCAGCCTTATGGAGAAGGCCACGGGGTCGAGGCCCCCTGCTGACAGCCATATGGGTGAGCCATCTTAGAAATGGATCCTCCAACCCTAGTCAAAGCCCTCAGATGACAATAACCTTAGCTGACACCTAAACTGCAACCTCATGAGATTCCTTGAGCTAGAACCACCAGCTAAACTGCTCCAGAATTCCTAACACAGAGAAATTGTGGGTGATGATAAATGTTTACTGTTGTTTCAAACCACTCAGTTTTGGAGTAATTTATTATGCAGCAATAGATAAAACATTTACCAGTTTATCACATACAGTTTGCTTGACATACTTTTAATAATGCTAAGATCGATCAATATGTTCAGGTATTATCAACCTGATCTATCCATTATAAAGTTCCCCATGAACATTTCACCTAGCGGTATTAGTACCCATTGATGTTTCATTGACTAGATTTATTATTTCGTTGGGGGTTCTGTTACCATTTCTTCTGCCTTTATTAGTTGAGATTCTTCTGTAAAGCACTTTGGGAGGCCGAGGCAGGCGGATCACGAGGACAGGAGATCGAGACCATCCTGGCTAACGTGGTGAAACCCTGTGTCTACTAAAAATGCAAAAAATTAGCCGGGCATGGTAACAGACGCCTGTAGTCCCAGCTACTCGGGAGGCTGAGGCAGGAGAATGGCGTGAACCCAGGAGGCGGAGTTTGCAGCGAGCCGAGATTGCGCCACTGCACTCCAACCTGGGCAACAGAGAGAGACTCCATCTCAAAAAAAAGAAAAGAAAAAAAAAGTTCTTTAATCAACTACATGGATACACTGAAATGCCATTTGTGTAGGAAAACCATGATAAATGTCCTACTTAGATGTTTCTTAATAATAAATGTAGAAAAATGACAAGGAACTAATTATTTGATATTAAAAACTGCTTAAAACTTGGGAGTTTCATATAGCTTGAATTGAAAGACGTTTTGAAGGCCGGGCGCTGTGGCTCAAGCCTGTAATTCCAACACGTTGGGAGGCCGAGGCGGGTGGATCACCTGAGGTCAGGAGTTCAAGACCAGCCTGGCCAACATGGTGTAAACCCCATCTCTACTAAAAATACAAAAAATTAGCTGGGCGTGGTGGTGCGCGCGCCTGTTGTCCCAGCTGCTTAGGAGGCTGAGGCAGGAAAATCGCTTGAATTCGGGAGGTGGAGGATGCAGTGAGCCGAGATCGCGCTATAGCACTCCAGCCTGGGTGCCAGAGGGAGACTTAGTCACAAAAAAAAAAAAAAAAAAAAAAAAAAAGACGTTTTGAAATTTGTAATTTTTACATTTTTATATTCCCTTCACTGACTGTTCTAAATGAATTAAAAACCAGTGTTTTCAAATCAGAACTTTTTAAATTAAAAATGACAGGGGAGTGGGTGAGGGGCGGTTGGGCGCGGTGGCTCACGCTTGTAAACCCACCACTTTGGGAGGCCGAGGAGGGCAGATCACCTGAGGTCAGGAATTCAAGATCAGCGTGGCCAACATGGGGAAACCCCATCTCTACAAAAATACAAAAATTAGCCGGGCATGATGGTGGGTGCCTATAATCCCAGCTACTCTGGAGGCTGAGGCGGGAGAATCGCTTGAACCCAGGAGATGGAGATTGCAGTGAGCCGAGATCACGCCACTGCACTCCAGTCTGAGCGACAGGGTGAGGCTCCGTCTCAAAAACAAACAAACAAAGAAACATAATAAAATAAAAATAAAAATGATAGGGAGATGAAGGAAGAGGCACTTATGCTGCTAAATTGCTAATCTGTCTTGTTTTACAAGGATGTAACTGGCTGTTTTGATGTTCAGTAGTAGATGAGATGTGAGATTCAAAGAAAATGTTGCCAGGTTGTGGTTGCTAGTGAGTGTGGACTTTTACTGGAGGAACAGGTCTAATATGACTACCAGCATTTTCTGTTCCATTCAGCTTTAAAGAGTCTCCTGGGCAAAGTGTTGTGCAGAGCAGCAAACATTACTGCCTTCGTAGTTCTTATTATAATCACTTTAACATGATTTTATGTAATCACTTCTGGGCTATAAAATGCTATAATTCCCAACACTATAAGGCCATCTGAAACCGTAGCTAAAAATATACACAATAATTGTTCACAATTCCAGAAATCATTCCCCAACCAGATCTGGTTGTGAGGATGGATTTTTTTTTTCTCTCCTCAAATATATCACCTACCACAGATTGTGTTTTCTAAATAAGTGAATCTGCTGGAATATTTTATTTCTTAGAATCAAAAATAGTTAAATGTCAGTATTTTGCTTTAAATGGTTTCCGACCATTTCCTCAGGGAAAGCTTTTATGTACATTAAAATTTTATTTCCTACTTTGTGAAAACATATTGTTTGGGGAAAGGAAACCTGGAGTGCTCACATTTTAAATGCTCATCACAGAAGTGTATATCATTAATACATAATTAGCTTTTGTACCAGTTACCACCATCATTTAGTTTACCCTTAGATTTTGCACTCCATTCCATTAAGTGCCATCTGCCAAACATTTACTGAACATTTTCTTTTCTTTTCTTTTTTTTTTTTTTTTTGTGACGGAGTCTCACTCTGTCACCCAGGCTGAAGTGCAATGACACAATCTTGGCTCACTGCAACCTCTGCCTCGTGGGTTCAAGCAATTCTCTGCCACAGCCTCCCGAGTAGCTTGGATTACAAGCACCCACCACTATGCCCGGCTAATTTTTTTGTATTTTTTTTTAGTAGAGACAGGGTTTCACTATCTTGACCAGGCTGCTCTTGAGCCCCTGACCTCATGATCTACCCGCCTTGGCCTCCCAAAGTGCCGGGATTACAGGTGTGAGCCACCATGCCCGGCCCATTTATTGAACATTTTCTAGGGACAAAGCTTTATATACTCATAACATACAAGCTGTTAGGGTTATAAATGAAAAGAATGAGAATGTAATACCCAGTGTTCATGCAAAGCGGCCAGTAAGTTTCATTTTATGAGCAAACTTTGATTGATTGATTGATAGGGACTTCCAGAAGTGCTCTATGGAGAATAAACTTAGGATCATATTAAGGTCAGCTGGCATGACTTCCACCATCAAAATAATATCGTCCATGATCTAGAGAGTGGGAATTGGTAGTAAATCGCAAATTTTAACCTAAAAATTATGAGAAAATGTAGGAGAAAAGGTCATTATTTCTAAATTGCTTCAGAGAGAAAGTAGCTATGAATCAGGCTTTGGAAAAGGAGAATTTAGAATATTAGAGGATGAAGAGGGGAAGGGACATTCCAGACACTAGGAATTGGGAAGATCAAGGTATAGAAGTAAGCAATCCAGATAAGCCAATGGATGAGGCTACAGCAAAGTTTGCATGGATGGATGTTGTGGGAGACAAAGTTGAAAAAAACACACAGAGAATGAAAGAGCAACAAAATCATTATCTCATTAGGTATCAAAGTGGCTGGGCTGAACATTTTGTATACTTGCATATTAAACCATCTTATAAACCTAAATGACTTTACTTCTCATTTACACATATACAAACAATACTCAAAATGTCTTTTACTACTCTTACACACTATTGGAATGTAAATTAGTTTAGCCATTATGGAAGACAGTATGAGGTTTTCTCAAATAACTAAAAATAGAACTATCCATATGATCTCAGCAATCCCACTACTGGGTATTTATCTGAAGGAAATAAAATCAGTATATTAAAGAGATGCCTGCACTTCCATGTTTATTGCAGCATGATTCACAGTAGCAAAGATCTGGAATCAGCCTAAGGGTCCAGGATGGACAAATGGATAAAGAAAATATGATGATACATATATATATATATGACATATATGTGATGATATATATTATATATACTATGGAATACTATTCTGCCATAAAAAGAATAAAATCCTGTCATTTGCAGCAACATGGGTGGCACTGAAAGTCACTATGTTAAGTGAAATAAGCCAGGCACAGAAAGACAAATACCATGTTCTCACTCACGTGCGGGAGCTAAAAAACTTGATCTTGTGGAGGGAGAGATAATGATAATTATCAGAGGCTGGGAAGGGTGTGTGTGTGTGGCAAGGGGAGATGAAGAGAGGTTGGTTAATGGATACAAACCTACAGTTAGATAGAAGGAATAATTTCTAATGTTAGTTAGCAGAGTAGGGTGACTAGTTATCAACAATGTATTGCGTATCTCAAAACGGCTAGAAGAGAGGTCTTGAAATGTTCTCAACACATAGAAATCATAAATGCTCGAAGTGATGAATATCCTAAATATTCTCACATTCTATGCTTGTAATGAAATAGCACATATACCCCGTAAATTTATACAAATAACATGTATCAATAAAAAATGTCTCGTACTAACATCTGATACCAGTTTATTACAGTGGACACTATTGCCTAACAAACATTCACACTTTCTAATACATTAAATTTCCCTTGGGAAACTACCCCGCTATGTTCTGCCATATTTGTATGGGTGTGACTGTTTCCTTGGTGCCAGGGAGAAACTGGGAAAACCAATTAGCATATCCCATTCTTCTGGTCAAGTAATGGGGTTGATGATGGGCATCTAACCCAATCAGAGACAGGGAGACATGGGGAGACCTTGGCTGGGCTCCTGAGAAAGAAGAGCATTCACATTTCCACAGAATCCAGTGATGTAAGGACATGAGGCTTGACATTGCTACTGTCACAATGGGAGACAGCCTCAGGATGAAGCCAACACTCAGAGAATGACAAAATCAAAATTTGGAGATTAACTGACCTCATATAGCATTGCATAAGCCCCTGAATCAGGTTATGCCTGAAGCTTAGTCCTTGAGCCTTCAGCTATATGAACCAATATATTTCTCTAATTAACTAGGCAAGTTTGAGTTGGATTTTCCATCATTTACTACGGAGTGCTAACTGGTAGAGTTATTTTACACCTTCACAGTTTTCTTTTCTTTTCTTTTTTTTTTTTTTTTTTTGGAGCCCAAAAAAATAATTTGTATCCTTATTAGCTCACTCCTGCAGCCTGTAGGGAAACAGACCAGTTACTCTGTCACCCAGTGACTTTTTAATCTTTGTATATTGAAAGGTTTCCCCAAGTGTTCTTGGAAGTCCTTTTTACTTTCCTAATAATGAAAGCCTAGTTTCAAATACTATTTTTGTTTTATTTTTGATTCACACTATCAATTCTCCTTATTTGGTAAAATTGCAATAAGAACACAAAAATTCAATTGAGACTTGGTTTACAGGGAAATACATTCATGTATGCTTCATATATGAGCAATATTTATAAACACTCAATATTTGGTGCAAAGGTTTTTATTACATGGAAAGATAACCACTGCTAATGATCTGGATGATGTCCTTCCAGACTTATTACCATAAGGCTTATATACATGAGACAAAAATGGGACCATGTTGTAGATACCACACAGCACCATAAAACATAAATTTTATATTTTATGTTTATCTTTTTAACAAATAACACCTTGTGATATATTTTCCCTGCTATCTCTTCTGACTCACAGCTACACTTCTGGGAGTATCACAGAGATTTGAATCAAAAGGCTACTTGGTTCATTATATTCTGAAGTTAAACATGCTTGCACCTAATCTGTGTTTGGATTGGTAGGCCAGAGGGAGTTTCTCTGGGGTTTGAAATATCTCTCACTGGTTTCACTTAGGAGAAATGGACTTTCTTTAAATCATCGGTCTTTAAAAACATCAAGAAATGGTGGTCTTCAACAAATGAGGAGGAATGAAGGAGAATGATCCTATTTTCCAGTCAATTATCACTTTACTTTGGAGACTTTGTGGGAAGACTTACTATGAAAGTTCCTTTTGAAGAACTGAAGTGATCTTATCCCTGACTGAAAATGTAACTCTCTTTCTCTAGTTAATATAATGACCAGTGAAGAGTGTTATTTCAGCTGATTAAAATAGCTTTGTTGTAAAACTGAATTGCTAAATATAATTATTTCCAGGATAACTACTTTCACTGCCACTAATTTAAAAGGGCATTTATGGTTCCACTGGAAAAAGATACTTAAACATAGAAAATTAAATCTGTGAAACATCTTCAAGTAAGTTAAAACAAGAGGCTTAGGCATTCATAAAAATGTTTGATAGCCTACTAAAAAGTTGTTAATTTTGCTGTTGTGTACTATTAACTTTTTAAGTAGTCATTATTTTTAAGAATGATATGTTTGGATTTTAATATGTTGACATTGAAGTAATGGTATGTGTAAGAACCTCTTCTTGGAGAAAGAAAGAGAAGTGGTGGTCAACAATGTCACCACTGAGAATGAGGACAGAGAAAAGACCACATGGGGTTTGATGCAAAGAGAGCACTTGAAACCCCTGGGAGAGCAGATTCAGGGGGTGGCAAGGAGATAAGTGATGTCCAGGAAGCCTGCAGGGGGGAATGGCTGGTGACATTTTGACCATGAAGGTTTTCACAGTGAAAAATGTCATACCAGAGCCAAGTAATTGAACTTTTTGGGTCACTTGGAAAGATTAATTATCCTGAGCTTAATTTTATTGTTCTAGTTATCTATCACGGAGGAAAAAACCAACCCAAAACACAGTGGTTTTTGAACTATAATTCATTTTGCTCATAAATGTGCAATTTGGAAAGGGCTCTGTGTTAGTCTTCTATTATGTGACAAATTATCACAAATTTAGTGGCTTAAAACAACACATATTTGTTATCTTACAGTTTTGTAGGCAAGCAATCCAACACAGTTCTCACTGAGCTAAAATCAAGGTGTCAGCAGGGGTATGTATCTTTCTGGAAGATCCGGGGGCAGAATCTGTTTTCTTGCCTTTTCCAGCTTCTAGAGGATGCCTGTATTCCTTGGCTCACAGTCTCTTCCTCCATCTTCAAAGCCAGCAACAGCTGGTCAGGTTGTTTTCCCACTGAATCACTCTGACCTTCTCTCCTGCTTCTCTTTTCCTCTTTTAAGGACCTTTTTATTGCATTGGGCCCATCTGGATATCCCAGGATAATCTCCCTACTTCAAGGTCAGCTGATTAGCAATTCTATCTGCAACTTGAATTCACCTTTGCCATGTAATGTAACATATTCATAGGTTCTCGGAATTAGGATATGTACATCTTCCCATTATTCTGCCTACCACAGGCTCATTGGGGATAATGGCTCATCTCTATGCCACACAGCATCACCTGGGGCAGCTGGAGTGGGACTGGAACATCGACTTCCATGACAGCCCATCTATGTGGCTGGCAGGTTGGTGAGCTCAGCTCCTCTCTGTGTGGGCATCTCCAGGGGGCTGCTTTGGCTTTTTCACAATGTGATGGCTGGCTTTGAAGAGCTATTATTCCAAAGGACATTAACTGGAAGATGCCTGTGTCTTAAGTCCTGAGCCTGGAAATTGACACAGTGTCACTTCCAACATATTCAGTTAGTTAACGTAGTCACAGAGCCCATCTAGACTCAAGGGGAAGGAGCGTCGCGCCCCAACTCTCAATGGAAGGAGTGTCAAAGAATTTGTAGACACCTTTGCCAGGCGTGGTGGCTCACACCTGTAATCCCAGCACTTTGGGAGGCAGAGGAGGGCGGATCACGAGGTGAAGAAATTGAGACTATCCTAGCCAACATGGTGAAAACCCATCTTTACTAAAAATACAAAAATTAGCTGGGCATGGTGGTGCATGCCTGTAGTCCCAGCTACTCAGGAGGCTGAGGCAGGAGAATCACTTGAACCTGAGAGATGGAGGTTGCAGTGAGCCGAGATCATGCCATTGCACTCTAGCCTGGGGACAGAGACTCCGTCTCAAAAAAAAAAAAAGAATTTGTAGACACCTTTAATTCTCCATATTCCCCTCTGGTAAAAAAGGGATAATCTTTACTTGCAGTATTGCTGGCAGAATTAGAAATGATGTGTGTAGAGTGACTCATAATATTCCTACCGCATGTATAACAATGCACGGAAGAAATCAATTCTCAAGTGTTTGTAGAATGAATATGTGTGAATACATGAATACTGTGGTTCTTAATATTCGTAGGTTTGGATGAAGATTATAGTTCCTTTCCCCAGAAAACTGTACACATGCACTATGTATACCTTTTGGTATATTTCAGGGGATTCCCAGACAAGGTTAAGATCCTTAGGACTAAGATACCAAGTAACAGCGGATTAAAACGCTGCAGGGCTATTGTGCATGTGCTGTGAGACATAATTTGGATTTGTTTCCTTTTTAGATATGGGGCTGGGAAGAGTTTTTATACTTGCTTCCAAGATAGCCTGCTTTGCATTTTTTTAATTTAGTTAGGGATGTGGGGAAAAGATATTCCATTTTAAGTGCTTGCCTCTGTTGTTTTATTTTTATTTTTTATTTTTGCTCATATTGCTCACATAAAGGAAATGCAATAATCTTCAAGAAAGGGGGTGAATATTTTCATTCTTCTTGCCAAAGCTCTTAATCTTTCGTAATACTGAATAATTGCACTTTCATGCAACTGATCTTTATTTCAAAAGTTTTTTTTTTACTTAAGAAGGATTTATTTTTCCTAATGATCAAAATCTGAGAATTTAAATAATACAGAAATAAAATAGAAAAGGAAAGGTCTTTATTATATGGAAGGATAACCACTGCTAATGATCAGGATGATGTCCTTCCAGACTTACTACCATAAGACTTACATACATGAAACAAAAATGGGATCATGTTGTAGATACCACGCAGCACCTTTTGCCCTTAAATATTGGGCACACCTTTCTATGCTAGTGCTTATCGGTCTACTTCAGACTCTTTGGTGGCTGGATAATCTTCCATTATGTGATGTATCAGAATATATTTTATCAAATTATAAAACTTTCATTAGAAGATTTGTGTGATGTATATAGCTATAATAGCCCACTGAACCATCAGAAAAGGAGTTTATTTTGTTTTTCCTTCCCTTCCTTGCCCCTCATTTCATTCTCATACTGGTTTCACTGAAAGACTCTACTGGGAAACCCGCCTGGATGATTTCCCCCTTGATCATTTATTTGTTTTGATACTGCCGCAATCTGCAGTGGAAAGAGCTCTGAGAGTCCAGAAACCTGGGATCTAAATCTGCTGCTCTATGCTTAACTGCACAGTTTCCTCACTTCTCAGCACTGGTTCCTCAACTGCATAAGAGAAGTGGATTAGATGGCCTCTGATTGCTTTTGCCCATCTCTAGTTGGATTTATTGAGTTGACCTTATGCTAAGCATTGCACCAGGAGCTTTCTAGGTTGCCCTTATACCAATTGCATTAGGTAGATAATATAATTCCAATTTCTTACACAGAGAGAATGAAGGCAAGGAGAATGTAAGAACTCAGAAGGCAAGAAGAGAAGCTGGCATTAGAATGCCGTTGAACAAGAGAAAGAGTTGGAGATGCTGAGTTCTGGAGGCAGCTCTACCTAAGCTAAAGGCCTGGAGTCTACCAGCATTTGAGTTTATGGTACAGTTTCACATGTATTCTTTCTTTTTCTTTTTTTTTTTTGAGATAGAGTCTCGCTCTGTTGCCCAGGCTGGAGTGCAGTGGCGCGATCTTGGCTCACTGCAAGCTCCGCCTCCCGGGTTCATGCCATTCTCCTGCCTCAGCCTCCTGAGTAGATGGCACTACAGGCGCCCACCACCATGCCCGGCTAATTTTTTTGTATTTTTAGTAGAGTCGGGTTTTCACCATGTTAGCCAGGATGGTCTGGATCTCCTGACCTCGTGATCCACCCTCCTTGGTCTCCCAAAGTGCTGGGATTAAAGGCGTGAGCCACCACGCCTGGCCTCACATGTATTCTTTCAATTGTGCTTCCCTATGTAGATAAGAAAATAATTTTATTTATTTACTTTTATTTATTTGGTTTTTTCGAGATGGAGTCTCACTCTGTCACCCAGGCTGGAGTGCCGTGGCGCGATCTTGGTTCACTGCAACCTCAGCCTCCCGGGTTCAAGCAATTCTCCTGCCTCAGCCTCCTGAATAGCTGGGACTACAGGCACCCGCCACCATGCCTGGCTAATTTTTTATATTTTTATTAGAGACAGGGTTTCACCGTGTTAGCCAGGATGGTCTCGATCTCCTGACCTCGTTATCCGTCTGCCTTGGCCTTCCAAAGTGCTGAAATTACAGGCGTGAGCCACTGCACACGGCCTTATTTTTAAAATTAATTTAATTTAATTTTTTTTTTTTTTTTTTTTTTTTGAGACAGAGTCTTGCTCTGGTTCCCCGGGATGGAGTGCAGTGGTGCTACCTCAGCTCACTACAGCCTCTGTCCCTAGGGTTCAAGTGATTTTATGCCTCAGCCTCTGAAGTAGATGGGATTACAGGCGTGTGCCACCACACCCAGCTAATTTTTGTATTTTTAGTAGAGATGGGGTTTCACCATGTTGGCCAGGCTGGTCTCGAACTCCTGGCCTCAAGTGATCTGCCCGTCTAGGCCTCCCAAAGTGCTGGGATTACAAGTATGAGCCACTGCACTCGGCCTTTGTTCCCATTTTATTTATTTATTTATTTATTTATTTTTGTTTTATTATTATTATTATTTTTTTTTGAGAGGGAGTTTCGCTCTTGTTGCCCAGGCTGGAGTGCAATGGTGCGATCTTGGCTCACTGCAACCTCCGCCTCCCCGGTTCAAGTGATTCTCCTGCCTCAGACTCCCTAGTAGCTGGGATTATAGGCGACTGCCACCACGCCCAGCTAATTTTTGAGCTGTTTATTCTCGTTTTAAACATAATAAAACAGAGAGGTTTAGAGGCTTGTATGAGACCATATAGATAGGAAGTAGTATTAGAGAGAATTAATTTCTTGGTTAGCAGATAACAAATTAGGCCTTCTGATTCAGTTCTATTGACCATTGAGAATTCATATAGCATTACTTAAATTCCCTGTGCTAATTTTCCAGTTAATGTAGATGAGGGAAAAGATCCCGAAACCCAAAATTGAGAAGCAGCCATTGGGAAGAAAATATTTTTAGAAATCAATATACAACATCTGCATAGATATTTCCATCTTACAGTCTTAAAATTAACTTAAAGTTTTATTGACATTTTCAAAAAATGTACTCATCTTTTAATAATAGTATACTTAGGAAACTGGCAATGAGCATCCTTTAAAATGAGTAATGGACTCTGTCAAGCAGGCAAACATTTGTCAAGGGAATAAGAAGAAAAAGATATTTACCAATCCTGTGAGTCTCTAGTTTTAGTTCTGCTTGTGAACAACAGGCCGTAAGTCCCTAAGGGGATCATCTTCCTTCCTGGGTATTTAAGGTATTCCAAATCACCTTAGTTAAACAAACTCCATAGTCAAGTAAAACTCATTGTTTCTAGTGCAAGACTTTAATAGTTGCTTCTTATCTTAATTTCATTTCCATAGTTGCATTTCAAAAGAAAACTTCAAACTATATAAAGCACATGGGAATTTCCCATCTGATAGGAAGATCAAATGGGGATGTACTTACTCATTGCCCTCAAGTGTCCCTGCTGGGCATTAGAATGAGTCTTGCTTAGAAAACAGGCAAGAGATCTAAGGCTCTTAGGATCCATTCCATCTCTACATATAAACACTGTGGCTACTTGGAATTGGTTTTGTGATCTCACTTTTAAACTTGTACTTTTGTCCTAACTAGTTCTGGTTTCAATTACACATTTGGCTCAGCTCTGAATCAACTTCCACCATGCCTCTCTCTCTTGGTAATAGTCCTGCTTGCCTCTTCCTCCTTTCCCCCTTCACTGGTCATTGTAGAGACTCCTTCCTTGCCCTGGGTTTCACACGATTTTCTCCAATCTCAATAAAGTACTCTTTGTCATTTCCAAGTGTATTTTTTCCTCCCCCTATGCTTTGTATGCCAGAAAGAAAAAAATCACTCTTTGTCCCCTCAAAGAAGGGAGAATTTGCTGTTTGCCCAAGTAATTCTTGGTTTTAGGGCCATGCTGGACCCTTTTTGTATATGGGGCCACCTCAGTTTAGGAGCAGAAAATAAATATCTGGTAAGTGTCCGGACTGAGTATCTGATAGATTCTTTCACTTGCAATTCCAATGAGGAAATGTCTAGGGTTTTCATATCAACATATATTTGCAATATTCTCCCAAATGGTCATGGTCTTGGAGAGTGTTCTGGGTGTGAGAGAAGGCATAGTCCTCCCTAAATGTTGAGTAGGTTCCTTTCTCTTGGCTTTCTCCAGGGTGACTGCATTTCCTGTTCTCTTTAGTTACACCTGGTTTAAGTATTAGTTAAGGTAGAGGTTTCAGCCTCTGTAATGTATACTCAAAATAATTGAGACTTTTTCTTTTATCCTTAAATAACATTCAAGAATAAGTTGTCTGGGGATAATTGTGGTTTCATAATGTTGGGACCCATGTTTCATCCATCTCATTGCTCTGCCATTTCCAACATGCGGCTCCTACCTATAGCCAGATATGACTGCTCTCATTGTTGCACATGTCCGTCCACATCACAGTCAGTAGGAAGGAAGAAAAGAGGGAAGCAGAGATCTTTTCCTTTACTTTAAGGACATAAGAATGAATTCCAACATTACCACTGCTTAGATTTTATTGGCCAAGACTTAGTCAAATGACCAAAGTTGGCTGCAAAGGAGACTGATGGCCATGTGCCCAGATATAATTTTGGGATTCTATTTCTAAAGGAAGATGGGGAGAATAGATATTGAAGGATAATTAACAACCTCTGCCACAGTCAGTGCCTTTAACTACATCAATATCTGTGCACACGCTTTTTCTCACAAACAAAGCATATTTATTTCCTTTCCTATCAAAGAGGAGATAACTCAAAGGTCCTATCTAATTACCACATCTTGAGCAAAGTCTATGTGTAATGCTCTCATTTTGTCTGGGTATGTTTCCTCGTGGCCTAGCAACCTATGAACCAAAAAATAAGTTATCTCTCCTTCACAACATAATAACCACAGTTAAGACTCCATTTGGAAAAGGAAAGAGGCTGTCACTGGTCCAGATGAACAGAAACTGCTAGGATCCCTTCCCTGGGAATAGATCTTCACACGGCAACATTTTGTTCTGTTTTCTAGGAGGAACTCTGTTTATAGTCTCCCATGGCCTCATCTGTGGTGGACACTGGAGAATAAACCTTTCTTAAAGGCTGCATAGCATTGTACCCCATTTTCCTGCTGGTGTAGGTGTGCAGTTATGTGGAATATTATTTATTTACTCCTCTAAATTATTTATTTTTCTCCTTCTCTACCCTAATATTTTTTCTGGGAGACTGACAGGATTACCTCAATAGAACTTCCTTGTTCTGTTCTCAATTGGGTTCAGCCAATGGGGAGCCCTGGAGGAAGATCAGAGGAAGGGAAATGTTGGGGTATTTCTTCCCCTGGCTCTCTCCTTCACAGGGTTGCCCTAGGCTTTTGGTGTCCCTCAAGCAAAGGTCTTGTTGCCTGTCAGGCATCTCTTTTTGTCTGCTACTTTCAATAACTGTTTTCTCTCCTCACTAAAGGATGGTAATAGCACCCCACTGTTCCAAGCTGAAGGGGTGACCTACTCTTCCTTTCCGTCTGCTACTTCTTCTCACCATGTACAAATAATTCCTTAATTAAACTCTCCTCAAATTACAGAATTTAAGTCCTTCCTAATGGGACTCTGACTAATACAGGAGCAGAAGCCAAAAAACAACAGGACTATAATTTCCTTGGAAATAAAATATCCCCCTCCTTGCCTGCCCCAGTTAAATTTTCTGGTTTACTTGCATCATTAGTTTCAGGTACAAGTAACCACAAACATAGATCTGACCCTAATACAGTTTTGAAACTAAAGTATCTGACCTACTTACTGCCCTCTGTGCTCTGTCCATTTGCCCTCTCAATTTTAATATGGCCATCTTCAGGCCATTTAAAACAATGGACTGAGTGGGAGGCCACAGCCATCATCTGATATTTGGACTGAGTTGGCACTCACTGACTGTCAGGGACTTTATCAAAAGTGCTCAAAAAAGGTTTGCAGGCCACATTCTCCTCCTCCTCCTCTGTTTCTTTTTCTTTCTCTCTTTCTTTCTCTTTCTTTCTTTCTTTCGTTCTTCTTTCTTTCTTTCCTTCTGTCTCTTTTTCTTTTTTTCTTCTTTCTCTCCTTCCTTCCTTCCTTCCTTCCTTCCTTCCTTCCTTTCCTTCTCCATTTTATGGGGGGCCACATTCTAATTTCCACTTACAGCTGCTCTTGAGAGCTGCCTTTTATTCTTGCTTGTGTTCAGTAAAGAAGAATTGGCTTTTTTGGCTGGGCACGGTGGCTCACACCTGTAACCCCAGCACTTTAGGAGGCTGAGGCAGGAGGATTGCTTGAAGCCAGGAGCTTGAAATCAGCCTGAGCAATATGGTAAGAATCCGTCTCTACCCCCCAAATTAGCGAGATATGGTGGCCCAAGGCTGAGGTAGAAGGATCGCTTGAGCCCAGGAGGCTGGGGGTGCAGTGAGCTCTCTCTGCACCACTGCCTGGGTGACAGAGCGACACCGTTTCTCCAAAAAACAAAACAAAAAACCAAAAAGACTTTTTTTAAAGCTTTGAGCACCCAAATTACTGCACTTTCACTCAATTTATATTTCAGGCAAGACAGAAAATGCCTCTTTTCATAAAATAGAGTTCTCCTCCCTTAGGGGAAACTATTTCAGACTTTATCTCTTCTGTAAGATTTTGCTTCAAGTGGCAAGAAGCAGCCAATACACACCAAGATCCTGAGTTTTTCCAACTAGTTGCCTTAGAGTTACAGACTCTGACAGTTTATGGCTTACTGTCCAATGTATGGCAGGTAACAGTTTAGCCAAAGTTTCATTATGACATAATAAGTCACCAGCTTTCCACCCTGGCTTATCTGAATATTTGCTGTTTCCTGTTCAATTGCTATATTAATATTACATATGTCTTTTGTTGCGGAAGTCCCCCTTCCAGATACTGCTTCTATATTAGTTAGATATAGATTTAACTGTTATAACAAAGATCCCCAAATACCAGTGGCTGAAGAAAAACAGAAGTTAATTTCTTTCTCATGTTTCAACCTAAGTGTAAGCTGACCATACCTAACATGGCAGCTCCATGATGTCAAGGCTGTAGCTTGTCGTCTTTAATGTGTGACCTCTTTAGCATGTGACTTCCATGTTTTTTGTGTTAAGATGACTTCTCTAGCTTTTGCTAGAATGTCCATGTCTCAATCATGAGGAAGCAGAAAAAAGGAAAGTGGTGGGCATGACCCATTTCTTTAAGAATATAACTGGGGAGTTATAAATGTCACTTACTCATCTCATTGGCCAGACCATGGTGACACCATCACACCTGGCTTTAAAGAAGCTTGGAAAGTATAGCTCTACTACCGTGGGTGGCTATGTTACAGGAAAGGAGTCCTGATCCAGACCCCAAGAGAGGGCTCTTGGATCTCGCTCAAGAAGGAATTCAGGGTGAGTTGACAGTGCAAAGTGAAAGCAAGTTTATTAAGAAAGTAAAGAAATAAAATAATGGCTACTCCATAGACAGAGCAGCCTTGAGGGCTGCTGGTTGCCCATTTTTATGGTTATTTCTTGATGACATGTTAAACAAGGGGTTGATTATTTATGCCTCCCCTTTTTAGTCCATATAGGATAACTTCCTGACGTTGCTATGGCATTTCTAAACTGTCATGGTGCTGGTGGGAGGGTAGCAGTGAGGACGACCGGAGGTCACTCTTGTCGCCATTTTGGTTTTGGTGGGTTTTGGCGATCTTCTTCACTGCAACATGTGTTACCAGCAAGGTCTTTATGACCTGTATTTTGTGCTGACCTCTTATCTCATCCTGTGACTGAGAATGCCTTAACCGTCTGGGAATGCAGCCCAGTAGGTTTCAGCCTCATTTTATCCAGCTCCTATTTAAGATGGAATTGCTCTGGTTAACCTACTTCTGAGAAATTTTGGGGCTTTACTAATTAAGAAAGAAGAGGAGCTGGCGTGGTGGCTCATGCCTGTAATCCCAGCACTTCGGGAGGATGAGGTGGGTGGATCACCTGAGGTCAGGAGTTCACAACCAGCCTGGCCAACATGGTGAAACCCTGCCTCTACTAAAAATACAACAATTAGCCAGGCATGATGGCGGGTGCCTGTAATCCCAGCTATTTGGGAGGCTGAGGCAGAAGAATCACTTGAACCCAGGAGGCAGAGGTTGCAGTAAGCTGAGACAACGCCATTGCACTCCAGCCTGGGCAACAAGAGTGAAACTCCATCTCAGGAAAAAAAAAAAAAAAAAAGGAGAATGAATATTGGAAAGAGTCAGCAATCTTTGTCACGTTAAACCTGAATCTGAATCATATTTCTCTAAAAAGTCTGATGTCTGTAACCCTACAATAATGAGTTACGTTGGCTCCTCAGTTTTCTTCAGTGGGTCTGAAATATTTTATCCCCCAGAAAACTCAGACTAGAGATCTAGCTAGCCTTTTGGAACTCTCTGAATGTTGAAAAAACTCCCTTAAAAAAAAGACTTCTGTTACTCTCTACCAAGAATCACATAATTCAATATTTTGTTAAAATGGTAGATGGAGTTCTCCAGTCTCCAAGGGAACTTTATTTCTGATGTATGTGGAACTATAATAACAAGGAGACCAGAAGTTAGATGGGGAAATTACATCTGAGTTTGCCTCAGCCAAAGTTTAAAAATGGTCCTGTAAGCCTTTTAAATTTTTTTCAAATAACTTACTTTCTGGCAAGTATCTCCAAGTAGTAGAATCAGAAAGAGACTTGAAAAAGCCCAGGACTGACTCTAGAGTTAAAAATATTCTGCTTAACTCTCTCCCTTTCTGCACAAACAGAAAATGGTTATTTGAAGAAGTGATTGACTCCAGGGCGAGAGCAAGAAAAGTACAATAAAAATTTGAAACATCTTCCACAGCCGGAAAGTAAGAAGTATTCAAAAGGTGATGTGGAGTCTTACCAAAAGGATATAGGAGTTAATTGGGAAAAGTACTCGGCCAAATCTAGAACAATTGAGCAAAAAAAAATTTTTTTAGGTAATTGATTATAAACCATAAAATAGAATAAACATTCATGAGTCTATATTGATATAAATAAATAATAAATAAACAAAAACAGGAATAGGTAGACATTTCTTTTCTTTTTCTTTTTTTTTGAGACAGTGTCTCACTCTGTCACCCAGGCTGGAGTGCAGTGGCATGATCTCAGCTCACTGCAACCTCCATCTCCCAGGTTCAAGCAATTATCCCTGCCTCAGCCTCCCGAGTATCTGGGATTACAAGTGCCCGCCATCGTGCTCTGCTAATTTTTGTATTTTTAGTAGAGACAGGGTTTCACCATGTTAGCCAGGCTGGTCTTAAACTCCTGATCTCTGGTGATCCACCTGCTTTAGCCTCTCAAAGTGCTGCTGAGATTTCAGGCGTGAGCCACTGTGCCTGGCCGACAGTTTTTTCTTATTTTAAAATCGCGATTAATAAATGTTGAAGCAGGCCTGGTGTGGTGGCTCATGCTTCTAATCCTAGCACTTTGGGAGACTGAGGTGAGTAGATTGCTTCAGCTCACAAGTTTGAGACCAGCCTGGGCAACATGGCAAAATCCTATCTCTACGAAAAATACAAAAATTAGCTGGGTGTGGTGGCATGCACTTGTAGTCTCAGCTACTCGGGAGGCTGAGGTGGGGAGGAGAACCCGAGCCTGGGAAGTCAAGGCTGCAGTAAGCTGTGATTGTGCCATTGCACTCCAGCCTGGGTGATGGAGTGAGACCCCGCCAAAAAAAAAAAAAAAAAAAAAAAAAAAAAGAGAAACAATGAGGAAATAGAAAATCATCGTTTGACAAACACCTCAGTAATAGATACTATAGGTAAGATTTATTAATGGATGCTTAAAATGAATGAGTAAAAGTGATGAGAAAAAGGATATTCACAGAAGCTCAAAGTATCTTTCCATGAAATACTCATTAGTTACAGTGAGAAATTATTACAGAGGGGAAACTTGGTAGACTTGACTTTAAACAAGAAATCAAAGTTAGCATCAGTAATGAGACACATTGGCATCACGTTCTTTTAGATAAGATGCACTGAGAAGGGCTCAACAGAACTTCTATGGGCATTCTTTTTCGTAATTTTTCTATATATATTTCTATCTTATAGCCAGACATTCTTGCCAAAAATGTATAAATAGCATTTAATCATGAGGGAATATCAGACAAACTAAGGTTAAGAGATATTTTACAAAAAAAAACTAGCCAATACTCTTAAAAAATGTAAAGGTCAAGAAAGATAGAGAAAGGCTACAGAAGTGTCCAGACTGAGGAGACAAAGGAGATATGACAACTATGTGCAGTGTCAGATTCTGGATTGGATCCTGGACCAGGAAAAAGGGTATTAGTGGGACAATTGGTGAAATTTGAATAAATACTGTACACTAGTTAATAGTATAATATCAATGTTAATTTCCTGGGTTTGATAATTTTACTGTGGTTAGGAGAGATATTAACATTTAGGGAAGCTGGGTAGAGGGTATATGTGAAGTCTTTGTATACTACTTATATACATTTTTTCTATTTTAAGTCTAAAACTATCTCAAAATAAGCTTTTCTCCTCCCTTCCCCTCCCCTCCTCTCCCCTCCCCTCTCCTCTCCTCTCCTCTCCTTTCCTTTCTTTCCTTGACTGAGTCTCACTCTGTAGCCCAGGCTGGAGTGCAGTGGCATGATCTTGGCTCACTGCAACCTCCCTGTCCCGGGTTCAAGTGACTCTCCTGCCTCAGCCTCCTGAGTAGCTGGGATTACAGGCGCCCACCATCACATCTGGCTAATTTTTGTATTTTTCGTAGAGGCAGGGTTTCACCACGTTGATCAGGTTGGTCTCGAACTCCTGACCTCAGGTGATCCGCCCTCCTTGGCCTCCTGAAGTGCTGGGATTACAGGTGTGAGCCCCCATGCCCCACCCAAAATAAGCATTTTTCTCAAAACAAATAAAATGCTGACAAGGCTTGGGAGGTAATCACAGGTATTGAGTAGGTTCTTCCTTCCCTCATATGTAACTGAGTTGGATTTTGAAAGCATTCTGATTGCGTTCATATGCTTTATTAGCAAAACTTATATATTGCTAACTTCTTATCCATCCTTCCCTGGAATTTTATTTTTCTTGACTCTATGTTGTAGTTTAGCAACCCGAACTGTATGCAGTATTCCATATATGACAATACTGGAATGAGCTACTGTTTTGTATTCAATACCTTATTCTGACAAAGCATGGCTTTACCTTTGGCTACAGCACCATACTGGCTCTATACTTTTAGAGAACTATAGTGTTTTTAAGATCCAGCTTCAGTCAGGCACAGTGACTTATTCCTGTAATCCCAGTACTTTGAGAGGTTGAGGCAGGAGGATAGCTTGAGGCCAGCTGTTGGAGACCAGCCCGATCAACATAAGTGAGACCCTGTCTCCACAAAAAAAATTAAAAAAAAAAAATCAGTCTCCTGATTATGACAAAAGAAGAGCATTAAAATTGTGTTGGGAGGGGGCTTGGATTATCTGTGCCCAACCAACACGCCATGGATTACCCCAATTTACATGAATTCTTCTGCCTTAAATTTTTTTTAATCTTAAAAAATTTTTATAGATGTAGGGGGTACATTTGCAGGTATGTTACCTGAATATATTGTGTTATGGCGGAGTTTGGGCTTCCAGTGTATCCATCACCTGAATAGTGAACACTGTACCCAATAGATAATTTTTTTAACCCTCACTTGTTTCCCACCCTTTCTCCTCTTGGAGTCCCCTATGTCTATTATTTCCCTCTATACGTCCACGTGTACCCATTGTTTAGCTGCCTCTTATAAGGCAGAACATGATTTTTTTGTTTTTTACTTTTTTGTTCACTAACAGTGATTTCTCTGCAGTGCAGGAAGTGGTTGAATCTGGCATCTCAGACATGGTTGGAGCTATCTATTTAATAATGGGCTGGAAACTTATTTGCATGGGGGTTGAAGAGCTTCCTGGAAAAGTACTCCTGTGAGTTCTTGCTTGATCCTCAGACAAATCAGCATTTCCGACAGTAGAGTGGAGCAATCTTACAGAAGGCTGTTGGCAAAATTTAATGAAAGTTCTTCCAGAAGAGAGTTCCTATGGGTGAAGCTCCAGACATGTGAGCATGACTCAGGATACAAGTTCTAGGGAGGAGGACAGAAAAATCTGAGTGCCATATGCTGTCAGTCATCAGGATTTGTCTTTCAGCAAAGCCCCTTCAGCAGAGCAAGAAGATTTTGAGTGAAATGACTAAGAGCTGCCCTACTGAATTATGTCATATATATTCAACACCATGGTATTGGAGTTCTTGCAATAATGTTACACAAAAATGTAGGGAGCCCCTCTTCTGCAGTTTGAAAGCTAAGGGCTAGAGGGTCACTAGGGTAGAATTACAGAATCTGGTCCAGGAATGAGGAAGATCATGACACCCAGGAGAACACTGTATATTTGAGGTTAAATAAAATGCATCTTTTTTCCTTGTTACTTACCTCTTCAGCCTCTCTATTACCATACTCAGATATGGTTCTTGATTACAAAATAATGTTTATTTTCCTTCAGTCAAGTATATGTTCAGTAATTCTATTAGATTGTTTAGTTTGGATGTTAAATTTCTGCAGTCCTTATTAGAAGTTTAAAAATGAACCAATAAGACTTTTACTTTTTAATATATTACCTTTCTTTACCATTTACTGCCTATAATAGTTAATTCTGCCATTAACTGACATTTTTCTTTAAGTTTTTCAAGACTTATGGGTATATGTCATCTCTAAAACATACTAATGTAATTAATTAAATAGGATTAGAACCTCATGTAATTTACAATTTGATCTAATATCTCTGACTTCAAAACAGTTTATGAATATAATTTTGCTTAAAGCTCCTTAAGTGGCTTTCTGTTTTCTCTTTTTAATATAATATGCGAGAGTGACCCTTATATTCTATACATTTAAATATATTATCTTCAATCTTTTGAGGAATTAGTATACCCATTTTTTTAAATGAAAAAAAAAATACTGAGATCCAAAGAGTTTACATAAACCTAGAAAACTGTGACTTTGAACTTTGTCTACAAACTTTAGAGTTTGTAGTTTTTCCTGTATGCCATGATTCTTAAACCTTCAGGTAAATCCCAGAAAATCTCCAACAGATACTAGCTGCCTTTTGCTTTCTGATGCATATAGTAACTTCTACAAAATTGAATAGGAGTCCCATTCCCTCTAGAATCAGATTTCTTTGAACATCAACCAAAAAGGAGTAAAATGAGAAGAAAGTATACTCACTAGCTCTTTTTTTTTTTTTGGATAATTGATTAATTTTCTATAGATCTCTGGCCTAATTTGGAGTCAGGCCTTTTCGAATTACTTTTGGTTTGAGCATATGCTTATTTTAATGTTTTATTTTTTATTTATTTTTTGAGATGAGCTCTTACTATATTGCCCAGGCTGATCTTGAACTCCTGGGCTCAAGTGATCCTCCCATCTCAGCCTCCTGAGTAGCTAGGGTTGCAGGCATGTGCCATTGTGCCTGGCTCATTTTCATGCTTTTAAAAAAAGTTCTAAGGAGCCACTTCTAGATCTCAGTTTAAGAAACTACATCCTGGCTGGGTGCAGTGGCTCACACCTGTAATCCCAGCACTTTGGGAGGTCAAGGTGGGCAGATCACTTGAGGTCAGGAGTTTGAGACCAACCTGGCCAACATGGTGAAACCCAGTCTCTACCAAAAAGTACAAAAATTAGCCAGGCATGGTGGCATGTGCCTGTAGTCCCAGGCACTCGGAGTCTGAGGTGGGAGAATCACCTGGACCCAGGAGGCGAAGGTTACAGTGAGCCGAGATTGTGCCACTGCAGTCCAGTCTGAGTGATGAAGTGAGACCATGTCTCAAAATAAATAAAGAAAGAAAGAAATAAATTTTAAAAATAAAAAAATAAAAAAAACTACACCCTCTTTGACATCCAATAAATAGTACTTTTTGAATCTCTACATACTGCCTGGGAATGGGAAAATTTAAGCTATTAGACTAAACTTCAAAATAGTTACAAATCAACAAATTTCGCTTCTTTTACAATGTAATCTTTAGAGCAGCTTTGGCTTCTATTCAGTTGGCTTGGTAATGCAAGGAATTATGGACTTAAGTAATTGTATCCATAGTGGGGAGAGCATTTCCTATCAGGAAATAGTGCTTTTCATTCATGTATTAGGAGTTACTGTGCCACATGGAGCATAGATATTTATGGAATTTAATTTTGTTAAATAATTTTTTCTATTCATACAGTATCTTTCTGTTTCATTCAATGTCTGTGCATCCTAGAAGAGAAATATTCATAGCATTTAAGGTAAAGAGGGATCTTAAAATAATTTGGAGCATAAATTAATTCTTATCTAGAAGTTTTCAGTTATCAGCAACATAATCATTGTTTCACATTTCAAACAATGCAATATGATCATTATATACAGGGCGTAGCATAATTTTTTTCTTTTAAAATGTCCAGTTTTCCCTGTTTTTATTTTCTTACCCATGGTAAGAAGTTAGAAATATATATATATATAGAAATATATATATATAATTATATATATAGAAATATATATATAATTATATATATAGAAATATATATATAGAAATATATATATAATTATATATATAGAAATATATATAATTATATATAGAAATATATATAATTATATATATATAGAAATATATATAATTATATATATAGAAATATATATATAATTATATATATAGAAATATATATATAATTATATATATAGAAATATATATATAATTATATATATAGAAATATATATATATCATGTAAGAAGTAAATAGTGTATACACACACACACACACACACACACTATAGTATATATATATATATTTCACCAGGGTGGAATGCAGTGGTGCGATCTCAGCTTACTGCAACCTCCGCCTCCTAGGTTCAAGCAATTCCCCTGCCTCAGCCTCCCGAGTAGCTGGGACTACAGGTACGCACCAACATGCCCAGCTATTTTTGTATTTTTAGTAGAGACAGGGTTTCACCATGTTGGCCAGGATGGTCTCGATCTCCTGACCTCGTGGTCTGCCTGCCTCAGCCTCCCAAAGTGCTGGGATTACAGGCATGAGCCACTGCGCCTGGCCCCAAGTTATGTAGTTTCTTTAAGGGAGCAAGCCCTATGTAGATCTCTGCAAAAAAGAGAAAATATTTCCATTAATTTGGCAAGACATAGGTATCACCAGATCTTTGAGAGCTCAGCATGTGCTTTCTAATCCACTTTCCTAAACACTGCTTAGAGAGTCATGTAATAAGTAAATAGTATATATATATATATACATATTCACACACACTTACTATAGTATATATAGTAATATATACTGTAGTAATAGTATATATTACTAAATATACTATTGTATACTATACTAACAGTATATATTACCACATATACTATTGTATACTATGCTAACAGTATATATTACCACATATACTATTGTATACTATCCTAACAGTATATATTATCACATATACTATTGTATACTATACTAACAGTATATATTACCACATATACTATTGTATACTATACTAACAGTATATATTACCACATATACTATTGTATACTATACTAACAGTATATATTACCACATATACTATTGTATACTGTACTAACAGTATATATAGTACTACATATACTATTGTATACTATCCTAACAGTATATATTACTATACATATACTGTTAGGATATATATATATATATATATATATATATAAAACTATATATACTATTATATACCATACTAATAGTATATATTACTATATATACTATTATATACCATATAATAGTATATATTACTATACATACTATTATATACTATATAATAGTATAAAATATATGCTATTACTATATATACTATACTATAGTATACTATATACTATAGTGTGTATATATGATAGTATATATACTATTATAAACTATATATGCTATATATACTATGCTAATAGTATGTTATATACTATTACTATATATACTATATAGTATATATAGTATACATACTATATTATAGTGTTCTATATAGTATATATAGTGTATATATATCTCATATATACAGTATATACTATATCTGTAGTATATAGTGTGTGTATATATGTATATAAGCAAATTCATGACATCTCAAATCTATAGCACCAGATTCTAACAATTAACAATTCAGATATTTTGTTTTTATCTCAGTAAATTTGCTTTTATTGGTTGGTAATCTGTTACCAAAAGGAACATTTTGTTAACTATTACTATTGTATTCAATACCACTGTATTCACTGTATCTGATATTTTCTGCCTTGGCTTGTTTTCTAACATCTGTCAAAAGCAAAAATGCTGTAGTAACATTTGACTGGGACATTAGAAGCTGGAGTTAAAGTACTGAAATATCTTAGGTCTTTTTTGGAGACAAATACTGTGGAACATTTTTCCTGTGCTTTATTTTGTATTTACAGCTAAAGCTTTAATTAGAAAACAGAAAGAAAATGTCTAAAACAAAACAAATAAAAAAATGAGTCCAAAAGAAAGTAATTTATATTTACCTTAGAAATTGCTAATTTCCTTTTAGGATTTCACCAGTTTTTATGGTGCTTAGATGATTTTAGCTGTCCTTTAGAGAAATAGATAAAGCTCTTAGAGAAAAAAGAGCAATTTGCCTCTCCTATATTTTAATTGCTCGTGTTAATAATTAAGGCAATATGTTCATTGTTAGAGATTATTCAGGTGCCACAGCCCTTGGGGTTTCTTTTAGAAATTAAGAACAATATTGTGATGTTATAAACAGGATTTTATTTTAATATGTACAGTGTTAATATTTTTTAATCAATACTATTTTTATGATCCATTATATAAAAATGACTGCTTCACTCTTTTGATTACAATCAATTCTATTGTGATAATACTGTTATTTATGGAAACTTTATAGAGTCCAGTGCTACAACAAAGGTCCTGTTTTGTTTTCTACTTGTAATAGAATCTTAGAGTTGGAAAGGACTTTAGAGATCACCCTACTTTCCTTCTTAGTGTTGAATCTCTTCTATAGAGTCCCAGGTAGATTATGACTGATGGTTTCACTGAACACCTCCAAAAAGCACTCTGCTTTTTCTGGAAGCTCCTTGCCACTCACAGAGAGCACTAGCTTTTGCTGGTCCTCCACATCTCCTTTTCTCCCCCTCTCCGCAAACACACAAACAAAACACTACTTTGTCGCTTCTACATGTTGGTCTTCTTTCTGTCTTCCAGTCTAGAGCATTTACGATGAACTCAAATCAATACTAATACAGCCTAAACTTTGACGGATTTTGGGAAAGTGCTTTGACATCTTTTTGAATTTTCAAAGATTCTAGGCAGGTAGGAAACTGGAATTGTGCTCATAGTTAATGAGTAAGTCAAAATGAAAGAAGTTAGGAGGGATAAACTATAAAGTCAAGCTCATGAATCTAATAACATCCTTTGCTGTTTGCTATAGGAATACTTTTCCTTTAAATGTAATTAAATGGGAGGTGTAGAACTTTCAAGTCAGAAATGACCATAGATTTGGAGTTCAAATTCCTCTTTCTGGCCAGGCACGGTGGCTCACGCCTGTAATCCCAGCACTTTGGGAGGCTGAGGCAGGTGGATCACGAGGTCAGGAGATCGAGACCAGCCTGGCCAACATGGTGAAATCCCGTCTCTACTAAAAATACAAAAATTAGCTGGGCATGGTGGCACGTGCCTGTCATCCTAGCTATTCGGGAAGCTAAGGCAGGAGAATCGCTTGAACCCAGGAGGCGGAGCTTGCAGTGAGCCGAGATTGCGCCACTGCACACCAGCCTGGGCGACAGAGTGAGACTCTGTCTCAAAAAAAAAAAAAAAAAAAAAAAATTCCTCTTTCTATGGTTGGAATAACTGTAGCCCAAGTATTTTTTAATGTTCCTCAAGTGTCCATGGACTACTGGGGGTCTCAGTGACCTATTAAATTTTCCACAGACAGTGTGAAGGCTTCAGGGGGAAAAATGGAACAATTTTGTTCATATATATTTTGTAAATTTGCAGCCTAACTGGGAGGCACCCCCCAGCAGGGGCAGACTGACACCTCACACGGCCGGCCAGGTACTCCAACAGACCTGCAGCTGAGGGTTCTGTCTGTTAGAAGGAAAACTAACAGAAAGGACATCCACACCAAAAACCCATCTGTACATCACCATCATCAAAGACCAAAAGTAGATAAAACCACAAAGATGGGGAAAAAACAGAGCAGAAAAACTGGAAACTCTAAAAACCAGAGTACCTCTCCACCTCCAAAGGAACGCAGTTCCTCACCAGCAATGGAACAAAGCTGGATGGAGAATGACTTTGACGAGCTGAGAGAAGAAGGCTTCAGACGATCAAATTACTCCGAGCTACGGGAGGATATTCAAACCAAAGGCAAAGAAGTTGAAAACTTTGAAAAAAATTTAGAAGAATGTATAACTAGAATAGCCAATACAGAGAAGTGCTTAAAGGAGCTGATGGAGCTGAAAACCAAGGCTCGAGAACTACGTGAAGAATGCAGAAGCCTCAGGAGCCGATGCGATCAAATGGAAGAAAGGGTATCAGCCCTGGAAGATGAAATGAATGAAATGAAGTGAGAAGGGAAGTTTAGAGAAAAAAGAATAAAAAGAAACGAGCAAAGCCTCCAAGAAATGTGGGACTATGTGAAAAGACCAAATCTACGTCTGATTGGTGTACCTGAAAGTGACGGGGAGAATGGAAACAAGTTGGAAAACACTCTGCAGGATATTATCCAGGAGAACTTCCCCAATCTAGCAAGGCAGGCCAACATTCAGATTCAGGAAATACAGAGAACGCCACAAAGATACTCCTCGAGAAGAGCAACTCCAAGACACATAATTGTCAGATTCACCAAAGTTGAAATGAAGGAAAAAATGTTAAGGGCAGCTAGAGAGAAAGGTCGGGTTACCATCAAAGGGAAGCCCATCAGACTAACAGCGGATCTCTCGACAGAAACCCTACAAGCCAGAAGAGAGTGGGGGCCAATATTCAACATTCTTAAAGAAAAGAATTTTCAACCCAGAATTTCATATCCTGCCAAACTAAGCTTCATAAGTGAAGGAGAAATAAAATACTTTACAGACAAGCAAATGCTGAGAGATTTTGTCACCACCAGGCCTGCCCTAAAAGAGCTCCTGAAGGAAGCGCTAAACATGGAAAGGCACAACCGATACCAGCCACTGCAAAATCATACCGAAATGTAAAGACCATCGAGACTAGGAAGAGACTGCATCAACTAACGAGCAAAATAACCAGCTAACATCATAATGACAGGATCAAATTCACACATAACAATATTAACTTTAAATGTAAATGGACTAAATGCTCCAATTAAAAGACACAGACTGGCAAATTGGATAAAGACTCAAGACCCATCAGTGTGCTGTATTCAGGAAACCCATCTCACGTGCAGAGACACACATAGGCTCAAAATAAAAGGATGGAGGAAGATCTACCAAGCAAATGGAAAACAAAAAAAGGCAGGGGTTGCAATCCTAGTCTCTGATAAAACAGACTTTAAACCAACAAAGATCAAAAGAGACAAAGAAGGCCATTACATAATGGTAAAGGGATTAATTCAACAAGAAGAGCTAACTATCCTAAATATATATGCACCCAATACAGGAGCACCCAGATTCATAAAGCAAGTCCTGAGTGACCTACAAAGAGACTTAGACTCCCACACATTAATAATGGGAGACTTTAACACCCCACTGTCAACATTAGACAGATCAACGAGACAGAAAGTCAACAAGGATACCCAGGAATTGAACTCAGCTCTGCACCAAGCGGACCTAATAGACATCTACAGAACTCTCCCCCCCAAATCAACAGAATATACATTTTTTTCGGCACCACACCACACCTATTCCAAAATTGACCACATACTTGGAAGTAAAGCTCTCCTCAATAAATGTAAAAGAACAGAAATTGTAACAAACTGTCTCTCAGATCACAGTGCAATCAAGCTAGAACTCAGGATTAAGAATCTCACTCAAAACCGCTCAACTACGTGGAAACTGAACAACCTGCTCCTGAATGACTACTGGGTACATAACGAAATGAAGGCAGAAATAAAGATGTTCTTTGAAACCAACGAGAACCAAGACACAACATACCAGAATCTCTGGGATGCATTCAAAGCAGTGTGTAGAGGGAAATTTATAGCACTAAATGCCCACAAGAGAAAGCAGGAAAGATCCAAAATTGACACCCTAACATCACAATTAAAAGAACTAGAAAAGCAAGAGCAAACACATTCAAAAGCTAGCAGAAGGCAAGAAATAACTAAAATCAGAGCAGAACTGAAGGAAATAGAGACACAAAAAACCCTTCAAAAAATAAATGAATCCAGGAGCTGGTTTTTTGAAAGGATCAACAAAATTGATAGACCGCTAGCAAGATTAATAAAGAAAAAAAGAGAGAAGAATCAAATAGATGCAATAAAAAATGATAAAGGGGATATCACCACTGATCCCACAGAAATACAAACTACCATCAGAGAATATTACAAACACCTCTATGCAAATAAACAAGAAAATCTAGAAGAAATGGATAAATTCCTCAACACATACACCCTCCCAAGACTAAACCAAGAAGAAGTTGAATCTCTGAATAGACCAATAACAGGAGCTGAAATTGTGGCAATAATCAATAGCTTACCAACCAAAAAAAGTCCAGGACCAGATGGGTTCACAGCCGAATTCTACCAGAGGTACAAGGATGAGCTGGTACCATTCCTTCTGAAACTATTCCAATCAATAGAAAAAGATGGAATCCTCCCTAACTCATTTTATGAGGCCAGCATCATCCTGATACCAAAGCCTGGCAGAGACACAACAAAAAAAGAGAATTTTAGACCAATATCCTTGATGAACATTGATGCAAAAATCCTCAATAAAATAGTGGCAAACAGAATCCAGCAGCACATCAAAAAGCTTATCCACCATGATCAAGTGGGCTTCATCCCTGGGATGCAAGGCTGGTTCAATATACGCAAATCAATAAATGTAATCCAGCATATAAACAGAACCAAAGACAAAACCCACATGATTATCTCAATAGATGCAGAAAAGGCCTTTGACAAAATTCAACAACCCTTCATGCTAAAAACTCTCAATAAATTAGGAATTGATGGGACGTATCTCAAAATAATAAGAGCTATTTATGACAAACCCACAGCCAATATCATACTGAATGGGCAAAAACTGCAAGCATTCCCTTTGAAAACTGGCACAAGACAGGGATGCCCTCTCTCACCACTTCTATTCAACATAGTGTTGGAAGTTCTGGCCAGGGCAATTAGGCAGGAGAAGGAAATCAAGGGTATTCAATTAGGAAAAGAGGAAGTCAAATTGTCCCTGTTTGCAGATGACATGATAGTATATCTAGAAAACCCCATTGTCTCAGCCCAAAATCTCCTTAAGCTGATAAGCAACTTCAGCAAAGTCTCAGGATACAAAATCAATGTGCAAAAATCACAAGCATTCTTATACATCAATAACAGACAGACAGAGAGCCAAATCATGAGTGAACTCCCATTCACAATTGCTTCAAAGAGAATAAAATACCTAGGAATCCAACTTACAAGGGATGTGAAAGACCTCTTCAAGGAGAACTACAAACCACTGCTCAAGGAAATAAAAGAGGATACAAACAAATGGAAGAACATTCCATGCTCATGGGTAGGAAGAATCAATATCATGAAAATGGCCATCCTTCCCAAGGTAATTTACAGATTCAATGCCATCCCCATCAAGCTACCAATGACTTTCTTCTCAGAATTGGAAAAAACTACTTTAAAGTTCATATGGAACCAAAAAAGAGCCCGCATCGCCAAGTCGATCCTAAGCCAAAAGAACAAAGCTGGAGGCATCACACTACCTGACTTCAAACTATACTACAAGGCTACAGTAACCAAAACAGCATGGTACTGGTACCAAAACAGAGATATAGATCAATGGAACAGAACAGAGCCGTCAGAAATAACGCCACATATCTACAAGTATCTGATCTTTGACAAACCTGACAAAAACAAGAAATGGGGAAAGGACTCCGTATTTAATAAATGGTGCTGGGAAAACTGGCTAGCCATATGTAGAAAGCTGAAACTGGATCCCTTCCTTACACCTTATACAAAAATCAATTCAAGATGGATTAAAGACTTAAATGTTAGACCTGAAACCATAAAAACCCTAGAAGAAAACCTAGGCATTACCATTCAGGACATAGGCATGGGCAAGGACTTCATGTCTAAAACACCAAAAGCAATGGCAACAAAAGCCAAAATTGACAAATGGGATCTAATTAAACTAAAGAGCTTCTGCACAGCAAAAGAAACTACCATCAGAGTGAACAGGCAACCTACAAAATGGGAGAAAATTTTCGCAACCTACTCATCTGACAAAGGGCTAATATCCAGAATCTACAATGAACTCAAACAAATTTACAAGAAAAAAACAAACAACCCCATCAAAAAGTGGGTGAAGGACATGAACAGACACTTCTCAAAAGAAGACATTTATGCAGCCAAAAAACACATGAAAAAATGCTCACCATCACTGGCCATCAGAGAAATGCAAATCAAAACCACAATGAGATACCATCTCACACCAGTTAGAATGGCAATCGTTAAAAAGTCAGGAAACAACAGGTGCTGGAGAGGATGTGGAGAAATAGGAACACTTTTACACTGTTGGTGGGATTGTAAACTAGTTCAACCCTTGTGGAAGTCAGTGTGGCGATTCCTCAGGGATCTAGAACTAGAAATTCCATTCGACCCAGCCATCCCATTACTGGGTATATACCCAAAGGACTATAAATCATGCTGCTATAAAGACACATGCACACGTATGTTTATTGCCGCATTATTCACAATAGCAAAGACTTGGAACCAACCCAAATGTCCAACAATGATAGACTGGATTAAGAAAATGTGGCACATATACACCATGGAATACTATGCAGCCATAAAAAATGATGAGTTCACGTCCTTTGTAGGGACATGGATGAAATTGGAAATCATCATTCTCAGTAAACTATCGCAAGAACAAAAAACCAAACACCGCATATTCTCACTCATAGGTGGGAATTGAACAATGAGAACACATGGACACAGGAAGGGGAACATCACACTTCGGGGACTGTTGGGGGGAGGGGGGAGGGATAGCATTGAGAGATATACCTAATGCTAGATGACGAGTTGGTGGGTGCAGCGCACTAGCATGGCACATGTATACATATGTAACTTACCTGCACATTGCGCACATGTACCATAAAACCTAAAGTATAATAATAATAATAATAATAATAAAAAGATAAAAAAAAATTTTGAAATTTAACATTTTCACAGGAATCTTTTGTATCTCAATAAGTATGACATTCTTAAAAATGTGCATGTATGACAAGAATTGTGCTAGTCAGTTCATCAAGTGAGGCATATTTACACACAACGTGCTTGTTATCCATGTGCTAAATTTGTCTTTTTATAGTTATTATATATTGTCATATGTTCAATTCATAAAAATGAATAAATGGACCAAAAGTGACAAACACAGCCATACAAAGGCTCCACATCTGTGTCACTATTAAATGTGACTCATGGCCTGAGACAAATAAATTAGTAACTGTGCTGATTTCACACAGGCAGTAGGAATAAAAAAGGGTGAATCAGAAGTAAAAAAAGGCTGGATACAGTGGCCTGTATGCCAGCACTTTGGGAGGCCAATTTGGGAGGACTGCTGGAGGCCAGAAGTTTGAGACCAGCCTGGGCAATATAATGAGACCTCATATCTACAAAAAATAATAAAAAAAATTAACCGGCTGTGGTGATGTATGCCTGTAGTCCCACCTACTCCAGAGGTTGAGGCGGGAGGAATACTTGAGCCCCGGAGTTTGAGGTTACAGTTAGTAATGATTGTGGTACTACACTCCAACCTGAGCCTGGGTGACAGAGTGAGACCCTGTCTTAAAAAAAAAAAAAAAAAAAAGTAAAAAATTTAAATATTTGAATATTAATCAGACTGGCAGTCCATTTGCTCCTAATTCCTGGTACATTGTCAATTATGAAACTTTTATATAGTGGCATAAAGCCATTGATGTAGTTCAAGAAAAATAGCGATTTTGTTGATATACCAGTAGAAAATTCCAAGAACAATGGTAAAATAATATTTCCAGGACAAAATTTCTAGTTTAAGAAGAGAACAGATACACAAATGCTTTATTGAAAGCTTCAACCCTGATAGAAAAATAAGTACAAATTACACTACTATTAAAGTTTTAAATGCACTTATGATAGTAAAGATAATTATTATGATCAGAAGTAAAGCAGAAAGAACAATTGACAGAATCCCTTTGTCGGCTGGGCATGGTGGCTCACACCTGTAATTCCAGCACTTTGGGAGGCCGAGGCAGGTGGATCACCTGAGGTGAGGAGTTCAAGACCAGCCTGGCCAACATGGTGAAACCCCGTCTCTACTAAAAATACAAAAAATTAGCCGGGCGTGGTGGCATGCGCCTGCAATCTCAGCTACTCAGAAGGCTGAGGCAGGAGAATCGCTTGAACCCAGGAGGTGGAGGTTGCAGGGAGCTGAGATTACACCACTGCACTCCAGCCTACAGAGTAAGACTCTGTCTCAGAAAATAAAAGAAAAAAAAGAATCCCTTTGTCAACTGATAAGGTTGGATATTGTATCAGCAGCATATAATATGGAAGAACAATTACTGTCTGGAGAGTGCTAGCAGATATTTCACTCTATGGTTGAGTGAAATTTCTTTCAGTATATGTGAGGGACATAAAAGAAGGGAGAAGTGTATGAGGTTGCTTGTTTTGTTTATACTGAAATATCAAGCTTCAGAGAAAGATTTTTTCCATTGACATGACAATGACTATAAATGTTATCATGGAGAATGGAAAAGGCTCATTGGTTTAGTACCCACAGAATTTTATGTGTAGCAGGGAAGAGCATCTCAAAGTTAATCAGAGAATCCACACATTGATTTCGTCACAGAAAAGAGTAGGTGGTTGATTTAATATTCAGGAAAATTGAAAAAAATTGCGAATATAACTAAATGATGACCACTGAAATTGCATACTTTCAGAAATATATAGAGAAATGAGTAGGAAGGGAAAGTCTGCTTTTCTGGGGAAAGATGCTCACACACATTTTTAAAAAGGATTTGACTCTTTCCTAGGGACTGATGACTTTCTGTACTTATCAGAGACAGAAATCAATGACATATTACTAGGCATATTTAAAAATCATATCGAATATATTTGGCGGAACATGAAAAGGGTAGATTATAGAAGAAAGCTGTGGCCAGTGCTGTTAATTGCCTACCCAATAGTTATTATTTCCTTTCCCCTCACTTATAGAGCCATCATTTGTTCAGGGCAGCCCCAGGAGATGCATAGCAACTGTTGGCGGTGGAATGACATACAGAGATTGTATACAACAAAATCTTCCTAACCATTTGCCCTTGTCCTGGATCTAAGATAATGATAGTAATTCCATTCCCCTTTGCTTGCAGATAGAGGTGGCCATGTGATACTGCTCTGGCAACGAGGTATAGGGTGAGGTATTTGGGGCCTCTGGGAAAGCCTAAGGATGAAAAGCTAATGTACTAAGGATAATAGAAAAAAGATATAGAGTCTGCATTCTCGATAATGCCCCTGAGCCACTGAACCAAGCCCAGAACAACCTCTGGAAGAACTGCTTGTTATATGAGAAAAATAAAGCACTCTTTGTTTAAGCCAGCCTTATTGAGTATTTATTACTTGCAGCCAAAACCCTTTTTTAACAGATACATAAGTGTACCAATTATTTAGGAGGAAAATACTTGCCCAACTGTCTAAATAGAGCAGCTATTATCTATTAATATTGTTGCTTTTACTCCCAGATTTTTCTGTATGTGTCATGGTATGTAAAATTAGGTTCATCCCATATCGACATACAGTGGGCAGCTGGGGAGCTGAGACTTTTAATAGTGTATCTGGCATTGCTATGTTGTAAGTGGAGAAAGCAAGTCAATATGAAGTAATTTTGTCATAAGCTCAGAATCATTTGAGTAATCTTCCTTTTTTATTATAAGTAAGGCAGGATATTTACATTGCTCTACCCAAAGTTTGTAACAACACATTTTTTTCTTTCTTAGGATGTCTCTCCATCCTGACAATTCCAGAATGCAGAGCATGTGGAGTGAGTGTACTGCTTTGCTAAGAATTCCAGAGGTCCTCTGACAGGGGAGTTATCAAGGCCCCAACTTTTTTTTCCTGAGACTCAAGTTAGGGAAATCTGTTGGGATGGACTGAGGTAGCTCAGACCAAAGCCCAGTTGTAAGGAAAGGTAACAAAGCCAGTGGAATAAAATGACCAGACGCTTAAAATTGACAGAAGCAATGCCTGGGGCCAGAATTAAGAAGAAAACAAAGGGGGGTGGTGGTAGAACCTGACCTTCCCAGTCCTCCTGGGAGCTCATGTATACCTGAAGCAATAGCTGTGTAAATGAATCAAAATTTCTGTAGCCTTGAGAACCCTGGCCAGGTTGGTGTGGAGCCATTTTGATGTGAAAAAACACTAAAGAATGAGTATTTCTTCTCAAGAACAAACACCACAAAGGTAGGAGTCTTACAAAGGGAATCTGCCGAGTGACTCCCTTTGTGGATTGTTAAAATGCTTTTCTATCCATATAGGCCTAAAGTTTTTGATGTAAGTTCATCTGCTAGCTAGTTATAAGACTTTGGATAATTTGATGAACTACTCTGGGTCTCTTTTTCTTCAAGCGTAAAATGATGACTCACTAAAGTTTCTCCTGAAATTTTGAAATGAGGAATGAGATACATTTAATGTATGATTTTTTATTGAAAATTCTAAAATACAACAGTAAGATTGAGCTGTTGACTTGGTTAGCATATACTAAGTTGCCATTTAGGACTGAATGGCACAGAACTGCAAATGCCTACATTTAATATTTTTTAAAGTTCACAGCATAAACTAGTGTTTAAATTTTGCTTTTGTTTGGTGAGAAATAGCTTGATTTGACATATTCCATACAGCCTATCTTTTAAAAGTATTTACTTTTTTTTTTTTTAAAGAAGAATCTTGCCTGGTCGTAGATTTATGGTTATCAATTAAATATTATAGCACAATTTGTATCCTATTTCATTCATTCCTGTACACACTCCCTCTAGTGGTTCAAGCTACTTATTTACTGAACATTTCAGAGCCACTTAGTTTCTAGCTGTCCTGTATTGACGCTTAAATTTGTTCTCTCATAGCCTTTCCTCATCTATTCAGAACCAATATTACTTTTAAATACACTATTTAAGAAGAGTCAAGGAAAAAAAGATGGAGGGATTATTTTTGTGCCATTTCAGGGTGACAGAAAAGGAAACAAGGTAATCAATAAATTCAGCTGAAATTTATCAATCTGTATCTGTAAAGCACTAAGCTAGATAAAGAACAGTAGGATGGTCTCTGTCCTCAGGGAGCTGACAGTCTAGGTGGGGCTTTGTTTTGCCTATCATTTTTTCTTCTGTGTGGCATGTAGCTTATGGGCCACTGGGAGAGATGTGGGGCCGGCCTGGTAGGATTTCACACTGGCACCATGGTCATGGGTTTTGGTAGCTGGCTTCCATCCTCACTAGCATCCTCTGAGATGTTTGTGATCCCAGAGGGTTTCTAGTCCCATGGTCTATGCTGCCCTCCACAGCGGAGTCCTTTCAGCATGTCCATGAGACCCCTGGGGATTTTCTGGTCTTACTCTCTCAGTATTTCCTTATCCCTCTGGGGAAAGGGGAATGAGGAGCCTGGGAAACTTCCTGTTGCTTTACTGTGACACTCTGGGGCCATAAAAAATTTTGTTGGGGGCCTGTGTCATCCTGTGATGGCTTCATTTCCAGTTCACTGCTCTTTGCATATTCAGCCTTGATGGGTGTAGGTGGGGGACATGTTCCATACCTCCTTCCAGAGGGCTCCCATACTTAACTATCTTGCATTTCCCTCTGGATTTCCTTACCTCCTCAACTCTGAGGACCAAATTGAGGCAAGGGGTGAAGAATCACACAAACTTTCCGCCAAGACTTTTGACTAAAAGACCCAAATTAGTGTCTGTTCCTAGTTCCTTCCTGAAACTTCCCTCTTGCCCCCTTGGAGCAGTGCTAGTGTCAAGTCTCATGGCCTGGATAGGAGAGGGTCATAGGAAAAACATATCAGTTACTTACTTCCTTGTCCCAAGACAATGGATGTTCCAGTAGGAGGCATGTTAGCTTTGTCAAAGCTGCACGAAGGTTAAGAAGAATGAGAGGGGAAAGTGGGAAATGATGTTTCATTTTGAGATTATGAAGCCATCAGAATCCTTAAGAAATAAGTTGCCAGCCTCTGGGGATGGAGGAGTGGCAAGAAGGCAGCGGGTATAAGCAATGGGCGAGGAGACCCACATTATTGAGCACTTATTATGAACTAAGTAAGCATTGTTTTAGGTGGTTGGATGAATTAACTCATTTAGTCATAAAAACAAACCTATTCCCTCCCGCCTATCTTACAGATGAAAAAGCTGAGGCACTGACAGGTTCAGTGATTTGTCCAAGGACACACAGCTGGTAAAGGGAAGGGGAAGCCTGATTCTTGATCCCTACCTGCTGCCACAGTGTGTGTGGACCTGGTGGCAAAAGATCAGAGTACTAGTTCAAGAAGACAGAAGAACCCAGAGATGTATTTTAGAATAAGAATACTTGAAGAACTGTAGAGAGTGGAGAAGGAACTGGTGGAGTGGGAAGAAAACCTACATTAATAAATATTTATTAACTTACTAACACACAAGAGATAAATAAAAGAAGATATGATAGAAACATCAGGCATGAGACAAGACCAAGGAAGGAAGTAAGCCTGGGTATGGTATGAAGATGCCTCTCAGTCTGAGACAGCTACAAGGACACATCTGAGTGAAGGTGCTGAGCAGCTCTGGGCTTTGAGGAGTGTGTCGGGACAGCAGAAGAGGGAGGAGGCTAAGAACCATGCATGAGATGGCTGATCTCAATGTGTACTGATCAAATGGGTTGAGAGTGAGAAAACTGAGGATCTTAAGGCTATAAAAGCTTTCTGAAGTAGCTTCTTTAAAAATTTTTAATAATATTTTTATTTCTAGAGAAGGTGTCTCACTATGTTGCCCAGGCTGGATGTGAACTCCTGGGCTTATGTGATCCTCTGGTCTCAGCCTTCTGGGGAGCTGGGACTATAGGTGCACGCCACCATGCCTAGCTCTGGAGTAGCTTCTGTGAGAAATACATTAAGGAGTCAAACAGAAAGCAGGGGAAAAAAATGGCTAAGTCATGTTGAAGTTTTTCTTCTTCTTCTACTATGTCCTAGACACCATACTATGTATACTATATATACATTGTTTCCTATTAGCCTTGCATAATAAAGATTATTACCCTGATTTAACTGAGGAGGAAAGTGACAAGCAGAGAATTTAAGTAATTTGCTCATGGTTACTCAGCTGGTAAGTGGTGGAACTCAAATTTAGAGGTTATGACACTCAGGGGACTTTCCAGCCCAGCACAGGCAGCTGTGGCATAAGGCACCAAGAGAAGAAACTTGAAGCTGTGAGGAAGGATGAGATGGCCAGGGGCCGCCTGTAAGAGGCTGGAGATGAGGCTCTGACTGTCGCCAGAGCCCAGGAGTGTCTCCTACCCAACAGCAGAGTAGAATGAGCCTGCAGTAGGCCCCATCAACACACTTTGTGTCTTTCTTATGATCGTCTTGGCAACTTAAGAGCAGAAAAAATAGATAAGAGGCAGCAGAGTTGGGGACTGATGTGGAGACAATGGCTAGGAGGGTAAGGCATCCTGGAGGGGATTCCTGGCAACTTCAAGTCCTCTTGAAGTGTAATAATGTGTTGTATCACTTCAGGTCAGTTGACATTCAGCACCTGATATGATTTGGCTGTGTCTCCACCCAAAATCTCATCCTGAATTATAATCCTTATAATCCCCACAATTCCCACGTGTCCAGGGAGAAACAGGTGGAGGTAACTGAATCATGGGAGCAGTTTCCCCCTTGCTGTTCTCATGAGAGTGAGTTCTTATGAGATCCAATGTTTTTATAACTATTTGGTAGTTAGTTCCTTCTGCATTCATTCTCTTTCCTGCCACCTTGTGAGGAAGGTGCTTGCTTCCACTTTGCCTTCTGCCATGATTGTAAGTTTCCTGAGGCCTTTCCAGCCATCCTGAACTGTGAGTCGATTAAGCCTCTTTCCTTTATAAATTACCCAGTCTCTGGCAGTTTCTTATAGCAGTGTGAAAACACATTAATATAGCACCTTTGAACTTTAAACCTTTGGTCTAAATTTTTTCATTGTGTAAAGAAAAGTCTTGATGCTTTTAATTCCTTTCTCTGAATTTTTTCAACCTCTTTTGATATCACACCGCAGAGTGGGACAGCATAGGTTTAGTAGCCGTGTACATTCTTAGTGGCAAAGTCTGCATCTTTGCCACTAAGTGGTTGGGAGTATGTTTTTCTAAAAATTCTGTTGTTGATGTCTATTTTCTTCTCACGGCCATGTAGATGAATAAATTCTCACCCTTTATTTTACCTTTCTAAACAAAATAAAATGTGATATCTGTTCAAAAACATTTAATAAGGAAAAGGAAAAGCCAGTTTGAAAAAAAGGTCAGCAAGACGCAGGAAAATGTGATATTTGCTGAAAGCTCCTGTCAGAAGAATGTGAATAATGTAGATGAGCCAAGAGAAATAAGATACAATTAAGATGAAATTTATTCCCCCACGTTTGCAAAAATGTGAGTTTATGAATCCTGAGAGGTAGGAGGCCAAATGAGATCTAATTATGTCTTATTTAACTTGGCCTTTTGCATGGATAATCCTTGGCTTTCTCTGCAAATATCACACTTTTGTCGAACTAACCGGACTCCAATATGTTTTTCTTTGTGTAAATGCAAAGTATTTTTTATCATTCAATAGTAACTCAACTAATAAAGTTTTCAACTTTAACTGGAGACTATATCTAATGGAAACCATATTATCAGTGGAAAGAGTCCCATTACTTATGATCATATTCTAGTTCAAATAGTTCACACAGCAGGACATCTAAAGAGGCCCCAAAAAATAGTCCAAGAAATATTACTTTTGCAAATATTCACACACTCAATTCAAATATAATGTAAAAATAAGAGACTAGGTTATCCAGATAAACAGATGTTTATGATTAGGAAAGAAAGTTTGAAATATTATCATTCACAAATATCTTCACTAAAGGGATATGAGAGTTGGGCAAAGAGTTGAAGTAAAGAAAAATCCCAAACAGACATAGCTCTCAAGCTAATTGTCTTAGGGCTTATACTGAAATATATAATATTTGCTGAAGAAGGTATAACTTCCTAATTTTATTTTTTTTGTCAGGGTGTCCATGAAATTCTTGAGGCCTTGGCTCAAGGTGACCAAGATTCTAGTCTAAACTGGGCCATCAACTCACAGAGTGCACTTAGGCAAATTGCTTGTTCTCTCTGGACTCCATTCCCCACCTGAAAATGAATGTTTTGAACTAGATGATTGTCAGGTTCTTTTCCAGCTCTAACCGCATATAACTTGATTTGAGTTTGAGCCTTGGTGAATAATCTGTAGTTGAGCTAAAGTTGAAAGGAAATTATGGTTTCTTGATGTGTTTAGTTTTGTTCTTTTTTAGCTTTAAAAAATCTTTAGGAGAAGACCATTCCCTTAAGACACCAATGTGTCATGTCCTAGGAGAGCTGGAATTGACCTGGCTTCTTGTGGGAAATACTTCAGTGATGGATGGAAGCAGAGGGAGAAAGGACCAAAATGAAGCCAGGAGGGACAAGATGGCTGGAATGTTTGGTTCTGAGGATTCATGATTGTCCTTAACTCACACAGACTGAACTCTGGTTTGCCTGTCTTCCTGGGGCTTGTATAAGAACATCCTGCAGAAAAATATTAACAACACGAGTGATCTTCACTGTGTTTAACGACTCATTGATTGTGAAAGATGTTTTACCTGGGATAACAATGAGTGTGTATTCCCGGAGCCTAAACTCACTGACCTGGAAGGGGGCCCCTGAGAAGTGTGCTAAGTGGACAAAGGAAGCCTGGCTAGAGTTTATATTTTTCTAACTAGATAACTGAGTGAACTAAAAGGTCTTTTATTATCCTTATGTGGATTACGTACTTTATAGGATATGCATAGTCAATATTAAAACCATGTGTATCCCTGTCTCACTTCTGAGCACCTTCTCTGAAATCAGTCCATATATGCTCAGGAATGCAAACCACACTCATTTCAGAGTCAGTGTAAACAAACATAATTAAGGAGGCAAATTTACTTCATAAGTTTTCTAATGCCTTCTTAGATGGCTGCTCCCATCTATTCATGTGTATAATTGTTAAGTTCAGATCTGATTTTCCTGGAAGAACAAGTTTGAATCTCAACAGGCTTGATCTAGTCTCCCATCTCCATGTTCCCCATAGTGACAGGTAATTCATGGAAATTACTGTCTCAGCATTTTAAATAAACCTCCTTTAGGCTGAAATCAAGATCATCTCATATAGAAAAGAGTGTAGGTAAAACTCATATTTAAGAAATGGTACAGAGTGAGCAGAAATTCTCACAGAATTTTTGAGTCAGAAATATTTTTGTTATACGGGAAAAAGGGACTTGCAGTTGTGCTCTTGATTATAAAAAGAAAGGAAATCAAATAGCTTTGAAATGTTCTATGAAAACCTTATTTTAATATATTCTTGCCACAACATAAGGACCTATGTAAACTAAGTAAAATTTCATGACTCACACTGTGTTGCATTTTGTATCATTTTCTTGTCTTCATTACTATTTCTTTTCTTTTCTTTTTTTTTTTTCGAGACAGAGTCTCACTTTGTTGTCAGGCTGGAGTGCAGTAGCGTGATCTCGGCTCACTGCAACCTCCACCTCACAGGTTCAAGCAATTCTCCTGCCTCAGCCTCCCGAGTAGCTGGGATTACAGGCATGTGCCACCATGCCCAGCTAATTTCTGTATTCTTAGTAGAGACGGGGTTTCACCATGTTGGCCAGGCTGGTCTCGAATTCTTGACCTCATGATCCACCAGCATCAGCTTCCCAAAGTGCTAGGATTACAGGCGTGAGCCATGGTGCCTGGCCCCATTGCTATTTCTTAAAGCTGGAAATGCCTCTACTTATTTCGTGCTACTACAAAAATGTGTCCACAGTACTAATGCTTTCCTGTGGCCAGAGACACTTTGGTATTTCTAAATACCTAAATATTTCTAATATATTCTAAAATATTCTACCTAATATATTCTAACATATTCTTTTAGAAAATATTAATAAATTGATAAAATATGAAAGTGAAACCTGTGGTAGTAATTTTTATGAAACAGTATTTTAGGATAATTTAAGAATATTGCATCACTCTCTTAATAGTCATTTATTATTCTTGTTCATTCTATTGTAGGTATAAAAATTCAACTAGTATGTCAATGTCCTTTATATTTTACTTTAAAGGTATTAAAATATTTACAGTTAATTTTTGATTATACAAGCAGTAAATGAATACATTCTTAGGGTAAAAATTAAAACTCTGATGATATAGATACAATCCTTTTTGACTAGCACCTAGAAACTAGGTCTCCTTCCTAGATGATGTTTATGCTACTATCTGCTTAGTGAACATCCTCCCAGATCATTATCTGTACATATATAATTCCTGGTAAAATATAGAGTGTTTTGAGATATCTTTAATATAACTGGTGTGAAATGGCTGTTATTCTACAGTTTGTTTTTCACTCAATAATATGTCTTGAGGAGTTTTCCCTGTTAGTACATATAATAAACTTAATTATTTTAAACTGTTGCTTGGTACTTTATGATACAGCTATTACAAAATTTATTTTCCATTCTAATTTTGGTAGATATTTAGGTTGCTTTCATTTTTTACGATGACAAAGAATTCTGAAATGAATTGTTGTATGTCTCTTTACAACTGTGAAGTCTGACCAGTATCCTAAATGATTTTGCGTTCTTCTGTGTAGCTTTGACACCAGCTAATTCTAAGTTCCTTAATGATATAGTTTGGCTGTGTCCCCACCCACATCTCATCTTGAATTGTGGCTCCCATAATTCCCACTTGTTGTGAAAGGGACCTGGTGGGAGACAATTGAATCATAAGAGCAGTTTCCCCCATACCGTTTTTGTGGTAGTGAATAAGTCTCATGAGATCTAATGGTTTTATAGAGTCCTGCCAATGAGATATAGACAGAAGTCTACTGAGACTGGCTTCCTTTCACCAACAAAAAGACAAAGCCCTTCAAGAAGTCTTTAGGCCTAATTGCCTCATTTTTGCCTGGAACATGGATGTGATTTCTGGAGGCACACCAGCCACTGCAGGGCCCTGTTCATAAAGTTATGCCAAGGATGCAGAGTAGGGAGAGAGAAAGTTTCTGGTGAGGTTGGTCTTGGTGGCTCCAGCCTGGGCAACAGAACGAGACTCTGTCACACAAAAAAAGAAATTTCTGGTGGACCTTGGTACATCCACACTGAAAAGCTGATTTTTTTGTGGTATTTTCTATTATTTGCTACAGAAAGCAATCCATATATACTGAATATCTTACTTCCCCTTTTCTCTCTTCCTCCTCCCCTCCCTTCCTTCCTTCTTCCCCCACTTCTCTCTTTTTCTTATTTATTTATTTATTTATTTATTTGAGACGCTGTCTCACTCTGTCACCCAAGCTGGAGTGCAGTGGCATGGTCTCGGCTCAATGCAACCTCCGCCTCCTGGGTTCAAGTGATTCTCTTGCCTCAGCCTCCTGGGTAGCTGGGATTACAGGCACTTGCCACCACACATGGCTACTTTTTTTTATTTTTAGTAGAGTCAGGGTTTCACCAAGTTGGCCAGGCTGGTTTCGAACTTCTAATCTCAAGTAATCCTCCTGCCTTGGCCTCCCAAAGTGCTGGGGTTACAAGCATGAGCCACCACGCTCAGCCTCTCTTTTTCTTATTTTTTTGACTTCAGACAAGGCAATGGCAACCTGAGATCAATCCAAAAGTTAATATTTGGTTTTAACTCTGTGCTTAAAGTGCAGCAAATATTTCTTTCTTTCTTTCTTTCTTTCTTTTTTTTTTTTTTTTTTTTTGAGACAGAGTCTCAAGTCTCGCTCTTTCTCCCAGGCTGGAGTGAAGTAGCGAAATCTTGGCTCACGGCAACCTCCGCACCCGGGGTTCAAGTGATTCTCCTGCCTCAGCCTCACGAGTAGCTGGAATTACAGGTGCCCCCCACCACGCCCGGCTAATTTTTGTATTTTTAATAGAGGCGGAGTTTCGCCATGTTGGCCAGGCTGGTCTCTAACTCCTGACCTCAGGTGATCCACCTGCCTTGGCCTCCCAAAGTGCTGGGATTACAGGTGTGAGCCACCGTGCCCAGCCAAAGTGCAGCAAGTATTTCAGCGGGGAGGGGGCAAAGGATTGTAGTGTGGTAGGGGATGAAAGAAACTGCTCCTGTTCTCCTTTTTTTCTTTGCAGGCCCTAGGGATTATAATCCTTATCTCTCCAGCCATCTTTGTATAATAATTTTAACAGGGAGGCCAATTATTTACTTTTAAGATCTAGGAATGGAAGTTAAGAAATGAGTTCTAGGCCAGGCGTGGTGGCTCACACCTGTAATTCCAGCATTTCTGGGAGGCTGAGGTGCACAGATCCCCTGAGCTCAAGAGTTTGAGACCAGCCTGGGCAACATTGCAAAAACCCTGTCTCTACAAATAATATAAAAATTAGCTGGCATGATGGTGTGTGTCTGTAGTCCTAGCTACTTGGAAGGCTGAAGCCAGAGGATCACTTGAGCCTGGGAGGTTGAGGCTGCAGTAAGCTGAGATCGCACCATTGCATTCTAACCTGGGTGACAGAGTGCGACCCTGTTTCAAAAAAGAAAAAAAAAAAAAAAAAAACAGAGAGAAAGAATCCTCCGTCTGGTTGGTAGGGCATCTTTCCTCAAATAGTGAGTGGCTATTTGATTACTTTGTGATAAACATGAAAAACAAAAACAACCTCCCCTTCTGAGAGAATTTCCGTCAAATGAGTTCTAAAGCCTTCTTTCTTGGAGGCAGAAATTCTGTATGAGAAGAAGTCATTTGAGTTTGTAAAGTTAACTTGGTTCCTGTGTGTGTGTGTGTGTGTGTGTGTGTGTGTGTGTTTCTGTTTGTGAAGCTGTACTCATAAACCATGCAAGGACACTGAGGTGAGGATTGAGAGAAAAGAAGCAGCTAGGGCTCATGGGGATGGGAGCTGATTCCTCTATGCCTTCAAGGCAGTTATCCTTGTGTGTTTCTGACGAGGAAAACTCCATGCTCCAACAGAAGAGAATGGCACTATGCCTGGTTTCTCTTCTTTGGTTTATGTGATTAGAGGTTCTCAGTTTCTGGAGATGGAATCTGGACATTCCACTAGACATACTTCTGGGCAGCCATTTTTGTACCTCTCTCTACACTGTGCATTTCCTCCAGGCTATCACAGAATAGTGTTCAGGCTGACAAGCATGCGGGCTGTTTACCTCAAGAGACTGATTGGGTTCTGGACCAAGTGCGTGGTCAGCTACTTGAATGAATACACTCTCATTCTCTGGCTTTTCCTTGTGCTTGTTTTGGTTAAGGAAAATGTCTAAGAAGACACAGTACAGAAAATGCTTTGGTTTTCTCATGTGTAAAAATTCTTTCTTATTTTGCACTTCAGACAACACATATTCATGTTTTTCTACATAAGTTGTGGATATTGGGACAAAAAGGAAAAAGAAAAAATAGGCCTAAGCAGAGTGTAATAATAATGCTAGCAAAATACCAGCACTATTATTTGAGCTTGCACGTTGTACCCTGCGTAACTCTAGGGTGTGGCATTCACATAGCTTTTCATGTGACTACTGTTCCTTAGAGCTATGCAACCCAGTGGCCCTGCAATCACTTCAATAGCATTTACTATGTGTTATGCACTATACTAAGAATATTGTACCTAATTAATCTTTACCACAATCAGTCTGGGCGTGGTGGCTCACGCCTGTAATCCCAGCACTTTGGGAGGCTGAGGCAGGCGGATCACATGAGGTTGGGAGTTCGAGACCAGCTTGACCAACATGGAGAAACCCCGTCTTTACTAATAATACAAAATTAGCGAGGCATGGTGGTGCATGCCTGTAATCCCAGTTACTTGGGAGGCTGAGGCAGAAGAATCGCTTGAACGAGGGGAGCAGAGGTTGTGGTGAGCTGAGATCGCACCATCGCACTCTAGCCTGGGCAACAAGAGCAAAACTCTGTCTCAAAACAAAAAAACAAAAAAACTTTCCCACAATCCTAATATCCTCATTTTACAAATAAGGTAACTGAGGTGCAACGAAGTACAAAGTCAAAGAAGTGGCAGAACTGAGATTTGAGACCACATTTGGTTTCAGAGTTGGGGCTCATAACCACCACATCATACTGTCCCTAAACTACTTAGATTAGACCCAAAGAAACATTCTGCATTCACTTATTTATCACTTCAAGATGACTTTTCAGTTGTTCAGGGCATTGTGCTAGGTGCTGGAGTAAAATGGCTCAACAACCTAGTTATGGGCCCAAAATAAGAACATTGCAGGATTGCCTTTTCCTGAGGTTTTGAAACAGTGTGTTGTCATGAATTTTTGAGGGGACCTAAAGAAAGGAGATGGTCTGGCTGATTGTCAGGGTCCTTCTGAGGCACAGGAACTATGCTGGGATGTGATTCATGAAACACTGAAATGCCCCTCACTGCAAGCTCTTACTGTCCTGGATTCCAAAGTAAAAAAGCATGACTTTTACCTACTTCCTTGTCCATGTCTTCCTCCTCCTCCTGTTCTAATAGTGTCTCTCTCTCCTGCTCCTTCTCCCAACTGTCTGTGCCCATGTATTTTCATCTTGTTGCCTGAATGGGAACTCAGAAGAATAACCCGTATCTTCCCTATTAGAGAAATGTGTTAATTCAATCATCTCATTAAATTTATAAGAAACAATGCTAAATGAGATATATAAACATTTTAATTCTAAAGGTAGAGACTCCAATTGTATTTTATTAAACAAATTGAATGACCTAAACTCACTTTTTTTATGGTCAAGTAAGTCAGATATGAGCCAAATGAACTCACAGAGGAGGCAGTGTAGGAAAAGAATGGAAACATTTAAAGAGGCAAAAATCCATCTGTAATCACCATGTTCCTTGTGTGTTATAGTCACAGGCCAAAGAACTTCTCAGTGAACATATTTTTCCCCTTACGTTGATCTATGTTGACAGCCACCCATGGACACTAATTTCTTAAGGGTAGACTGTGGCTCGAAAGAGGTGGAGGCAACCATGTACTATATTTCATTGAAGCACATTTGCCATGAAAATAACTGTTATTGCTGTTGCCACTCAATGGTCAATGCCTTACAGTATGAACAGGGGAATTACATAAATTATGTTTATACCAGGTTCCTTGAAACTGACAAGGTGGAGGTGGGGGGTGGTGGGGAAACCCAGGTTAAATTATCCCCATGTTCAGTAGTTGTTGTTAGGGGGAAAAAGCTGAAATGGCAGTGCACATCAGGGTGCAAATGTAAGCAATCTTTCACCCAGTCTGTTAATAAAGAGCAAGGTTTGCTTGCTGGTGCCCCAGTAAGCCATGCCTCATAAGCATTGTGGTTTCCAAAATTATTTCAAGTTAGGCACTGCTACAAGTAAAATATGCTGCTGGCTGTGAAATAATGAGAGGGATAATAAATATATAAAACTTGGAATCTCCTGATGAAAAATGAAAGAGATTTTATGAACCCAAGCAGTCAACTCAGATGAAAAACCCCCAGTGTGCTCACCATGATTAATGCCCTGGCCTTCCATGGGAGAAGCTCAGATTCAATTTCCTATTCTGATATCTTGTTCTGGAGGCAGCTATAGTTGGGATCATTACAGAGATAGTGAGTTCGTCTAGTGCTGGTAAATGTGTGGCTCGATGGTCCTGGTGGGAGAGATTGAAAGGTCAAAGCTATGGTATGTCAGTGTGTACCCAAGAATAATGACCATGTGTCTCTACAGAACCTGGTGCAAATATTAGAAGGGACACTGAGTGGCAGTAATATTGAACTTTGATATATCAATGCAGACTACTCTCGTTAATTATCCTTCTGCTTATCATGACCCTGGGTGGTAGTTGAATGGGTCTTAAAAGATCATCTAACAGACGAGGAAACAGAGGCTTAGGGAGTTATGCCTAAGGTCACATGATTGGTAAGTGGTGGGGCCTAGAGGAAAAGCTCGATTCTACTGCCAGTGCAGAGTGCTTTCCATTAATCTCTTTAGTGTTACTGTTTCCCTAACCTGCTGTTAAACACACATGCACATGCACACACACACTTACACATACACTCCGTGGGGTACTAACAAACCAGTCATCCTGTCTAAATTAATTTATTTCATGAGATCATTTCTCCACACTCCATTTCACATTGCCTGTGGAGACATAAACTTAGTCTTGAGTAAAAGAATGAGGACTTTGGTCCCTAATTTGGCCCTAAATGTCATGCAGAATATGTTTTCTTAACTCAATGTGAGCCCTGGAAGGCTTGTTTGCTTGACTTTCAAACGCTGCCACAGCCAGAAGACACATCACGCTAACAGGTTTTACAGGGAAGGCTGAGTCCTGATGGAAAATTTAAGCCCGGGAGAACGTTACTGCCCAGGAAAGATTTGGGGGATGCATAAGTTTTAGGAAAAATTCCTCCTCAGCTGGAAATTTTGGCCCATGGGTTCCCAAGCAAGCTTAATTTTGCAGACATTAGATTTTATGAATTACCGTAAGGGTTGGTACAACCTCGTCTCAAATTTTTTAAGTAAAGGAATATCTCTTAATTAATCATTAAGTAAAAAAATGGAATAAAGCCAGAGGAAAATTACATGTTTGTCTTATTCTAGATAACATTTTAAGCTCTTTGACCTGCTGAGCCCACAGAAACATGTCTGTGACACCAAGAAGTAAAATAAATTGCCAGGTCATTGCACCTTGCCCATATCAGACCTCCTTTCACATTCAATAAATGATGTGTGATTAGAGGTGGGCCATTAACATCCCGAGGGAGGATGTTTTAGGAGATCTTTTTCTCTCTCTTCTGAACACTGGGGCTGTAGCTGAGAGCCACAGTATTCTAATCTACCTGTCATCTCATATCAAGCGGGATGTTCTGATGGCTTCTGAATGTACATTCAGAGGTCTTTGTCTGAAACTAGCTTCCTTGCCATCATTCCTGGTAGCCACTGTGAATTTAATAATATGCTTTGCGATACACAATGGAACACCCTATTCCCACACAGAGGTTCCTGCAATTTTCACACAGTCGTGTTTTGAGAAAAAGACTTAAAAGACCCCTTTAAAAAAGCAAATACACGACACGTTAAAGTGACAATAATCATCTTTAGTGTTCCCAAGAATCACCTGACACCTGAAGAGCACGTAAAGGCCCTGACTATGAGCCCCCACCCCCCAATTCATTAGGTCAGTTACAGGCAGAGAATTTGCATTATTTTAGTTTTATGAAATAGAAGACATGTCCTGGAATCTGCATTTTTAACAAGCATCTTGGTGACTCTCATACATTTTAGCCTAAAGATGAAGAATGTTTGTCTTGAAGATAGTTTTTCTCTGTTTTAAATCTTTGGATTTGCCCTTGACCATTAACATCTGTTAATGTTCTAATGAAGAAACTGGAGTGAAAATTAATGTTATCAGAAGAAAAACACTGAATAAGCTTTATTATGAATTAACAGTATGTTTTTAAGTTTAATAACCAGATAAAGTTAATTAGGGATGTAGTCTCTTGTTTTGATATTTCTGGTATTAGCAGATCTAAAGCCAGAAAGATAACTTTTCTGAAACCCATAAAAATCTTAGAGAAAGGGCCCTAACTTATGTTGGACAAGATCCTCGTTTTCTCATGTTATTATTTTCCCACCCAATTATTTTTCTATCAAGAATATAAAATGTTATAAAAAATTGAAAATGGGATTCAGGAGAACTCATCCTTTCATTTTTGCTCATGACTTCCTCTCTTCATTTCGTTGAGGTTGTGGGAGAGCTGCCAAGAAATCCACACTGGTTAACAAATGGCTAATTGACAGTCACCCATCTGTTGATGCGATTTTGGCTGTTTTCAGATAGAGTCAATGATCATTAAGTTTTGTCTCCCCTCATGGGGGAAAGCTGTGACATACTGATTACCTGTCAGTGTTAGAAAGATTTCTGACTTGTTACTTATGCAGACTAAACAAATCTTTCTTTAGGTTAGTGGCCCTGTCCCACATCTAGTTTCTATCTAAATCCATAAAGTTTAATTATTTTTATAATAGCAAGCAAATATTGCATTTTTTTGTTGTTGTTAGAAAAATGCGGCTGTGCGTGGAGAGGTATTGCAATTTTTAACAGTAGTGGCATATACCTTGTGGTTCATATTTTGAAATATTGCAGAAATAAGTAAATGGCAAATCATGATTTCCCCTTCTAATTTTAAGCATTTTACCCTGTCTGCATCCTGTGTTTTCTCATATGCCTTGTGATCTCTCTAGTATATAAAATATACAAAAGCATTTCCAGGGTGAGAGGGGAAAGATGCAAGAGTGATGCTGTAATCTTTTCATGGTTGAGAGCCTTGACTAGATATAGCCCAGAGAGATTAGTTTTGAAGCAAGACACAGTTAATGACAACCAAGCTTTGAGGCTTTGTATGAACATAACTTTTCCTTTTGGACGTGTCTCTGTGGCAATGTGGAATATCAGTGTGGCTGTGTGCTCCATTCTTGTTTCATTTCTCTATCTTTTTTTTTTTTTTTTTTTTGAGACAGTCTTACTCTGTTGCCCAGGCTGGAGAGCAGTGGCATGATCTCAGCTCACTGCAACCTCCGCCTCTCAGGTTGAAGGGATTCTTCTGCCTCAGCCTCCTGAGTAGCTAGGATTACAGGCATGAACCGTGGTGCCCAGCTATTTTTTTGTATTTTTAGTAGGGACCGGGTTTCACCATGTTGGCCAGGCTGGTCTCGAACTCCTCACTTCAAGTGATCTGCCAGCCTTGGCCTCCAAAAGTGCTGGAATTACAGGTGTGAGCTACTGCGCCCAGCCTCACTACCTTCTTGTACTTAACTAATGACTACTTGTCCTTGTGAAGTTGAAGTTGGCCTCATGTTAAGTCTGTGATCCATATGCAATCAGTCTACTTTTCAGCAATTTTCTGTCTCTAGGAATGAACATATAGGTCTTATCTAAGTCTTTTTTGTTTTTGAGATGGAGTTTCACTCTTGTTGCCCAGGCTGGAGTGCAATGGCGCAATCTCGGCTTACCACAACCTCTGCCTCCTAGGTTCAAGTGATTCTCCTGCCTCAGCCTCCCAAGTAGCTGGGATTACAGGCATGCGCCACCATGCCCAGCTAATTTTGTATTTTTAGTAGAGATGGGGTTTCTCCATGTTGGTCAGGCTAGTTTCGAACTCCTGACCTCAGGTAATCCACCCGCCTCAGCCTCCAAAAGTGCTGAGATTACAGGTGTGAGCCACTGTACCCGGCCTTATCTAAGTCTTTAGAGTGATTTAGGTTAATTAAAAACATTTAGGATGATTACTTCTGAGACAAAGTAAGCAAAATCTGCCACGTATAAACACTAAATTATCTTATAACCATAAATTCCGTGGGTTTATTGTGTACATACTATATACTAGGAACTGTGCTAAGTACTGGGGATATCATGTTTAGCAAATCAGATATGGTCTTTGTTTCCATGTAACTTAGATTATAATAGGAGAGATGGGCATTAATAAAATGATCATACAAATAAATATAGTTTTAACATGATGAGTGTCAGGCTGGTTCAGGAAGATTTCTTTAAAGAAGAGATGTTCGAATTGATATTTGAAGGAAGGGTGAGTTAATTCGGTGAAGGAGAAAAGAAAACCAATTCAGGCAGGACAAAGAGAATGATGGTACTTTTTTTAATTAAAAAAAAAAGAAATACTGGGGCCAGGTGTGGTGTCATGCCTGTAATCTCAGCACTTTGGGAGGCAAAGGTCAGAGGATTGCTTGAGTCCAGGAGTTTGAGACCAGCCTAGGCAACATAGAAAAACCCTGTCTCTACAAAGAAATTAGCCAGGTATGGTGGCATGTGCTTATAGTCCCAGATGTCAGGGAGGCCGAGATGGGAGGATCCATTGAGCCCAGGGGTTTGACGCTAAAGTAAGCTATAATAATATCACTGCGCTCCAGCCTGGGTGAAAGAGCTGGAGCCTGTCTCTTATTTAAAAAAAGAAAAGAAAGAAAGAATAAAAAAAGGAATACTGTGGAGTGCCTTGTTTTGGTTGGAGAGGATCATCAGTTAAATTTCAAACATGTAGAATTGGAAATACCATGGGGATACTTAAGAAATGTGACGTGGGCAGATTTTTAGATTGTTAAAATAAATTTGTGATTCCATATGAATTTTAGGATTATTTCTGCTATTTCTGTGAAAAATGCCATTGGAATTTTGATAGGGATTGCATTAAATTTGTAGATTGCTTTGGGTGGTATAGACATTTTAACAATATTAACTCTTTCAGTCTATGAACATGGGATATCTATTCATTGAGGTGCCTTCTTCAATTTCTTTCATTAAAGTTTTATAGTTTTCAATGCATAGGTCTTTCACCTCCCTGGTTAAATTTATTCCTATTTTATTTTGGGGATGCTATTGTAAATGGGATTGTTTTCTTGATTTCTTTTTTGGATGGTTCATTGCTAGTGTATAGAAAGGCTACCGATTTTTGAATGTGGATTTCATGTCCTGTAACTATACCGAATTTATTTATTAGTTCTAACCATTTTTATGGAGTCTTTGGGGTTTTCTATATATTAGATTATGTCATCTGTAAGCAGAGACAACTTTTTCCTTTCCAATTTTAGATGCCTTTTCTTTCTTTTTCTTGCCTAATTGCTCTGGCTAGGACTACACTACTATGCCTAGTACTATGTTGAATGGAAGTGGTGAGAGTGGGCACCCTTTTCTTGTTCCTGATTCAATTTTTTTTTCAAAGTGAAAGTAAGTTTATTAAGAAAATAAAGGAATAAAAGAACGGCTACTCTATAGACAGAGCAGCCCTGATTCAACATGTTGAATGAATTCTTGAACATTACAGCTAAAGTCATCAGGATGACAGGAAGACTTGCGTTGCAGAGCCAGTGGTGAACCAGAGCCAAGGCTTTGCTGATGGAGGAAGAATGACAAGGGAAGTTGATGAGAATGGCAAAGACAGAAGCAGAGAATTAATGAGCCAAACACCACCAGCCTCAGGATTTTTTTTTTTTTTTTTTTTTTAAATAAGACTGGAGGAGCACTAGTCTGAGTGAAGTGTTCTTACCTGAGATCCAGGCTTTATTTAGAGCCAATGGTAAAGGGCGCTGGGAGAAGAGATTTAGGATTTGTGAGTGTTTACTGGTTCTGAAGTGTCATTCATTGAGAAGAAAGCAGAATAGGTACCATTATCTCTATTATTTTCTCTTTTAACAGATGAAGAAACAGAGGCTTGGAAAGAAAAAATGATTTCTCAAGTCTACTGAGCTAATAGATAGTGAAGCCAGGACAAGAATCTAGGTCATCTGATTTCTAGCCCAATTCTCTTCCCATTCCTTCATGAAGCATCAAAGCAAGGTTATTAAGCAGCAAAGCCAAGTTTTCTAAGTCTATCTGTCTTCCAGTTTGTTCAAAGACATTTGTTGTTTCATTTGTTTGGATTAAAGTTTGTGATGACAGTTTGTTTTGTTAACTATAAGCCCTTTTATTTATTTATTTTTAAAATTTTATTATTATTTTATTTTTATTTATATATATATATTTTTATTATACTTTAAGTTCTAGGGTACATGTGCACAACGTGCAGGTTTGTTACATATATATATATATATACATGTGCCATGTTGGTGTGCTGCACCCATTAACTTGTCATTTACATTAGGTATATCTCCTAATGCTATCCCTCCCCTCTCCCCACCCCGCGAGAGGCCCCAGTGTGTGATGTTCCACTTCCTGTGTCCAAGTGTTCTCATTGTTCAGTTCCCACCTATGAGTGAGAACATGCAGTGTTTGGTTTTTTGTCCTTGCAATAGTTGGCTGAGAATGATGGTTTCCAGCTTCATCCACGTCCCTACAAAGGACATGAACTCATCATTTTTTATGGCTGCATAGTATTCCATGGTGTATATGTGCCACATTTTCTTAATCCAGTCTATCATTGTTGGACATTTGGGTTGGTTTCAAGTCTTTGCTATGGTGAGTAGTGCCGCAATAAACATACGTGTGTATGTGTCTTTATAGCAGCATGATTTATAATCCTTTGGGTATATACCCAGTAATGGGATGGCTGGGTCAAATGATATTTCTAGTTCTAGATCCCTGAGGAATCACCGCACTGACTTCCACAATGGTTGAACGAGTTTACAGTCCCACCAACAGTGTAAAAGCATTCCTATTTCTCCACATCCTCTCCAGCACCTGTTGTTTCCTGACTTTTTAATGATTGCCCTTCTGACTGGTATGAGATGATATCTCGTTGTGGTTTTGATTTGCATTTCTCTGATGGCCAGTGATGATGAGCATTTTTTCATGTGTCTTTTGGCTGCATAAATGTCTTCTTTTGAGAAGTGTCTGTTCATATCCTTTGCCCACTTGTTGATGGGGTTGTTTTTTTCTTGTAAATTTGCTTGAGTTCATTGTAGATTCTGGATATTAGCCCTTTGTCAGATGAGTAGATTGCAAATATTTTCTCCCATTCTGTAGATTGCCTGTTCATTCTGATGGTAGTTTCTTTTGCTGTGCAGAAGCTCTTTAGTTGAATTAGACCCCATTTGTCAATTTTGGCTTTTGTTGTCATTGCTTTTGGTGTTTTAGACATGAAGTCCTTGCCCATGCCCTTGTCCTGAATGGTATTGCCTGGGTTTTCTTCCAGGGTTTTTATGGTTTTAGGTCTAACGTTAAAGTCTTTAATCCATCTTGAATTAATTTTTGTATAAGGTGTAAGGAAGGGATCCAGTTTCAGCTTTCTACATATGGCTAGCCAGTTTTCCCAGCACCATTTGTTAAATAGGGAATCCTTTCCCCATTTCTTGTTTTTGTCAGGTCTGTCAAAGATCAGATAGTTGTAGATGTGTGGTATTATTTCTGAGGGCTCTGTTCTGTTCCATTGGTCTATATCTCTGTTTTGGTATCAGTACCATGCTGTTTTGGTTACTACAGCCTTATAGTATAGTTTGAAGCCAGGTAGCGTGATGCCTCCAGCTTTCTTCTTTTGGCTTAGGATTGACTTGGCAATGTGGGCTCTTTTTTGATTCCATATGAACTTTAAAGTAGTTTTTCCCAATTCTGTGAAGAAAGTCCTTGGTAGCTTGATGGGGATGGCATTGAATCTATAAATTACCTTGGGCAGTATGGCCATTTTCATGACATTGATTCTTCCTATCCATGAGCATAGAATATTCTTCCATTTGTTTGTGTCCTCTTTTATTTCATTGAGCAGTGGCTTGTAGTTCTCCTTGAAGAGGTCCTTCACATCCCTTGTAAGTTGGATTCCTAGGTATTTTATTCTCTTTGAAGCAATTGTGAATGGGAGTTCACTCATGATTTGGCTCTCTGTTTGTCTGTTATTGGTGTATAAGAATGCTTGTGATTTTTGTACATTGATTTTGTATCCTGAGACTTTGCTGAAGTTGCTTATCAGCTTAAGGAGATTTTGGGCTGAGACGATGGGGTTTTCTAGATATACAATCATGTCATCTGCAAACAGGGACAATTTGACTTCCTCTTTTCCTAATTGAATACCCTTTATTTCTTTCTCCTGCCTGATTGCCCTGGCCAGAACTTCCAACACTATGTTGAATAGGAGTGGTGAGAGAAGGCATCCCTGTCTTGTGCCAGTTTTGAAAGGGAATGCTTCCAGTTTTTGTCCATTCAGTATGATATTGGCTGTGGGTTTGTCATAAATAGCTCTTATTATTTTGAGATACGTCTCATCAATACCTAATTTATTCAGAGTTTTTAGCATGAAGGGAGGCCCCTTTTATAAATGTTTTGGGTGGCCCCAAATGATTTTCTGAATTCTGGCATCGTTTGTCTCAAACAAGCAAATTGGAAACCAGGAACTATAATACCTATGAGGTATGTCTTGGATAAGGAAGGGAAATGAACAATGAGGATAATATTTTCCCACTGAAAGGCACTTAAATTCTTGTTTTAGGAGTTCATGTGAAAACATGTGCTTAATGAATACTTTTGATGTAGCACACTCTCCCATCTCCCCAAATGAAGAGTAAACCAAATTGTGGAGAAAACATGGTAACTTAACTATTTTCTTAAGATAATTTATGTCTTATTTTTTTCTATCTCCAATTACTACATTTGAAATCGGTGCTTTCATTAGTGTCAATTTTATTTTACTAAAATGTATTTGGGAAGGCTATGTACGTGCAAAATTTAGCATTAGACTTGTCTTTCTACACCTAAATATATCTGGAAGGGTCAATAAACTGGAAAATTTTAGAATGGATTCATCCCTGATTCAAATCCTTAAGGGGCGTGTGTGTGTGTGTGTGTGTGTGTATGTGTCCCAAAGTGCATGTTTTAGTACAGTGAAAACCATCTGTGAAAATGTTTCCTACCTATTGATAATTAGTCATGAGTTACCTGCATTTTTGTATGCCAAGTAGGTCTAGGCTTGTTTGAAGTGCTGATAGAATCAGTTCTTATTCACAGGGGCAGTTGGTTTGTTGGAACTATTTGAATGGTTCAACTGCTTCCACAGTAAATGCATTACTGTGTGATTATGTTTAATATGCTCCTGACATTCATCAAACAACATAGCATATCACACTTTGAGAAAGAATACTCTGGATAGTCTTTCAAATTTAATTCTCCAACTGGAATGGAAATAAGAAACTACAGTTGATACAAAGAAAGTATTGAATTGGAAAGATTTCGGAAAAATCTTCTTTATGGCTTGCTGGGCAAACCGGTAGTCTAACCTTCTGGGAAAATAGTTAGGTAGCTCATTAGAGGTTCAGTTCTACACTCATTGTTCACTTGTAACTTGGAATATTAGAATCTATGTTACATCCAGCATTGAACATGAAACAGGTAAAATAAATAGAACAAAGCATTCGATTAAAAAAATCCGCACTGCCTGTTTTTATTTTAAACTGGTGATTTGGAAGCAATAAATATTTTAACTTTTACTTTATAAAAGTAAGTTCATTTCCTCTCTTTTAAAGGGCTGAACCAAGTGGATAACTTATTTTTTTTAATGTTTTAAAGATTTTTCAATGTGCTGTTTCCTTTTTTTTCCTCCCTTCAAATTTTAACTTCCAGGGTACATGTGCAGTACGTGCAGTTTTGTTACACAGGTAAAGATGTGCCGTGGTGGTTTGCTACACAGAACCTCCCATCACCTAGGTATTAACTTCAGCATCCATTAGCTATTCTTTCTGATGCTCTCCCTCCCCCACCCCCAACAGGCTCCAGTGTGTGTTGTTTCCCCCAATGCATCCATGTGCTCTCGTCGTTCATCTCCCACTTACAGTGAGAACATGTGGGGTTTGGTTTTCTGCTAATGCGTCCATTTGCTGAGGATAATGGCTTCCAGCTCCATCCATGTCCCTGGAAAGGACATGATCTTGTTCCTTTTTATGGCTGCATAGTATTTCATGGTGTACATGTACCCAAGTGGATAATTAAAAAACAGCAAGTTTATAATTGGCAAGATGATAAGATAAAATAAAAAGAACAAAATCAACACTATGAAAGATGTAAGAGGTCCAATATGCAGGAGTTAGTGTAATGTGTGTAGGGTAAGTGTGACACTAAGTATATTTATAGAACTTAGTTTGAATTGATTTTATTGTTTTACAACAAATATCCACCCTTACTGCTGAAAACTATTTAAAATTATATATATGCATATTTATCATGTAAGGTACATATTTAATTCCTTTATTAACATTAATGCATACCATTATACAAAACAAATACCCATGGTGCTTTTTATATAACCTGATTAAAAGTTGGTATGTGTGTGTGTATGTGTGTGTATGTGTGTGTATGTGTGTATGGTGTGGTTTTAAAAGTTCATTGATTTATTTGTATGCTGTATCTAGATGTATAAAAAATGTTGGGTAACCTCAGTTATTTTAATTTTAGTAACTTTTAAAATATCTTTTTTGTTCTTTTTTTCTTAGTAACATTATTGGCATTTACAGGATTTTTAGTTTTTCCCTTTTTTCTCCTTAGTATTTTTTTTTATTTATAAACATTCATATGCCATACTATTCTAATGTTGGCTATAATTTAACTTGTTACTCACTTCTTTGACTCTAGTTTCCTAATTGAATTTAGCAGAGGCTATAAAAGATGAGATTTACTCTGCTTAGCACCCTTCAGAAAAGTAGATATTGTAACTTCCTTTAATAATTTATATCTTTGTTTAACAATTCTTACTCTCAGTAAATTCTTTGTATTTCTTAATTAAATCTCAAGTGGGAATCAACCCTGTTCATATATTAATTGTCTTCTCCAATTGTTTTGGTTTGTTTTCTTTTGTGGGTTCTGACCAAGGTAATCCTATAATGGAATGTGGAAATAAATAGTCCAAATGCACACAGAAGAATCACCCTCCAGTTCTTCAGTGTTCTTTTTCTCCTTGGCATATTACAAACATGGAGTTTAAGAGGGTGAGATCTGAGGTCAAGCAGACTATATTTTCAATCCTAGCTTAGTCTCTTACCAGATGGTGATGTGATTTTGTTTAGTCTCAGTTTTCCCCTCTCAGAAATGGTGGGAATAATGATTACACTCTCATTTGGATGTGGTAAGGATTACATGACATAACGTTTAACATACTACTTGGCACTATATAAGTGCTCAGAATAAATTATACAACAATTTTAGTCCAGATATTGAAATACTTAAAATACATAATATTAAACATTTATTTTAGTTTGATGAAATATCTGAGCAGAAAAATAAGAAGTTCTTATTTAACATGTCTATGTGTGAATAAATTGAATGTGGGGAATTTGAACGTGTTAGCTCATTTTCAAATAAAACCTTTGTAAATAACTAGGACTTACACAGTAAAACAATACCCCAAGTGAAAAATTACACTCCATATATAAACTATATATTGCACAAGTTATCCAGAAGTTATGTATAAAGATATTTAATATCCTGGGGCTTATTCAACTACAACTGTGATGCTATACACAAGTTGAGTTCTTAGTCCTGGGTAATAGTACTTTCATTTTTATAGCATTTTACAAGGCCCTTTTACATACCTTAGCACATTTTATCTTCACAAAAATCTTGCAAGACAGACAGAACATGTGTTATTACCCTTACTTTGCAAGGGGAGAAAACTGAATTTGGAGAAGGAAAGTAACTTGCTTAAAGGCCACAGAGTTTCTGACAGGGTAAGAATTCCCTTTCCGCCACTAGTTCTGGGATTTCCCCCATCATGGTGCCTCTCTGCCAGCCTCAGTAATGACAAGGTTCAGAGTTGAGTATAAGAGATCAGAGAAGGGAAGGTGTTTGTACTTATTTTTGCCATCTCCCAGGCCCTGTATTTGTAAAAGGTCGTTGGCCATACAACTCTGGCACTAGTTTCCTGTTCCTTGGGACTCTACCTATATATGGAAATGTCTCAAGATGGCACCATGAGACTGACACATGAGTGCTCAGAGGTGAGAAAGATGGGGCTAGATACAGTTTCCAACATGAGGAAGGAAGAGGACCAGGGTTTGGAGAAGGGGAGATGAGAGTAGGGAGAACATGTCTGTAGTGCTCTTTCTAGCCATGAAAGAATGTCCATGCCTCCCAATTCTGAAGCATCTGCTGTTTGCTAAGGCAGATAGCAAGTAACAATGATCTACTACTTCTTGGAGAGCTGATTTTTTCTAGGATCAGTGGGAGTGAACAATTTTTTTTTTTTTTTGAAGAAGAGAGATTTATTTCTTACAGTTCTGAAGGCTGGGAAGTCTTCCAGCCTCAGATGGAAGATGGAGGGGCCACATATGGCCAGGGCCTTAATATTTCATCCTCCCATGGCAGAAGGAAGGGAGAGGAGGAGGGAAGAGAGAGAGAGAGAGAGAGAGAGAGAGAGAGAGAAAGAGAGAGGGAGAGAGAGGGACAGGTGGGGAAGGGGATAAAGATTTGGAGAAGAAGAGGGCCAAACTCATCCTTTTATCAGGAACCCACTTCTTAGATAACTAACCCACTCCCACAACAATGGCATTAATCCATTCATGGGGGCTCTGCCTAGTACCTCTTAAAGGTCCCACCTCTCAGCGCTGTTGCTTTGGGGATTAAGTTTCCAATGCATGAGCTGTGGAGGACACATTCATACCATAGCAAGCTCTATTCACAACATCTATTTCTTGTGGAGTCGGATTTGGTATTCTGTGTCTTCCTTGGAATTTATCCATTTCACTTAAGTTATCTAACTTGTTGGCATTCAATTCTTCATATTATTTCTTTCTAATAATTTTTATTTCTATAAGATTGGTAATAAAATCTTGACTTTTGTTTCTGATTCTAGTAATTTGAGTCTTTTGGGGGTGGTGGGCAATCTAGCTAAATGTTTGCCATTTTGTTAATCTTTTCAAAGAACCAGCTTTTGATTTCATAATTTTTCTCTCTATTGCTTTTCTATTCTCTATTTGATTTATTTCTGCTCTAGGCTTTCCTTGTTTCTGCTTTCTTTGGACTGTTATTATCAATTATTGAGTGTGTTATATGAATATACCACATTATGACTATGTATTGGTGAAGTTTTCTTAAGAACTTCAATTTTTGTTAAAATTGCCTCATATATTTTGGGTATATGTCGTTAAGTATATACAAGTTCGGAGTTATCATATATTTCAGGTTAATTGTTCCTTTTGTTGTTACCTAATATACTTTATTTCTAAAAAACTGTTTTGGCCAGGCGAGGTGGCTCACACCTGCAATCTCAGCCCTTTGGGAGGCTGAGGTAGGAGGATCACTTGAGCTCAGGAGTTTGAGGCCAGCCTGAGCAACATGGCAAAACCCTGTCTCTACTAAAAATACAAAAACTAGCCGGGCGAGGTGGTTCACACCTGTAGTCCCAGCCACCTGGGAGGCTAAGGCAGAAGAATCGTTTGAACCCTGGAGGCGAAGGTTTCAGTGAGCCGAGATTGCACTACTGCACTCCAGCCTGGGCGACAGAGCAAGGCTCTATCTCAATAAAAAAGTTTTACCTTAAAGTTTAATTTGGCAAATATTAATAAAACTATGCCAGCTTCCTTCCTGTATAAAACTTATTGATCTGAGACCTTTTTAAAAATATATATAAGTATTTGAAGCTATAAATTTCCTTCTAAGTATTGATTTAGCTTCATCCCATGTTTTGGTTTGTTGTGCTTCTGGTTTTTTTTTTTTTTCAGTTAGAAGTGTTTTCCAATTTTACTTATGATTTCTTCTACTTATTTATTTATTTATTTATTTATTGAGATGGTATCACTGTGTTGCTCAAGCTGGAGTGCAGTGGCACAGTTACTGCTCACTGCAGCCTCGACCTCTGTGGCTCAGGGGATAGATCCTCTCACCTCAGCCTCTTGAGTAGCTGGGAGCATGGGCTCTGGCTGCCATGCCCAGCTAATTTTCCGTTTTCTGCAGAGACAGGGTTTTGCCATGTTGCTCAGACTGTGATTTCCTCTTTAACCATTGGTTATTTAGGAATGTGTTGTTTAATATCCACATATGTGTGAATTTCCCAAATTTTCTTCCACTATTGATTTCTAATTTCATTCCATCGTGTTTGGAGAACACACTGCATAATTTCAATCCTTGCGATTCTCCTGCCTCAGCCTCCTGAGTAGCTGGGACCACAGGCATGTGGCACCACTCCCAGCTAATTTATTTGGTATTTTTAGTAGAGACGGGGCTTCACCATTCTGGCCAGGATGGTCTTGATTTCCTGACCCCATGATCCACCTGCCTTCGCCTCCCAAAGTGCCAGGACCACAGGTGTGAGCCACCGCACCCAGCATATTCAAAACATTTTCTATGTCTTTTTTAAGTTTTGAAGTTTTCTCCACAGAGGTATTAATTTTCTTCGTGAATTCCTAGGTACTTTTCTATTTTTTATTGAGAGGTACTTACCTTATGTTTCTTTATTACTGGTGTTCAGAAATGATATTAATTTTGTAGATTGATCAGGTGGCTGGAAAATGTGCTAAAATGTCATTCTAAAAGTTTGACTATTTATTTTGTTAATTTTGCGAGTTTATCATCTCACCTTCAAAAATCTGTTTTTATTTCTTCCTGTGCTAGTTTTTACACCTCTTATTATGTCTGGACCATTGTACTATATATATATATTTTTCATTGTACTATATTAAAACTAGTGGTGATAGTAATTTCCCCTCAAATTTGGACTGAAAGTCCCCTTTAAAAAAACCCCAAATTCAGCCTGGGCAACATGGCGAAACACCTTCTCCACTAAAAATACAAAAATTAGCTAGGCATGGTGGCGCTCATCTGTAGTCCCAGCCACTCAGAAGGCTGAGGTGGGAGGATTGTTAGAGCCCAGGAGGCAGAGGCTGCAGTGAGCCAAGATGGTGCCACTGCACACTCCAGCCTGGAGGCAGAGTGCTGTCTCAAAAAAAAAAAAAAAAAAAAAAAATTGGAAACAAAATGTAAGTTTTATAACTTTCATTAAAAGTGGATGATAGTGTATACTCACTTCCGCAACACATATACTAAAATCGGAATGATACAGAGAGAAAAGTGGATGATGGCTTCTCTGGTTTCCTTGAAAAAAAAAAATTCTTTTAAACTGGATAACCCAGCTGGGTGTGATGGTTCAATCTTGTATTCCTAGCACTTTGGGAGGCTGAGGCAGGTGGATGACGTTAAGTCCAGGAGTTCGAGACCAGCCTGGGCAACATGGCAAAACTTTGCCTCTACAAAAAATTCAAAAATTGGCTGGGCTGGGTGGCTCACACCTGCAATCCCACACCCTGGGAGGTCAAGGCGGGTGGATCACTGGAGGTCAGGAGTTCGAGACCAGCCTGGGCAACATGGTGAAACCCTGTCTCCACCAAAAACACAAAAATTAGCCGGGCATGGTGGCATGCGCCTGTAATCCCAGCCGCTCAGGGGGCTGAGGCAGGAGAATCGCCTGAACGTCGGAAGGTGGAGGTTGCAGTGAGCTGAGATCCCGCCATTGCACTCCAGCCTGGGTGACAGTGTGAGACTCTGTCTCAAAAAACAAACAAATGAAAAAACAAACAAAAAATTAGCCGAGTGTGGTGGCGGGCACTTGTAGTCCCAGCTACTCAGGAGGCTGAGGTGGGAGAATCACCTGAGCCCAGGAGGTCAAGGCTTTGGTGAGCCATGATTGTACCACTGCATTCCAGCCTGGGTGACAGAGAGAGACCTAGTTTTTAAAAAATAAAGTAGATAACTCCCAAAACCACTGTCCTACTTTTAGAAAATCCAGGATAGTTTTGGGAAGTGAATTTTGGAGTCTCATTGGCCATGTAAGAGACTAGGAAGGCTTCTCAGGAAGAATTGTGGGGCTGATTGCATAGTGCCCAGCTCTACTTGGAAAACTCTTTTTGCAACATTTCCATGGAAATCAGAGACACAGTCCCAGATGTTTGCGTTAAAATGAGACAAAGGAAAAAAAAGTCATGTACAAGAGGCAAGAAGACATCTTTTCTAAATGGTCCATATTTATTAATACTCTGGTCAGAGAAATCCAAAGTTTACCATATTGGAGGTCTTCTGGAATTCCAGGCTGTTAGACTGTAGGCTTCAAAGCCTTGGCTTGTCATACTGGGCCAGTTTTGTGTGGGAGATAGGCCTACAGCTGGACCAACAAAGGTGCTCAGAGAGGAACCCTGTCCTCCTACCTGGTACCTTGTGGGTGAGAGATACTGATACAGACAGTGGAAAGAAGAGCTGGATATCTCATTCTCATCAGGAAGATTGTACAGTTCTATGATTTGGGATATGTCATAGGCATCAGAGTACAAAGCAGGAACTGAGGCCACCAGCCTCTCCCATTGAGTATCTTGCATTTGGAAGTCACTTGTGGGACTCTCAGTGAAGGTGGAGTTCCAGGTCTAATTGGAAGGGTCTAAGGGCTGAGGAGGAAGGGAGCTGTAGAAATCTGAAACCACAGGAGAAAAAGCATAAGGACTTGGGGATGTTCTAGGGGAGGTGGGCACATTCTTCTTGGATGAAAGGATCTGGTTTGCTTGCTTTGCTGATTGCTGCTCCTGCTGCTGCTGCTGCTGCTGCTGCTTCAATCTGAATTGCCAGTTCCTGAACCAAGCTTTTACTGTTGACTACAGTAGGTTGAGTTTCAAAGCTAGTTTCTCCTGAAGATTTCTATCTGGGAATGTAGTCTGGCTAAACAGAGCTTCTAGCTCTTCATACTGTTGGTGGGTGAATGAAGTACGTTCTTGATGCCTTCTCCATATTGTTGTAGTCCCAGCTATTCGGGAGGCTGAGGTGGCAAGATCACTTGAACCTGGGAGATCGAGGCTGCAGTGAGTGGAGACCATGCCACTGCACTCCAGCTTGGATGACAGACTGAAACTGGGACTAGCTGGATCCTGTGGTGCTATCACCTTCATGTTGGAATCATTCCTGTTGATGAAAGGGTCTGGCTGGAAATTCTCTGGGGCCATTCTGTTCATCATGGTTTCTGAAATCTGTCATGAATCCCCTTAGACCAACCATTTTCAGTCCTGCATGGTGTGTCTCTCTCTGGAAATGCAGTTTCCTTAGTGTGTCCAAAAATTTTTAAATAACATCTGTATCCAACTCAACAATAAAAGAACAAATAACCCAATTAAACAATGGGCAAAGGTGTGAATAGACATTTCTTTTAAGAAGGTAGATAAATGGCCAATAAGAACATGAAAAAGATGCTCAATAAATAAAATTAGTCACTAGGGAAATGCAAATCAAACCCACAACAAGATACCACTTCACCCTCACCAAGATAGCTAAAATAAAAAAGACAGACAATAACAAGTGTTGATGAGGCTGTGGAAAAATTGGGATACTCATGCTTTGCTTGTGGGAATGTAAAATGATGCAATGGCTTTGGGAAACAGTTTGGCACTTCCCCCTAAAGTTAAACAGAGTTACCATTCGATCCTGCAATTCCACTTCTGGATATATACCCAAGACAATTGGAAACATATGTTCACACAAAAACTTGTATACTAATAATGTATGCATTATATCCATACAATGGAATATCATTCAGCCATAAAAAGGAAAGAAGTATGAATACACGATACAACAGGAATGAACCTTGAAAACGTTATGCTCAGTAGACACAAAAGGCCATATATTGTATGATTCCACTTATATGACATGTCTGAAATAGACAAATCCATAGAGACAGAAAGTAGGTTAGTGGTTGCCAGGGGCTGGAGGGGAAGGGGAAGAGAAGTGACAAATGGATATGAGGCTTAGTTTTGAGCTGATAAAAATGTCCTGGAATTAGATAGCGATGGTTGTACAACTTTGTGAATGTACTGAATGCACCAAACTGCACATTTTAAAAGAGTGAATTTTATGATATCTGGATCACTGTATACCTCAGTAAAAAATTCTTATCCAAGATGATGATAAGAGCTAACATTTATAGTGTAAGAAATTGTGCTATAAGTTTGATGAATTATTTTATTTAATTCTCTTAGCAGTCACAGGGGTATGTGACTTATTATTTCTACCTTACAGAGGGGGAAACTGAGGCTTACAGAGAGTTACTAATTTGTCCAAGTCACATGGGGTTTAATGCCAGACTTCAATTTTGGTTTGATAACAGACTCGGGTTTTTACCACTATGCGCTACAGCCTCTGTAGTAAGCATGACTAGACTTTGGATAATTTCCTGTTCTCTCTGTATTTGGGTCACTGGGTTCACCTTTGGTGTTTTTGGACCTTTTGATATTTTATTCCTTCAGGATTCTATAATTGGATGCTCTAGTGACCAGGAATAGGAATAGATCTGTCTGGTGGTCCACCCGTCATCTCTCACTTCAATAAAGGACTTTGTTGAAGGCCACCTCCATCCCCTGTTTGCTCAAACATAATTCACTTGGAACAGCTCTTTGGATACATCAATCTAAATGAAAGCCCTCTTTTTAGAGGTTCTCGCTGAACTGTATCCTTCTTTTTTATAGACTTATTACAGTCAAGTAAAAATTTGATTAATAGCTGTCTTCCTCACTAGCCTACAAACTTTATGAATCAGGGACAAATATAGTTTGAATATTTGTTGCCTCCAAATCTCATGTTGAAATTTTGAGCCCCAGTGTTGAAGGTGGGAGGTGTTTGGGTCATGGAGGCTGATCTTTCATGAAAAGCCTTGGGCTGTCCTCATGGTAATGAGTGTGTTCTCAGTCTATTAGTTATCAGGAGATTTGATTGTTAAAAAAGAGCCTGACACCTTCTCTCTTCCCTCTTTCTCCCTCTCTCATCCTACGACACATGGGCTCCCCTTTGCCTTCCACCATGAGTAGAAGCAGTCTGAGGTCCTTACAGGAAGCAGATGCTGGCATCATGCTTCTTCAATAAATTAGCCTCAGGTGTTCCTTTATCACAATGCGAATAAACTGAGGCAGGAACATGTCTGCTTTGCTCACTATTGTACACTCAGAAAGTAGCCCTGAGCACACAGTAAGTACTCAATAAGTATCAATTGAATGACTAAACACCAGCACAGTGTGAAGATATCTGCAATTTTCACACTTCTCTTCTGTTCTCTACTATACAGGGTTCCTTTTTAGAAATGTCTATGTTATTCCTCTGGCTTCTGGATCCAGTGCTTAAACTCAGCATGGGAGTGCTTCAAGGCCACTGCTGGCTTGCACTGTCGGAAAGTGACGCACTAGTGGAAGGCTTTGGCTTCGGTTCTAACCTCAGAGACTTCTCTAAATGTTTCCCATGTGTTGTGCTCCTCCACTCTGACTGGGATTTTGGCTATCACCTAATTCCTTGCCTCCACTAGCCCTTATGACTGTTCATAATAACATTTCCCATGAGCTCCCCCATGATGCTAAAAAATTTTACACCTGGCAAATCTATCACCACCACCTAAGTGGTTAAGCATGTACACGGCAATATTCCCAGAATAGAAGCAAAATGAACAATACTGAAATGTTAATTCCCCTAGGTTATATAGCAAACAAGTGATAGAACCAGAATGAGAAACTTACTAGATGCTGAACTTTTTAAGGGATCTGTTTTGTATATTTGTTTTCTTTACTATGCCCGACACAGTCCCTGCCACTATTAGGAATTCATTCAATATTTCTTAAATAGAACCCAAAATTCTTTCTGGAGGGGACTCACACTCCGTTCTGCTTCAACAGATTCTCAAACCCCTCAGTATATCTCCCCTCAACTACTCTTTCTAAGTTTTTATAAGTTTTTAGATGTTATTGGAGCACCCAAATTCCAAAGATACATAACCAAACCCACCAAAAGAGCCCCACTTTCTAATTTTTCATGTCACTATTGTTGGTGCCACCATTTTTTATCCACCCAAGTTTGAAGTCCACTTTTTAAAATTCCTCAATCTTTCTTATTCCACAATGAGTGGTGAAGTCCTATAGATTCTCCTTGTATAAAACCTTTGTGGTTTTCTTCATTTTCCACTGCTACCAACCCAGTTTAGACTCTCATTATCTTTCAACTAGACTTACTGTGATAACAGCTTCTGACTTTCCCCACCTTTGAGCTCTCTCAACTGTGCTAGAGAATGGATATTGTTTCTGGAATAATTTTTCTCACTCCGATAGGCTTTTCTCAAAAACATTCAACAACTCCCTGTACTATTTTGTCCAAATTCAAATCCCATGGAATCCAAAGTCCTTCAAAAGTGATTACAACTTACTTTTCTGTCTTGATCTCTGCCTTCTAGGAGCACAATTCTCTGGGCAAACCAAAAGGTCATCCTCAGCATTCCCTGGGCATTCCCTGATTCCCTACTTCATGCTACCTATGACTTATTTCTTATGCTAAAATGTCTATATCATGGCCTGAACATCTCAGATGAAAGCTCTTCCCAGAAATCTTTCTTGATTCCTGCCCCCAAATGAGGTCTTGTCATCTTTTGACTTTGGAATGAGGAGTCAAATTTTTGTCACTCTTCTGTGGCATATCTACTGTGTGTTATAATTTGTGGTGTGGACAGCATCTCCCCTAGGAGACAATCAAGTCAGATCCATGACTTACACAATTTTGTAAGTAACCTGTACCACCAAGCTAGTGCCTTTGAAATAGTAGGCAATTGTGGAATTTAAATAGCTTGTTTTTCTTCATCATCCATTTCTTCTATTTATATACTAAAAATCATTTGTTTATATTCAGCATCTTACAAAGCTGATAAAGTCATGTATCTAAAGCTCATTGCTCAGTTCCTTCATATACTCCATGCATATACAACTGTTTAATAAACAGACAACATACAGAATGGGAGAAAACTTTTGCAATCTATGCATCTGACAAACATCTAATATCCAACATCTATAAAGAACTTAAACAAATTTACAAGAAAAAAACAAAAAATTCCATTAAAAAGTAGGCAAAGGACATGAACAGACACTTTTCTAAAGAAGACATACATGTGGCCAGCAAGTATATGAAAAAAAGCCCCACATCACTGATCATTAGATAAATGCAAATCAAAACCACAATGAGATACCATCTAACATCAGTCAGAATGACTATTATTAAAAAGTAAAAAAATAGCCGGGCGTGGTGGCTCATGCCTGTAATCCCAGCACTCTGGGAGGCCGAGACGGGTGGCTCATGAGGTCAGGAGATGGTGACCATCCTGGCTAACATGGTGAAACCCCGTCTCTACTAAAAATACAAAAAACTAGCCAGGTGGGGTGGCGGGCATCTGTAGTCCCAGCTACTTGGGAGGCTGAGGCAGGAGAATGGTGTGAACCCAGGAGGCGGAGCTGGCAGTGAGCCGAGATAGCGCCACTGCACTCTAGCCTGGGTGACAGAGCAAGATTTTGTCTCAAAAAAAAAAAAAAAAAAAAAAAAAAGTAAAAAAATAACAGATGCTGGTGAGGTTGTGGAGGAAAAAGAAACACTTGTACACTGTTGGTGGGAGTTTAAATTTATTCAGCCATTGTGGAAGACAGTGTGGCAATTTCTCAGAGACCTAAAGACAGAAATACCATATGGCCTAGCAATCCCATTACTGGGTATAAACCTGAAGGAATAGAAATCATTCTATTATAAAGACACATGCATGCCTATGTTCATTGCAGCACTTTTCACAATAGAAAAGACATGGAATCAACCTAAATTCCCATCAATGATAGACTGGATAAAGAAAATGTGGTACGTATACACCATAGAATACTATGTAGCCATAAAAAAGAATGAGATCATGTCCTTTGCAGGGACATGGATGGAGCTGGAGACCACTATCCTTGGCAAACTAACACAGGAACAGAAAACCAAACACCACATGTTCTCACTTACAACTGGGAGCTAAATGATGAGAACACTTGGACACATAGAGAGGAACAACAACACACTCCGTCCTTTCGGAGGGTGGAAGGTGAGAGAAGGGAGAGGATCAGGAAAAATAACTAATGGGTACTAGGGTTAATACCTGGATGATGAAATAATCTGCACAACAAACCCCCATGACACAAATATACCTATGTAACAAATCTGCACATGTACCCCTGAACTTAAAATAAAAGTTAAGAAGGCCAGGCGTGGTGGCTCCCGCCTGTAATCCTAGCACTTTGGGAGGCCGAGGCAGGCGGATCACAAGGTCAGGAGATTGAGACCATCCTGGCTAACACGGTGAAACTCCGTCTCTACTAAAAATACAAAAAATTAGCCAGGCATGGTGGTGGGCGCCTGTAGTCCCAGCTACTCATGAGGCTGAGGCAGGAGAATGGTGTGAACCTGGGAGGCAGAGCTTGCAGTGAGCCCAGATCGTGCCACTGCACTCCAGTCTGGGTGATAGAGCAAGACTCCACCTCAAAAATAAAATAAAATAAAATAAAATAAAATAAAATAAAATAAAATAAAATAAAAGTTAAAAAACTGTTTACTTTTATGCAGCCAAGAAACATGAAAAAAAAAACACATCATCATTGGTCATTAGGGAAATGCAAATCAAAACCACAATGAGATACCATCTCACGCCAGTTAGAATGGCAATCATTAAAAAGTCTGGAAACAACAGATGCTGGCGAGGACGCAGAGAAATAGGAACGCTTTTACACTGTTGGTGGGAGTGTAAATTAGTTCAACCATTGTGGAAGACAGTGTGGCAATTCCTCAAGGATCTAGCACCAGAAATACCATTTGACCCAGCCATCCCATTACTTGGTATATACCCAAAGAATTATAAATCATTCTATCATAAAGACACATGCACACATATGTTTACTGCAGCACTACTTACAATAGCAAAGACTTGGAACCAACCCAAATGCCCATCAATGATAGACTGCATAAAGCAAATGTGGCACATATATACCATGGAATACTATGCAGCCATAAAAAAGAATGAGTTCATGTCCTTTGTAAGGACATGGATGAAGCTGGAAACCATCATCCTCAGCAAACTAACACAGGAACAGAAAAGCAAACACCACATGTTCTCACTCATAAGTGGAAGCTGAACAATGAGAACACATGGACACAGGGAGGGGAATATCAGACACCAGGGCCTGTCCGGGGGTGGGAGGCAGGGGAGGGAGAGCATTAACACAAATACCTAATGCATGTGGGGCTTAAAACCTAGATGACGAGTTGATAGGTGCAGCAAACCACTGTGGCACATGTATACCTATGTAATGAACCTGCAGGTTCTGCACATGTATTCCAGAACAAACATTCTATTGAAAAAACAAACAAACAAACAAGCTATGGAAACAAACAAACAAACATGCTATGGAAAAAAAATAAAAAAGAAAATATCAACTGTTGAAGGCATAGCATAGAATGACTAAAAACTTTAGATGGTTGGCCTGGCGCCATGGCTCACGCCTGTAATCCCAGCACTTTGGGAGGCTGAGTTGGGCGGATCACCTGAGGTCAGGAGTTCGAGACCAGCCTGCCTAACATGGCAAAACCCCGTCTCTACTAAAAATACAAAAAATTAGCCAGGCGTGGTAGTGGATGCCTGTAATCCCAGCTACTTGGGAGGCTGAGGCAGGAGGATCACTTGAACCTGGGAGGAGGCAGTTGCAGTGAGCCAAGATCGCCTCATCGCGCTCCAGCGTAGGCGACAAGAGTGAAACTCCGTCTCAAAAACAAAAACAAAAAACAAAACAAAAAAACAAACTTTAGATAGTTATTCCTAGTTTCAATTAATTTTGAATAGAAAAATAATGAGAGGAAAACTTAATATATAACAAAGGCACAATAGAGGAGCCAAAAGACTAGTCCTAGCCTACCCCATGGAATGCAAATTTCTGGCGCCTAAAATACAGTTATCTTTTTGGCTGGTTTTGAATGGCAGTGACTGGCATTAGTGGGATTCTCCTCTCTTGGGGATGAAAAATGAAGTTTGAAAGAATGTTCATTACCATCAGGGTATGTGTTGACCAAACTAATTTTTCATCTGCCAAAATGTGTATACTGGCTTATGTCTCATCTAGAGACCTCTGGAACTGAAAGTAATTGATCAAATTAGCCCAGCTATAATCCCCCACTAGTTCTGTTATGATTGTAGCTTGTTAACCTTAGTATACTGTTTATTTAAACCATGCGGATGACATCATGAAAACCACCCCCATTTCATCAAAGCAGGATGCAGACTATAAAAAACAATTTGGTTTCTAACCACTCTGAGATAGAGTCTTTTTTCTTTTCTTTCCTATATTAAAAGATAAAACGTAAAACCTCAGTTCTCAGCCATTTGATTTTCACTCCAGCTGGCCCTCCCCCAGTGAAATGGAAGCATTTTCATGCCATTTAGAATCAAGCAAACTAAAAATATCAAACAGGTTTGCTTCAGTCCTGGAAAAGGAGAACTGATGACAGAAACTATTCTTTTGATTTTCCTCTTATCCTTCATTTGCCAAGTTCACTTTTCCATGCTATATAATGGTTTCCTGCATCACAGCCTGGCAGATAATGCCCAGCAAGGTCCTTATGCTGGAAGTAGCTACAAGACAAGCATGCTATTTCCCTTAGGCTGTGATTATTCTTCTCAGTGTTCTTCTTGTATTCCTGTACAAGTACTGATATGTTTTGATAAGAAAAATTGGTGCATATGTATACCATTCTCACCTTTTGAGGCATGCTAAGCTCCTTGGCTCCTATGGTGTTTCTGCTGTCACAGTTCCAACATCATTCCACAGACACAGCTTTCTTCTGAGTAAAATTATTAGCATCTATGAAGGCTAATTTAAAAATGTTAGTAAGAGACAAATTGGCAGTTCACAAGTAAGCCATTGCTTTACTGGGGGCATAAATATGAGCCAACACTCCAAAAGAGGAAATGAAATTCAAAAAAGTAATGGAATAAACGACCGATTTACTCTGTAGGCACAGGCAATCTTTAATACTTTTTCAGCCTCCATTTCCTTAACATCTTGGATAATAAACCTACCTTTCAGACTGTGAGAATTCATTTGACCAACTGACTTTCCATGTACTAGTAATCTTTGTTTTAGGTACTAGGAGGAGTTTAAAAATGTAGAAAGTTATGATCATTGTCCATAAGAAATTGATAATCTAGTTCAGCACTTCCAAAACTGTATTCTTTGGAACATTTGTTCTAAGACATACTCTGTGAAAAAGGAATTCCATGTAGAGAGAAGTTTGTCTTCCTTCTTGGAAGACACAACATATTAAAGGCCTTGAAAAATTCTGAAGTAAAGAAATGAGTTAAATTTGCTTAATCCAGAGTTTACCAAATTTATTTGCTCAGGAATCCCTTTTTAAATGTAATAACTATAAATATCTCATGGAAAACATTTTGGGGAATGCTGGAATGCTGGCTCAGTAGCTTGTTTACAGAGATTTCACACTTTATTTCCTTTGTATCACCAGAGACATAACCACAGTAAGTTCTTAGAAACATTTGTCTAAATGAATATACTGTCTAACCCAGGTAGTTAGAGCAGTACCTCCCAAATTCCAGTCCATAGATGGATATGTGCTGTCTTGCATTAATATTCTTGAGGAAATATATATATATTATACATATATTATATATACTTATTTATATAAATATATAATATATAAGTATATATATTATATATATTAAACTGTTATAAATACATCCTAGGTTTTGGTCCTGGAGTTTTCAACTCTATAGTTTTGGGGTTGGACCTGAGAATCTGCATTGAAAATTTCCCAGGGGATTATTAGTCATGGCTAGTTTAAGAATCACTGGTTGGTATATATATAAAAAATTAAGACCAGAGCTTAACATTTGGTCTCCCTTAACTAAAGTTTTCTATTCCATGGTCACAAACTAAATTCTAGCCTTGAAAACACATGTCCTTTGTAATCCATCACAGATGTGAATGAGCCTGGTCGAGTCCAAAGCACTGGGCCTGAAGGTTGGTCAATAAAGTTATCTTCACGTATAGAAGAAAGAGTAGTATACTTTTGTTTTTCAGATTTAGCACAAACCTGTGATTTTGAAGAATGTGGAAGAGTTTTGAAATATTTCTGAAACTGAGAAGGTTTTTTGGACTGGTCTTTAAGATTGTTGCAATGATATTCCCGACCATATGAATCCTCCCCAGACTATAAGAAGGTAGCCTTAAAATTTGGAAGGTTGATCTGAAAGTTTGATGTGACCATGAACTCAAACCTTGGGTGATAAGGCAGAGAAGATGATTTTTTTTTCTACATCAGCATTGTAGATACTATACATCAGCAATAAAAATTCCTGTAAGATCATAAACTTTATAGTCTCCCATGACAAAAAAAAAAAGTTCTATACAGAAATATATACTGAAATGCTCTCTGTATTTTATACCACAAATATCTGAGATCAGTCTTGTTTGGTCCTCTTCTTACAAAATTCAGTTTATAAATAGCTCTGTTCCATGGTTATTTTTCATGTATTGCTGACAAGCAGGGTTAATTGAGGGACAGTTTTTCTCCTGAAACAATCTGAAGTAAGATCTTTTAGGTGATGAAATCAGCCAAAGCAAGTGGTACTAACTTAGGAGATTTTGAAGAGCCTTTGATGTTATTTTCTGAGGATAAACAATCAGGAGAACTATAGGGATTGCACATTAGTTTTTTGTTTTAAAAGAACTCTCTTTTTAAAAAATCACTGTATGCCTCCTTCTTCCCCTCTGCCTCTTCCCCACTCCCCTTCTTCCTCTTGACACTAATTTGTGAAACTAGTAAAAAACTTTAAAGATTTAGTAGCAGGATATACTTTCACTTTTTTTGCCTAATAACCCAATTTGATCTTCATGATGAGGTTATATTATGGAATGGAACCTTTACAATGGTTTCTTCTGATTGGTTACAGAATTTTATACATCTCTGCAATTTAATGCTATGTAGTGATTAAAAATGATTACACAATTCTGTATTAATTTACATGAAAAAAATTTAAAAAAGGAAAAAATGATGCTCAAGGTAATTTGTTAAGTGAAAAAGCAGGATGCCAAACAGTATGATTCCATATGTGTATATTCCATATATTTAATTTATAAATTCAAAATGGAAATAATAGCTATAGTTAACATGAGACCATGTGCCAGGCACTGTTCCAAGCACTTATATATATATATTAACCTATTTAATTCTCATAACCACCCATTAAAAGTTCTTCTCTAATAATTCCCTCCTCCCTTCTCTTGAGAAACTGACTCACAAAGCCACTTGCTTAGGGGCACAGAACTAGTAACTGGCAAATCTGGGATTTGAACCCTGGGCACTATGGTTTCACCAGCCTGCCCACTTAACCCCTTGGCTACAAGACATGTACAAAATATTCATCCTATTTGAGAATGGTATAATATGAGTTGTTTTCATTTCTTTATACCTTTATAGTGTGTTACAATGTCTTTTTCAGCCTATATGACTTTCAAATTAGAAAAACAAAATTTTGGATGAAAATGAAGAACGCTTCCCTCATCAAAGAGCACAGTAATAAATGCAACAGAGCCTCAAATGACATCATGCTATTTAGTGGTCAGTCTAGCAATTTAAACAAAACTCTTAAAGGATTACGTATTTTCTTAACATTACTGACAAGGATATAAAAACTCTGCAATGTAGTGAGTTCTCTAGTGAAAGATGAGTCAGTGGCAAAGAATTGGCAATATAATCCAGTATATTAATGGCTTGCAGATCCTATAATCCAGTATATCCAGTTTTAAAAATGAATGGTACATAATGGATAATACTAGTTAAAGTTAAACTATACAGAATGGATAGTTAAACTATGCAGAATAGATAATATAATTTTTGTATGGTGGCATCTTGGTATCTGTGGGAGATTGGTTCCAGGACCCCGCTGGATACCAAAATCCAGGGATGCACAAATCCCTCATATAAAACGGTATACTATTTGCATACAACCTACATACATCCTCCCAAATACTTTAAATCATATCCAAATTACTTATAATACTTAATGAAATGCAAATATTATGTAAATAGCTGCTATACTGTATTATTTAGGGAATAATGACAAGAAAACAAGTCTGTATATGTTCAGTACAGATGCAACCATCAACTTTTTCCTGTCTGGATATTTTTGATCTGCAGTTGGTTTGATCCATGGATGTGGAACCCACCGATATGGAGAGCCAACTGCATTTATTATGTTAAAAGATACTAGGGTGCAAGTCTACTAGGTGAACATGCCCATGCGCTGCTCACCACCTGGATACCTAAAAACACTGCCCTCCACTTGGTCTGCTTGGTGGGTTCCCAGTGTTCTAGCTGTTATCTTCTCAGTGGATGAAGAGGAAAGGTCTTGAAGGGTAGTATTCTGAATGGTAATCTTTAAGTCCAACTCTTCTACGAAGTTTTTATAAAACGCCCAAAAAATTCACATTGTCATGCTTCATGATTGCTAAGTAATGTAGAAAAACAACAGTCCCATCAGTGTGATGGCTTTGCTGTTTTATAAATTATGTCATTTGTGAATCAGAAAAATCCTTCTCTTCCGTATATTATAGTGTAGCTTTGTTTTGTGTTAATCAATTAAGGGTAGAAGAAACCTCAGGGAAGTATAATTTATTTTATTATTTTGGATAATCCAACAACTTAGTTCTTTAACTGATATCAGATTACCATGGACCACACTGGAAAGTCTCCAGGATCCTTGTGATACTACAATTGAAGCAGTGTTTGTTGAATAAATACCATATGTATTTCCAACAGAACTGTGCTAGAAGTGTTGGGAAAGGAAAAGAAACACAAATACCTGTCACTTCTGTCACTCACATTGATTTCTTGTGTTCTGCAGATTAAGGAAAAGTTAGACATTGCAATTTAGAAATTGAATATTTCCAATAGAAAGGAGGGAATTGTTAGGGCAATAATTAATAATTTGAAGGCTCAGTAGTCAACAGTTTGACTTTCAGGGTCATTTTTTTTTATGCTCCTAAAACTGGGGAATTGGTGAAAAGAATATCAATAAGATAAAGTTGAGATCTTTTTCTGATTATAAACGTAATACATACACTGCCAAAAAGTTAAACTATACAGAATGGTAGCAAGAAAAAATTATATAAAATCTCATTGCCCAGAGACAACTAATGTTCTTATTTTAGCATAACTCTGAACTTTTGTTAAACACATTTCTTGCAAAAAAAGGACCAAAACTGTTTTAAAGCTTAGTTTCTCAATAATATACCTTAAAATTTTTGTTAATAAATGTAATTCTACATTTTCATTTTAAATAGTTGCTCATTTCATTGTTTGAGAGTGCCATAATAAATTATTTAATTTATTCTGTTTTTTAGAGATTTAGGTTTTTTCAAGTTTTATGGAATCTTACATACAATACCACCACACACACACACACACACACACACACACACACATTTATGTTTATATTTACATAACATGTATATGTATGTATTTTTGATCATTAATTTGATGATTTCCTTAGGATTAATTCCTGGAATTGGAATTGTTGCATCAAAGGGTAGGCATATTTATGTCTTGACACAATATTACCAAATTGCCCTCCAGAAAGGTATAGTCAGTTTATACCCTGACCCACAAAATGGGAGTGCTTGTATTGAGACCAATATCACCAATACTATGTATGAGGGGATTCAAAATTTCATGGAGGCTGAGTGTGGTGGCTCACATCTGTAATCCCAAGATTTTGGGTGGCCAAGGTGGGAGGACTGCTTGAGCCCAGGAGTTCGGGACCAGCATGGACAACATAGTGAGACTCCCATCTCTATATTTTAAAAAAGTTCATGGAAAGATGGAATTAAAAGATAAAAATAAAAATATATAAACTTTAGTTCTCAACATAAGCTCCATCAAATTCAAGACAATTTTGTAAGCAATGATACCAGTCATTTAGTCCATCCCTAAAGAAGTGAGTGACCTTGGAATTTAATCATGTCAAAGCAGTTTTTTTCACATTATCAACTGAAGAAAAAAGGGTGCCCTTTACAGATATTTTAAGATTAGGAAACAAAAAGGAGTCAGGAGGAGCCAAATAGAAGAGTAAGGCAGATGTCTAATGATTTTCCATTGAAATTCTTATAAAATTGTCTTTGTTTGACAAGAGGAATGAGCAGAGTAGAGAAGACCTCTTCTGGTAAAGCTTTCTTGGATGTTTTTCTGCTAAAGCTTTGGCTAACTTTCTCAAAACACTCTCATAATAGGCAGATGTTATTGTTCTTTGGCCCTCCAGAAAGTCAACAAGCAAAATGCTTTGCGCCTTCCAAAAAACTGTTGCCATGTGATATGGCTTGGCTCTGTGTCCTCGCCCAAATCTCATGTTGAATTGTAATCCCCATGTGTTGGGAGAGGGGCCTGGTGGGAGGTGACTGAATCATGGGGGCAGTTTTCCCCTTCCTGTTCTCATGATAGTGAGTTCTCATGAGATCTGGTTGTTTGAAAGTGTGTGGCACCTCCCTCTTCTGTCTCTCTACTGCTCCGCCATGATAACACATGCTTGCTTCCCCTTCACCTTCCACCATGATTGTAAGTTTCTTGAGGCCTCCCAGCCATGCTTCCTGTATAGTATGTGGAACTGTAAGTCAATTAAAGCTCTTTTTTCATAAATTACCCAGTCTTAGGTAGTTCTTTATAGCAGTGTGAGAACAGACTAATACGCCATGACCTTTGCTCTTGACTGGTCCACTTTTGCTTTGACCAGATCACTTCCACCTCTTGGTAGCCATTGCTTTGATTGTGCTTTCTCTTCAGGATTGTACTGGTAAAGCCATGTTCCATCTCCTGTTACAATTCTTTGAAGAAATGCTTCAGGATCTTGATCCCACTTGTTTAAAATTGTCATTGAAAGCTCTGCTCTTGTCTGCAGCTGATCCGGCGCAACAGTTTTGGCACCCATCCAGTAGATGGGTCAGAATTGTGTCAGCTGAACCAATTGAGATATCTATGGTGTTGACTATTGTTTCTGCTGTTAATTGTTGGTCCTCCTCAATTAGGGCAGTAAAAAGATGAATTTTTTCCCCTCAAATTGATGTGGATTGTCTGCTGCTGTGGGCTTCATTTTCTCACCGTTTCATCCCATCAGTGATTTCCCCATTCTTCCTCCCAAGCCTCACCATAAATTTGTTGTTTGTTCTTGCTTCAATTTTAGCAGAAGTCATGTTGTTCTGATACTGGATCTTTTCAAACTGATATCTTATCCTTCTTAGTGCTTCAAACTAGATCTTGTTCAGGAATGTTACAAGTTAGTATGAGGACAAAAAATTTGAAATCCATGTATGGTTTCTCTATAATTGCATTTTCCATGAGCTTTTTCAACTCTCCTCATAGTACCAGTTTAAAAACACGTGGGACTTTTCTAGGTCAAAAGTTTATCTCCTCTTAAAATTTGCTTTCTGTCAATTACAAGTAAGGTTGAATATCTTTTTACATGCTTAATGGACATTTTAATTATTTCTTTTGTGACTTGCCCACTCAGGGCCTTTGCCCACATTTTAATTTAGATATTAATCTTTTTCTTATAGATTTTAAATTATTATTTATATATTTATTATATTACTTTCTTGTTTGTCATATATGTCATAGATTTTTTTTCCAGTTCATTTTGTATCTTTACTTATGTGTTCTTTTTCTATACAGAACTTTTAAATTTATAATTTTAAAAAATTTAAATAAAAGTTTTTCTAGGGAGTCCCTGCCTGTTGCTAATTTTCTTTGTTGATTTAATTTACAGAAAACAAATCTAATATAAGCCTATTAATAAAATCTGGGAATACTTATAAGTTGAATAATAAATATACTCAGTACTTTATCATTGAAAGCAGATAATACTTTCTAAATTTTTAGCTGTTAATTAAAATTCGAACTAGAATGTTTTCCCCATTAATGTGTGTACTGTAAGACACATATACTTCTTTTACTTTTCTAATTTGATTGTAATTTAGTGTCTCTATACCTGGGTCTTTGTGTCTATTTCTATATATCTTTACATTTTAGGCACTTGTGAAGAGTAGCACCTCTGTGGAAACACATAAACAGACATTTAACAACTTGGCAATTTGTATATTTGCATGTTCTCACACACATACACACACATATTAGAGCTCAGCTTTCTCAGACAGCATTTATTGAGCTCACAGAATGTATGTAGGAAAATATCACTGTCCTAATGTGGTTAATAGAAATGGAAGTTTGTTACAAATAGTTACTGCTAACAGAACTCACATTTGTACTTTTTAAAAAAGTGTCATGAGTGTGACCTTTTTATTTTGGTAACTGAAAGGCAGCAGGGACAATAATTCAGCTGTGGGACAATGTAAGGGGTTTTGGTGAAAACTTGCCAAATACCATTTTATATGCACCTACTTGTAAAGCAAATAGTGACCTTGTTGCACAGCCCAACTCCATGTGTTCAGTCAAATTTCCTCCAAAAAAAATCGTGAAGTGAGCTGCCACCCACAATTCAACTTGGTTAAATGTTACCTTTGTCTTTTAACAAAAATGTAAAACCCATGGGCCCAATTCACTCAGCTTGGTTCTGTATGTATAAAGGGTGAGTTAAATAGAAATAATTAGGGACAGACTGGAAACACTTGAAAAAATTAAACTAGGGATTAACTCAGATGCTAAAAGTTGCTGAAGTTCTTTTTGACTTTGTCTTGTAAACATAATCTGTTTTGGTAACCTTGATTGCTTTACAAAGTTGACTGGTTGACATAACATCTCCCTGTGAGGTAGGTTCCTAAGCATTCAATCAAATATGAGACTAAGAGATAGGACTAATAGTATGCTTAATATTTGAATTATTACTTCAGGACTTGTTACATAGACTCTTTAAAAGAAAAAGTGTTTTCACACTCACATTTCTGATCCAGTTGGGGGCCATACTTTTATTGCTACATGGACTTTCAAAGACTCCAAGCTCATTTCGATTGCTGGTGCAAGGGTATAATATATCGTAGTAATTTGGCATTTGTTTATTATTATTGTCACTGAATCTGCACATTTGAAATTTATTTTTAGTTAATGAATGCTGTTGTACATGCGTGGGTCTTTCAGAAGCCAACAGGATACACCAAGACCCCAGTGTCAATTAAGAGTTGAGCAATAGTTTCTATACTTTATTTATGTTTTCTTTTTGGCAAGTTTATAGATTTTTGAGCAAATTTTTTCAGCATTCTAAGATGTAATCCTTTTGACGGTATATACAAGATCCCCACAACTTGTAAATTTAAAACATAAATATAAATAGAATATAAATAATTTTTTGGTATAGCTTTACTAGAGTGTAGAATGATACAATCTTTTTACTTTACCATAAGTTGATGTATTAAAATTTTAAAAACGAAGTATGATCTGTCAGACAACAGAGTCTGAATTTAAGGAATTTGAAGAAGGCAATGATTCTGTATCAATAACCCTTTTAGTGGGTATGTCTTTAGAAGACATTAGCTTTTCAATAGTACCTAGAGGAATTGTGCACAGTGAAGACTATACACTTGGTTATTATATTTAAATTGGACCATACAGTTTTTAAGAGCATATAATGACATTACCCATAATGCTTCTAGCACATTGCCTTTCTAGCCTATAACAAGGGTTGAGACATATTACTGTATTAAGTTAATGACCCAGGCTTCCCTGATATTGGCACTCCCAGGAATTATCCCTATTTTAAAGATGAAGAAATCAAGTTTTAGAAACATTAAAGACCTTTCCCAGCTCACATAGTAAGTGCTAGAACTGGGCTTTACACCCAGGCTTGCTGAACACTGTGATAGTCAGTCAACAGGGTTTGCCAAATCTTGGTGCGTTTACCTCTGGTACTACATATGCAATTATTTTAGATGGAACACAAACATATCTTTAAAAATGTAGTATGTGTGTATTTTTAAAAACCATCCTCTCCATCCATTTTTTAATTCTGTGTTTTGCTTCTGTCGTATAGTACCTGGAAAATCCTTATTCACATACAAAAAATGTTTGCCTTACAAATGAAAGAAGATATTTGCAGTATCCCTGAAGCATCTTTTAAAAACTTTCTCTTTTATTTTCTATTTTTAAAATAGCAGCTTTATTGAGATCCAATTCACGTATCATTAGGCTCATCCTTTTAAAGGTATGGATTTTGGTGGTTTTTAGTATATTCACAAAACTGACCATTGATTATTACTATCTAATTTCAGAACATTTTTATCACCTCAAAAAGAAACCCCATAGGGATTCAGCAGTCACTCCTCGTTCTTCTCTCCCGATATCTTCTGACAACCATGAATCTATTTCCTGTTTCTATGGATTTATCTATTTTGAATATTTTTTATAAACGGAATTGTGCAATATGTGGCCTTTTGTGTCTGGCTTCTTTCACTTTGCATGTTTTCAAGGTTCATCCATTTTGTATGATGTATGAGTATTTCAATCCCTTTTATGGTCAAATAATTTTCCATTATTTGGAAATTTATTTGTATGGTTGTGTCACATTTTGTTTATCCATTCGGCAGTTGGTGGACATTTGGGTTGTTTACACTTCTTGGCTATTATGAATCATGCTGCTATGAACATCCATGTACAAGTATCTGAGTCCTTATTTTCAAACTTCTGGGCAACATATCTAGGAGTGAGATTGCTGGCTGATATAATAACTCTTTGTTTAACTTTTTTAGGAACCACCAAACTGTTTTCCATGGTAGCTACAGCATTTTTTTTTTTTTTTTTTGAGACTGAGTTTTGCTCTTTTGGCCCAGGCTGGAGTGCAATGGCGCGATCTCTGCTCACCACAACCTCCGCCTCCCGGGTTCAAGCGATTCTCCTGCCTCAGCCTCCCTAGTAGCTGGGATTACAGGCATGCGCCACCACCCTGTCTAATTTTGTATTTTTAGTAGAGACGGGGTTTCTCCATGTTGGTCAGGCTGGTCTTGAACTCCCGACCTCAGGTGATCCACCAGCCTTGGCCTCCCAAAGTGCTGGGATTACAGGAGTGAGCCACCATGCCCAGCCGAGCTACAGCATCTTACATCCCCACTGACAGAGTGTGAGGGTTCCAATTTCTCCCTATCCTCACCAACACTAGTTATTTTCCATTTTATTGATTGTAGCCATCCTAGTGGGTGTGATGTGATATGTGTATTTATTTTAATGTATATTTGAAAATATAATTACCATATTAAGCTCATGGTAATATTTGTTGTCCCTTTATGGAAGCAATAAGACTCCTTAAGTAGACTTTTACTTAAGGAGAAAAAAGTCACTTAAAGAAAATTAGCAGATAAATAATGTGTAGATGAGATGTGGACACCGCAAAATTTGTGAAGGTGTCATCTTGGGCAAATTACTAGATTTCTGTGAACCTCAATTTCTTGTGGCAATAAAAGAGGACATTGGATTGCTGTGAGGATTAAATGGGCTAGTATTCATCAAGTACTCAGAACAGTACCTGTAAAAGTGTGTGCTAAGTAAGTAGAGAAGGTGGTGTTGAATAAGCCAAGTTTGAGAAACTCTTGCATAACTTACAGTACAGCTCTTTATTGGCAGCGACTGACTTTTTCTATAGGAGGTATTCAATGTTTAAGTAATAAAATGGATGGCCAAGTGAATGTAATTGTGTTGAATTTCCCTGTCCACTCTGAGCTTGCAAAGATAAAAGATGCTGTAGAAATGAAGAATTTTCTTGGAGTGGGGATGGCCTGGTAACACAGGCATAAGAGAGTCACTGCTGTTATTCTACTGCAGAAAAACCCAAGCTACTCTCCAACACCAGCCACCATTAAAGACTCTAGTGCTGATGCTGGAAGGTATGAAAAATACCCATCCTTCTCCTCCTGGCTTCTTGGCTTCTTTCTTATTTGTTTTTTCTTTTTCAAATAATTTTAAAATTAATAGGTGTGGCTAGATTTCAGTTCTCTTTCTTTTAGGCCATAACAAAAAGGCAAATACGCTATGATGATAAATGGTGATATTTCATGAAGTCTTTATAATGGGATTTGCACTAGATATTGTTCTCATGAAAAATCACAGTTGCAGTCAACAGTAGCCACCTGACTGCCACTTGACATTTTGGGAAGTGAAACATTATCAACAACTCCCTTCTCTTATCAAATCCATTCTCTCACACTTGGATGTTAGAGTTTAAACATTCATAAATTAAATAGCCAAATAAAAGTGATTATTTTACATTAGATCAAACATAAAGAACTTTCTTGAGTAAAGCAAGAGAGCTAATGAAAAAAATTTCACTAAAATAAAAAAAACTTTAATTTTCATTTACAGAATTATGAGCAGTGTAATGTTCTCTGCTCAGCAGTGCCACTGTTTTATGCATCGTTACAGTTAATAACTTATTCAAGGTATTAAATCTGTCACATTCCTTTTACTTGGGTCTGTGATGAAGAATTTACAGCAGGAGACCCAGAACTGACCCAGCAATTCGAAAACATAACACAGATATGAATCCAATTATTCCCCATCTAAATGCTGACATTTATGCCCTGCATCGATATGTGACATCTGAACCAGCCATATTTAATATCTGACTCATCAAAGCCAATCCAGAAGCACAAGCAAAAGGATTATTTCACACCCACTTTCAGAACAGAGTTCACAAACGAAAGGTAAAGAGAGCGTGTCAGCCTGCTCTATGTAATTTAGATATTGACATAAAACGTATTTTTAAAAGTTGGTTAAAGAACCGAATATGTGCTCCCCACAGTGTGCTGGTCTCTTTCCCTTTTGTGACTACATTTGCACTGAAAAAGAAAGAGTTGCTTGTACAAGTTCATGAAACAAAACAAATCACTTCTGCAGCAGGAATATATCAGTGGGTTGCTGCTCAGGTCTAATGGTTCTTGCCAAATGCTCCTATCATTTCTGTTTTTATTCTTTGTAAAATCAGCAACTGGAGCTGCTTAAAATGTTTTCCATATAAAAACTCAAATGGATTAAACAGTGGCCTTGCAAAGAGAAAGGAGGGGTGAGGGAGATTCCTTCAAAAAAAATTTGACTGAAAATTCAGGGATTGTGGTATAAATAAAAATTATGTAAAAAATATGGATTATAAAATGAGGTATTTTATTTTGTCCCTCTACAATGGAGAGGAAGGGAGATATATTCTAGAACCAGCTGAAAAGTGATAAATAAAAAAGATTGCGAATCAGTACTTCAAGCAATGAGGATGGGAGCCTTTTTCTTGTCCTCAGTGTTGAAGAAAGCAAAAGGAACCAGGAGATTAAGAGGTTAAGAGACTAAGATTCAGGAGAGAGTGAGTGAGTGTGCATCCTCAAAACACAGGTAAAGATTAAAGTAAAAGTCAAGGCTTGGGAAGCAGCTAGTCATAAAACCTTTCTTACATTTGATCAAAATTAGGTTCTATGTGGAGAAAAAAAGTTTGAAGATTTTTTTGACTTCTAATGGATTTTATGTGAGAATAAAGGGACAGATTATCTATTAATCCCCAAGGAAAATTTTTTTTAGCCAACTTTTTATATTGTATGAATTAGACTTTGCCTTTTTATTGTTATTATTTTATGAGAGACACATTCTCTCATGATCACGAAAGAGATCAATATAAAGCATCACGATAAAGCAATCCAGTATCTCCAGAACTTGAAGTAAAAACAAAAGAGAAAAATTCGATGTCAAAACTCAAGATGGCAGTAAGAATGACCCTCTTCCACTAACACACAGACTATATTTGTATGATGTGGGTATTTTAATCCATAGAAAAATGTGGCCTGGAAAAACACATACCAAAATCTTAGCAGTGATTGTATTTTAGGGAATATAAAGAATCTCCTTGACTAGCGGATTATCTTTACTTTGCATTTGCCTCTGTCAGAGCCGAATGGCTTTCACTGATTCTGAATTGTTTTTTATGCAAATTTCTTGGTGTATAAATGTATGCTACATGGGTTAAACAAGCGAGAACCTCACACATATGTGTGGTGCAGCTTCTCAAGAGTGGATCTTTTTTCTCTCCTAGCTGTTAGTGTATAGCAAGTTTCTTTACTGTTTCTCTAGACAGTAATTAGAAATTTTCTGTTCCTTGTTTCATGAACAGAGAAGTCTGTCTTTATTTCCTGGATTTCAGTAGATATCTCATTCCAGCTTCCATTTGCATAGCTGTGAACCATGGATTCTCTGCCAGGTACAGGCTTTAAAGCTCCAGGATCTAGCCCAATTAAGAGCTCTGATTGGTTTAGATATTTCTATAAATCTTCTGCAACTGCTCAGCTTCTGACTCTGAATTCCCTTTTTATATCTGTTACCTGGAGTATTTTTTGTTTGTTTGTTTTAAAACTGTCTGATAAAAAATGTTTTGCAATATTCTATCCAGTTGGTTAGAAGTCCATAGTGTATTTGTTGATGATTTGAACAACCCTGGAAGCCAGGTAGAGTTTGCTAATAATTACTACCTGACTTCCTGTAGGTAGTGTGAACATTAAAAATAGGGATATTAGTGATTCTAAGAGTGAGTGGACTCAAGGAAGATCAGGAAAACCCCAGTTTACAGGCAGTCAATTCTTTTACTTTACCTACCTTGTCTTTTATCTGGAAAACCAGACTATAATTTTTTTCTCTTCCTTTTTTTTTTTTTTAGTTGCATTGAACTCTTTACCCCTGAAGGAATTATTTCCCCTCAAATGTTTCCTGGTAAGTATATCTGTTAATTTAAATCAGCAATTAAGATCAACAAGCTAATATGCAACATTAGTCAGGATCTGTTTAGCATTTAATTTGGTGAAAAACAAAGGAAGAAGGCAGTGCTGACACCTTAAGACCTTCAGAAAAAAAAACTTTGAGACAGCAGGGCAGAAATGTGTGCTTGTTTCCATAAGACTGCACAACATCCCTATCTGAAACTCCAATAATCTCCACTGAATGTTAAAGGGTTTTTTTTTCTTTTTTGTAAGCAGGATTGTATTTTATTCATTCTTGTATTTCCCAGTGGCATCTGGTGTATATCTTATGCTCTACATACTTGTTGACTTGGATCTCAGATAAACAGGTTTCCCATCAAAGCTGGAAACATTTTTCCTCTATGGTTATGATCTTTATATGTAGAAAGCCATTTTTGGTAGTGAATGCTTTAGTACAGATTTGTTCTTCATCAGTGGAATTCCAGCTCTACATTGTTCTGTCCCAAACAGGAAAGTCTTGTTTTGGATAGTAGGAGGAGGAACCAGTTAATGTAATGTAATGTAATGTAATGTAATGTAATGTAATGTAATGTAATGTAATGTAATAGATGATATATTTACCTTCTGTTTTTGTCATCTTTAGCTGCCTAGCATCCATTTTCCTTTTCCTAATTACATGAAATTTGTGGGGGTGAACTCCTCCCTCTGTTCTTAAAATTGTGATTTTGGTGGGATATAATTGGCTTAAACCAGTCAGCTTAATCTATCCTTGGGCCACTGTGACTAATTACAAATGAGTTAGTAATCCAGTCAGAGGTAGTGAGAGGGAAGAAAACATTTGCAGGGGTTTACATTGGAAACTTTCCACATTGGAAGGACCAGCAATTCACTGAGACAGGAACAGGCATATCTAAGATGAGTTTGCCTTTCTTTCAGTACCACCATCTGGGAGCTAACCCTGTTTAGTTAACTGGTATTGAATCACACATAATATTGCATCAGATCAGGGTACTCCCTTTAAAGAAAAGGAGGTGCAGGCAATGGGCATCCACTGGAACTATCTCATTTCACACCACCTAGAACCTGCTGGCCTGATAGAGTGTTAGAATGGCCTGGTTAAGGGAAAACTGAAGGGCCAGCTTAGAAGCAATACTTTATGAGAATCCAGTGCCATCCTTCAGGACACACAGATACTTTGAATCAAAGATATTTTTATGGTACCCATCCTCAATAGGATAATTACATGAGTCTGAGAACCAAGGGTGGAAACAGAAGTAGTTCCACTTATATCACTCTCAGTGGTACAATTCAGAGGTTTTACTAGATTCACAAAGTTGCACAGCCATCACCATTAATTACAGAACATTGTCATCACCCAAAAGAAGAAACTCTATACCCACTGGCAATTACTCCTCAAACCTCCTGCTCTCATCCCCTGGCAATCGCTAATGTGCTTTCTATCTATAGATTTCTTTATTCTGGTTATTTCATTTAAATGGAAACATACAATATATGATCTAGCTTCTTTCACTGAGCATAATATTTCCAAAGTTTATCCATGTTGAAGCATGTATCAATACTTCATTCCTTTCCATGGTGGAATAACAGTGAATTATACAAATATACCATATTTTGTTTATTTACCTATCAGTTGATGAATATTCAGGTTGTTCCCACTTTGGGCAATTAAACAATGCTGCTATGAACATTAGTGTAAAGTTTTTGTGAGGACATATGTTTTCCATTCTTTTGGTATATACCTAGGAATGGAATTGCTGGGTCACGTGGTAACTTTATGTTTAGCTTTTTGAGGAACTGTTTTCTAAACAGACAAATGTTACAAAACATTTTATTTATTTATTTATTTATTTATTTATTTGTAATTGACTTGGACCTTAATTACATTGTGGTCAGACAATGTTATCTGTTCTTTAAATCTTGTTGTTTTATGATATTGCATAGATATTATTTTCATAAATGTTATATATCTACTTCAGAAGAATGTGTGTTTTCTAATTGTTGCACAAAAAGGTCTCTATGTATCCACTAGTTCGTGACCTTATTCATTACTGATATTTATTCTGCTTGATTATTAGGAACTGGGAGAGGTTGTGGCTTTGTCAGCTTCTCCCTACGTTGCATCAGTTTTGCTTTATATATTTGGGGCTGTTTTTTATTAGATGTATATAATTTTATAATGCAATGTATTTCTGGTGAATTTAACCTTTTATTAAGATATTCTGTCTTAAAACCTATTGCAACTACCATTCAAATAGTTATTCCAGCTTCCGTTTTGCTAATAGCCATCTGGGATATAATTTTTCATCCTTTTATGTTCAACCTTTCTAAATTCTTATGCTTAGATGTTTTCTTCTTTACAGTATATAGCTGGACTTAAAAATATTATCTCATAATTTCCATCTTTTAACTAATGAGTTTAATCTATTTACATTTTTGTTGAAGTTTTGTTAGTTTATTTTTGTATTATTCTGTATTTTTATCTCTCATGCTTTGGTCTTATACACTGCAAATTTATTCTATTCTTTTGATTATTATCCTTGAGATATTATCATGCATGCTTAACTTAATGTTATCTATTAGAGTTTGAAGTTAAATAATATCTTCTCTCCTAAAATATACAAGGATCCTAGAATGTGTTAACTTTCATCACTCCTCCTCTGACCTATATGCTATTATTTTCTAGTACTTTAATTCTGCGTGTATTATTATTATTTTATATAATGTTTGTCCTTATAGATATGTTTGCCTTTTTGAAAAATTGTTTCTTCTTGCATCTCAAACTATCATTCTGGAATGATTCTCTGTCTTGAAATATATCCTTTAGACGTTATTTTTGCTGGTTCCTTGGTGGAAATCTACTTCCTTTGGGTTAACAAGAATCTTTATTTTACCCTCATTCTCTTAAAAGAGAGTTCTTCTGGGTATACAGTTTTTATTCCATTATTTTTGTTGAGAGAACTGCTGTAATTCTCATCGTCGTGCCTTTGTAGATAGCCTGTTAGATCTCATTTTGTTTCCTCTTTTGCATTCTCTTTATTCTCTCCTTTTGGGATTCTGATTAGATGTATGCGGACTTTCTCATTTTATCTTCCACTTCACTTAATGTTTTTTAAAAATATTTTTCCATCTTGTCATTTTGCACTATATGCTAGGTATTTTTTTTGATGTACATTCTGGTTTACTATTTCTCTCTTAAAATGTCTTATCTGGTCTTTAATTGTGGATTAGTTTTTTAATTTTAATAATGCCATTAAAAAATGTCTAAAGGCTGCATTTATTTATTTTCAAGTCTGTTGGGATTTTTCCTGTTGGGATTGTCTTTTATGTGATGCATCCTCAATGTTTCAAAATATTACCTAAAAGGCAGGTCTGTATTTTTCTATCTGACCATTTTAATAACTGCAGTAATTGAGAAGAGGGTCTAAAATTATTGGTTTTGTTCACTGTCTCTCAGACATAATGGATTGCTTTCTTTTGTGTTTGAGCTATTGGATTGTGAATTCACATCTTGATTTTATTCAATAGGAGTCCCTGTTTGCAAGTTGGTAACTAAGGAAGCTTTCTTCCAGAGAAGATTCACTTTGCCTCTGCCGGTAGCCAGAAGTAGCCATTAACTGTGGGACCTTGTCAACTACTCTTGTCGGTGCTCACAGCTCACTGGGGGAAATCCTAGGATCCCTTCCCGAGGTAACTGCTAGACCAGACTTATTTTGCCAAGACTAATTTTCCAGATGGCACCACTACCATTGATAACTGCTTAGAAGCATACTAATCTCTCCCTATAGCCTATTGTTTTGGCACCACCGCCAAGCCTAGCTAATTCTGTTTTTCTTTTTCGGAAGGGGAAGTATTTTCTTTTTTTTTTTTTTTTTTTTGAGATGGAGTCTCATTTTGTCGCCTAGGCTGGAGTGCCGTGGCGCGGTCTCAGTTCACTGCAAGCTCCGCCTCCCGGGTTCCGGCCATTCTCCCGCCTCAGTCTCCCGAGTAGCTGGGACTACAGGTGCCCGCCACCACGACCGGCTATTTTTTTTTGTATTTTTAGTAGAGATAGGGTTTCACCGTGTTAGCCAGGATGGTCTCGATCCACTGACCTCGTGATCCGCCCGCCTCGGCCTCCCAAATTGCTGGGATTACAGGCGTGAGCCACAGTGCCTGGCCTGGAAGGGGAAGTATCTTTACACAGAAGTGGTGTCTCAAACCAGGAGTTAATTTGTCTGTAGTTGAAGGGTCTCCCAAAGCACCTCGGCAATTTCAATGTCAGAAAAAGTAGAACCGACATTGTTGAGATTTTATAAAAATAAATCCCTATAATCACAGAGGCATTCCGTCCCTATGTATTCTTTACGGATGCAGAACATTGACTAAGCTAACACTTTTAAAATTGAGTCTCTCTAACTAGAATTTTTCTCCCAAGAAAATACCTATTTAATTTGGCTGGAGAGTTTTTTTTTTTTTTTTTTTTTAGAAACTAATCACAAATATGACAAAAAAGTTAATAGAAATTGCGTTCTTGTTTTTTTTTGTTTGTTTGTTTGCTTGTTTTAGACAGGGTCTCACTCTTGTCACCTAGGCTGGAGTGCAGTGGTATGACCTTGGCTTACTTTGGCCTCCGCCTCCCAGATTCAAGTGATTCTTCTGCCTCAGCCTCCTGAGTAGATGGAACTACAGGCATGCACCACCACAGCCAGCTAATTTTTGTATTTTTAGGAGAGACAGGGTTTCACTGTGTCAGCCAGGCTGGCTGCGAACTCCTGACCTCAAGAGATAAGCCCACCTCAGCTTCCCAAAGTGCTGGGATTACAAGAGTGAGCCACAGCACCTGGCCGAGGAATTGCATTCTTTATCGGTGGAATCACAACTATTCATCATTTAGCTATCTTGTCCTCCTTAAAACATTAGTCTTTGTGTAACTGCAAACCATTAGTGGGAAGACCACTCCAGCTTTATCTTTTTGAGGACTTTCATCACATTTTGTTAACATTATAATAAAACATATTTGATTAGGGCTGCCAACTTCCAGGATTTATGAAAAGTGGTTACAGAAAATAAAGAAGAAATATGGAGGTGTCTTTACTTAACATTAGTTCATTTAACATTTAGTGAGTACCCACTTCATAATGGAATAGTAGTAGGGATTACAATGGTGAGTAGAAAGATGGTTACTATATCCTTGGAGCTTACAGTTTTTGTTTTGTGTATGGGAAGGACCAGATAAAGCATTGATCAAATAATCACACAAATAAGTGAAAAATTTTAACCATGTTAACTGCCATGAAAAAGAGAGACATGGTGCAAAAGACAGACATGGTACAGTGTGTGTATAGAAAACTTGCTGTAGTCAGGGAGGCTGGGAAAGGCTTCCCTGAGAAAGTGACCACTGAACTGGCAGCTGAAGGATGAATAGGAGCTTACCAAAAGAAGTGAAGTGGTAAGTGAAACACCAGGCAGAGAAACCACCACTAAGCAGGAGCATGGCATATATAAGGAACTGAAAGAACTTAGTGTCTGGCGCCAACAATGCCATTGTGCAGTGAGATGAGGCTGGAGAGTTGGTCCAGACCAAGCCACGTGAAGGAGTTTTGAATTTTTCTTAAGAGCAATCGAAAATCATGCAGATGTCTAAACCCATTAATGTGTGTGCATGTGTATTTAGAAAACATGCAGAGTGGATTTCAGGATGCAAAAGTGGATGCAGGTAGGAAAGTTAGGATGCTATTGCAGTCGTGAAGGTGCTTGTCCTAATTACCTTAGACTAGGATGTCCTGTTAACTATCAACTTTGCTTCAAAAAGTATATGCCTCCTGAATCAGGTTTTAGGCTCTTTTAACTGATCAAATGTTTCAAAGTGTGCAAAGTCACATGCACAAATTTCATAGCCAAAATATCATATCTAAGAGAAGTTATGCTATGTCTGATTCAGGTGCATCAAATTTCCGTTTTTTAATTGCTCTCTAATTATGCTGTCTCCATTGATTGCATTCACTTTCTAACAACCATGCACTAGGCTCTTTCATTATCCTTTGTAGACTTCACTTGTATGCTTGTCTTACAATCACTTTCACATCTGCCAAGGAAAAATTCTCACTACTCAGTTCACTCTTGGTTGTTCTAAAGGACCATGGAAGTTTTATCTGCAACAGGTGTATGGATCAAGTGTGTAAGTGGATAAGATCATATATCTTTGACTTGAAGATACTTTTTTATTAATACATAATAATTGCACATAATAATTATGGGGTACATGTAATATTTTGGGGGCATGCATACAATATGTAGTGATCAAATCAGGATAGTTATAATATCCACCACCTCTAATGTTTATCATATCTTTGTGTTGGGAATATTTCAAATCTTCTCTCCTAGCTATTGTGAATCTACAATAAATTATTGTTAACTATAGTCACTCTACTGTGCTATCAAATACTAAAACTTAGTTTTTCTATCTAACTGCATTCTGTAACCATTAATCAAACTGTCTTCATTTCCTTCTCCCCCTACCCTTCACAGCATCTGGTAACCATCATTCTACTCTCTACGTCCATGAGATTCACTTTTTTAGCTCCCACATATGAATGAGAACATGTGATATTCATTTTTCTGTGCCTGGCTTATTTCACTTAACATAATGCCTTCCAACATCATCCATATTCTTGCAGATGACAGAATTTCATTCTTTTTATGACTGAATAGTATTCTATTTTTTATATATATATATAAATATATATATATATTTATATATATAATGTTTTCTTTATCCAAGCATTTGTTGATGGACACAGGTTGATTCCCTATCTTGGCTATTGTAAATAGTGCTGCAATAAACATGGGTGTGCAGATATCTCTTTAATATACTGATTTCCTTTCTTTTGGATATATACCCAGCAGTGGGATTGCTGGATCATGTGGTAGATCTATTTCTAGTTTTCTGAGGTATCACCATATTGTTCTCCATAGTAGTTATACTAATTTACATTCCCAAAAGCATTGTACTAGCATTCCCCTTTCTCTGCATCCTCACCAGCATTTGCTATTTATAGTCTTTTTGACAGTAGTCATTATAACAGGTGTGAGATGCTATCTCATTGTGGTTTTGTGTTTCCCTGATCATTAGTAACGTTGAGAATTTTTTTGATATGCCCGTTGGCCATTTATATGTCTTCTTTTGACAAATGTCTATTCAGGTCATTTGCCTATTTTGAAGTCAGATTATTTGCTATTATGTTGTTTTGAATTCTTTATATATTCTGGTTATTGATTTCTTGTTGGATGGATAATTTACAAATATTTATTTCCATTCTACAGGTTGACTCTTCACTCTGTTGACTGTTTACTTTGCCATGCAGAAACTTTTTAGCTTGATACCATCTCATTTGTCTATATCTGGTTTTGTTGCCTCTACTTTCAAGGTCTTATCCAAAAAATCATTTCCCAGACCAGTGTCCTGAAGTATTTCCCCAGTGCTTTATTCTGGTAATTTCATAGTGTCAGGTCTTACATTTAAGTCTTTAACCCATTTTGGTTTGACTTTTATATATGGTGAGAGATAGGGGTCTAGTTTCATTTTTCTGCATATGAATATCAAGTTTTGCCAGCACCATTTATTAAACAGTCTGTCTTTCCTTCACTGAATGTTTTTGGCACCTTTGTTGAAAATTAGTTGGCTGTAAATACATAGATTTACTTCTGGATTTTCTATTCTGTTCTATTGGTCTATGCCTCTGTTTTTATGTCAGTACCATGCTGTTGTGGTTACTGTCTGTAACTTTGTAGTACGTTTTAAAGTCAGGTAGTGTGATGCCTTCAGCTTTATTCTTTTTGCTTAGGATTGTCTTCATTCTTCAGAGTCTTCTGTAGTTCCATATGAATTTTAGGATTAAAAAAATTTCTGTGAAGAATTCATTGGTATTTTGATAGAGATTGCATTGAATCTAAGGATCACTTTTGGTAGTGTGGTTTTTTTCACAATATTACTTCTCACCCATGAATATGTTTTCATCTCTTTGTGATTTCTTCATTTTTTCATCAGTGTTTTATTGTTTTCCTTGTAGAGATCTTTCATCTCCTTGATTAAATTTATTCCTAGGTATTTTTTAAGGCTCTCTTGTAAATGGGATTACTTTCTTGATTTCTTTTTCCACCAGTTGGTTGTGTAAAGAAATGCTACTGAGTTTTGTATATTAATTTTGCATTCTGTAACTTTACTGACTTTGTTTAATCAGTTCCAAGTGTCTTTTGGTGGAGCTTTTAGGGTTTTTTATATGTAAGATCATGCCATTGGCAGGTAGGAACAATTTCATTTTCTCGTTTTCAATTTGGATGTGCTTTATTTCCTTCTGTTGCCTAATTGTTCTAGCTAGAAATTCTAGTTCTATGTTGAATAACAATGGTGAGCATGGGCATCCTTGTCTTGTACCAGGAAAAGGTCAAAGCTTCGGTATAAAGTTAGCTGTGGGTTTGTCATATATGGCCTTTATTGTCTTGTGATATGCTCCTTTTATACCTAGTTTGTTGACAGTTCTTATCATGAAGCGATGTTGAATTTTATCAAATGCTTTTTCTGCATCTGTTGAGATGATCAGATGGGTTTTGTCCTTCATTCTGTTGATGAGATATATTATGTTTATTGATTTGCATATGTTAAACCATCTTTGCAAACCTGGGATAAATCCCACTTGATCATGGTATCATGGTTTACAGTCTTTTCTATGTACAGTTTGATTTGCTTTGCTAGTATTTTGCTGAGAATTTTTGCATGTATGTTCATCAGGGATTTGGGCCTGTAGTTTTTTTGTTTTTTTTTTTTGTCCTTGTCTGGTTTTGGTATCAGGGTAATGCTGGCCTCATGGAATGAGTATAAAATGAGTTTGGAAGAATTCCTTCCTCTTCAATTTTCAAGAAGAGTTTGAGAAGAATTGGTATTAGTTTTTTAAATGTTTGGTAGAATTGAGCAGGAAAGTAATCATAGTTCTCTTAAATATGTTTGATTTCTCTTAAATACATTACTTGCCACTTGATGGTCCTTTTATACTTATCTCAGGAATAAAATGCAGCACATTTTCATGAACTTATGACACTTCTTTCCTAGGTCCTGCATTCACAAGAAAACACAGAGTGTGGTCATTACCCCAATGGCTATTATTTGCTGATTAATATCAAATGTATATCTCATTGCTCTGTTTTTGTGCTATTCCATGCCTATTATAACTTTTTGTTTTAGTAACAAATCACAGTGTAATCTTTTTGAAGAAATTTTAAAGTTAACATGAGAAATCTCAACAGTACATGTAACTCATTTGAAGTGCTGATAATATGAGCAGCAATGACCATGTTTGTGCATCTATAGGTAATGACCACCATATCATAGCTATCACCTGGCCAACAGGGATTTTAAGATCACACTGATTTTTTTTTTTAAGTAATAAGGTTTAATGTTTTTTTTTTTTGGGACAGTTTCTGTCTTGTTGCCCAGGCTGGAGTGCAATGGCACAATCTCAGCTCACTGCAACCTCTGCCTCCTGGGTTCAAACAATTCTCCTGCCTCTGCCTCCCAAGCAGCTGGGATTAGAGGCACCCACCACCACGCCTGGCTAATTTCTTTTTTTGTATTTAGTAGAGATGGGGTTTCACCATGTTGGCCAGGCTGGTTTTGAGCTCTTGAGATGAGCCCGCCTCAGCTTCTCAAAGTGTTGGAATTACAGGCATGAGCCACCATGCCCAGCAATAAGGTTTAGTTTTTAGAGCAATTTTAGGTTCACAGTAAACTTGAGCAGAAAGTACAGAGTCTTCCTATCTACCCCACGTCCCCCACACAAACTGCCCAACTAGCAATATCTTGCACAAGGGTTAGGATGTTTGTTATAATCAATGAACCTGCACTGACACATCATTACTATCCAGAGTGCATAGTTTACAATAGGGCTCACCCTTGGTGGTGTATATTCTATGGGTTTCAACAAGTATATGACATGTATCCACTGTTATACTATCATATAGAACAGTTTTACTGCCCCAAAAGTCCTCTGTATTCTGCCTATTCATCCCTCCCTACCCACTGATATCTGGGAACCACTAATCATTTTACTGTCTCCATAGTTTTGCTTTTTTCAGAATGTCATGTATTTGGAATTATACAGTATGTAGCCTTTTCAGACAGGCTGCTTTTATTTAAGTTTTATCATAGTAATATGCATTAAGTTTCCTCTGTATCTTTTCATTTGATGGCTTATTTATTTTTAGTGCCAAATAATATTCCATCGTCTGGATATATCATAGTTTATTTATCCATTTACCTACTGAAGGACATCTTAGTTGCTTCAAAGTTTTGGCAATTATGAGTAAAGCTGCAGCAAACATCCATGTGCAGATTTTTGTGAAAACATAAGTTTTCAACTCCTTTGGGTAAATACCAACAAGTATGATTGTTGGATCATCTGGTAGGAGTATGTCTAGTTTTGTAAGGAACTCCTAGACTGTATTCCAAAGTGGCTGTACTGCTTTGCATTCCCATCAGCAATGAATGAAGAGTTTGTGTTGCTCCACATTCTCACTAGCATTTGGTGTTGACAATGTTTTGAATTTTGGCCATTCTAATAGGTACATAGTGGTAACTCATTGTTGTTTTAATTTTCAATTCTGCAATGACAGATGATGTTGAACATCTTTGTAAATGTTTATTCACCGTCTTCCTATGCTTTTTGGGTATGGTGTCTGTGTAGGTCTTTTGCCCATTTTTAAATTGGGTTGTTCATTTTCTTATTGTTAAGTTTTAAGAGTTCTTTGTATATTTTAGATAATAGCCCTTTATCAGATATGTATTTTGCAAATATTTTCTCCCACTCTGTGGCTTGTCTTCTCATTTTCTTGAAGATCCCACTGATTTTAAGCCATAATTTCAAATATGTAAAATGTGAAAGAGATATTCACTTTAGAATCAGTGAAATATAATAATTCATGCAAAAGCCTTTTTCAACTTTTATTTTAGATTCAGGGGGTATAGGTGCAGGTTTGTTACATGTACAAAAGTCTTAATGAATCAGCAATGGCAACCAAGAGGGAGGCCATAGGCTTTGGTTTATTATGGAAACTAGATGACACAAGGCTGAATATAATATTAATAGCAATTTGATCCCCTAAATCATTAATATGGAATGATGAGTCATATGTAATAGGAAGAAATGTAATAGGAATAAACATAAAATCCTGTACTTAGGCTCAAACAAAACAAAACAACTCTAAAAGCATAAGATAGAGCAGAATTGATTTATATTTTTATATACATGTGTTTATATGAAAAGACTGTTGTTAAAAATTGGCTGTAGGCCGAGTGCAGTGGCTCACACCTGTAATTCCAGCACTGAGGGATGCTGAGGTGGGTGGACCATTTGAGGTCAGGAGTTCGAGACCAGCTTGGCCAACATGGTGAGACCCCGTCTCTACTAAAAATACAAAAATTAGCTGAGCGTAGTGGTGCACACCTGTAATCCCAGCTACTCAGGAGTCTGAGGTAGGAGAATCAGGTGAATCCGGGAGGCGGAGGTTGCAGTGAGCCAAGATCGCGCCACTGCACTCCAGCCTGGGTGGCAGAGTGAGAGTCCATCTCAAAAAAAAAAAAAAAAAAAAAAAAATGGGTATAAATTCAACAATGTGAGATGACTGCCAAAAAGAAAAAAAATACAGAAGACTTGAATCTCTTGTTGTTATCAAAAGTGACAAAAAGACAAAATTCTCATCAAGTCAAAGATATCTTGAAAATCTGAAATTTCCCATAAGGGCAGCAGTAAGGATGAGTGACACTCATCCTTATGCTTATGAGTGACACTCCTAAGTGTCATAAGTGACACTCATAAGCATAAGGGTGAGTGACACTTTGCCCTCACCATCAAAAGTGTTCAATTTGTGAAACATGAATGCCCCATTCACATTGCTCATTTCATGTTTACTCTGGAGCATGTGTTCACTGAGTGAGCAGTGTTCTTTTCAATTTATTTTTGCTGAAACACATAGTAGAATTAGTATAAATTAAATGTAAGTATAACGTAGCTACACTGTAATTTTAGATTTGGTTAATAGAAGAATAACTTGCACAGGGCAGGTGAGGGTCCTACTCTCTTCTATGCTAGTCATTCTACATCTGGAACATCCTGTTCAATCCTGTTCATCCCATTCAATTGTATGACACAACTACAAAGAGCTGCTGACAAATGTGTAGAGGGCAGTGTCTTTAACAAGGAATTGTCCTGGTGACATAACAACTTGTTCGATTGGGAAGAGGTATGCTTAGCTTGGAAAAGGCAGCTTGGAAGCTGTCTTCAAATATTTGAAAAGCTGTCATGTTAAAGATGGATTAGATTTAAGGTGCATCCCCCTTAAGTCAATACGATACTCCACATGTGGTCAACTAGTATGGAGCATAGTGGGAAGATAACCTCCCATTTTCTTGGGGACTGAAAATGTAACTAAAGATTGCTGTTGTTTTTTGGTAGATACATCACATGATGGGCTCCTGTTGCATATTCAGTCAACAAGAAAGTACAGTTTTTTTTCCACAAGATGTATTTTCAAGACAGATCTACTTAATTCTGTGCATGGAAAGTTAAATTTTGCACCTTAGTGAAGACTTTATATTCCTCCTGGTTAAATGAAGTTTTATTAGCTTTGCTCTTCAGTTTTAGTTTAATGAAGTTTACTCGTGTGTGTGTGGGGGAGGGGGGCAGGCAACACTAATTGTCTGTATTTGCTTTCCTGTTCAGCTTTTTCTAATCCACAAACAAGGTATAATTGTTCTATGCTTTTCATCCAAGATGTTAAAGAGGAATGTTGGACAAGATGGGACTGTCTTGATAAATTTCCTGTTGCTTATAACAGAATACTTAAAATTGGGTAATTTACAAAGAAAAGGTATTTATATTTTACAGTTATGGATGCTCACATGTGCACAGTTAAGGGGCCACATCTGGTGAGGGCCTTCTTGCTGGTGAGGATTCTCTGAAGAGTATTGAGGCAGCAGAGGACATCTCATGGTAAGGAGGCCTAAGTGTGCTAACTGAGGTCTCTTTTCTACTTTTTATAGAGCCACCAGTCCCACTCCCATGATAACCCATTAATCCACTAATCCATGCATGGATTAATCCATTCATGAGGGCAGGGCCCTCATGACCCAAATAACTCTTAAAAGCCCCACCTCTCAATATTACCACCTTCAGGATTAAATTTCAACATGAGTTTTGGAGGCGACAAATATTTAAACCATGGCATTTCTAAGTGCAAAATAATAAAGGACTCCACTGAAAGCTCTCTGTAATTTGATGTAATCCGTAAATTAATGTTATTCTCTATTTTGTCTATTAGAATAGAACAAAATTAAGATATACCATCTCTATGACTTTTCCTTAAAAAACAGTGAAAGTATGGTCAAATAATTAAATTAGCCTTCTTTGCTATGAATTATTCTTAGTACAATTACATTCGCTAATTGTATTTCCCAAATGCTTCTGAATTATTTAAATATCTTAAAATTGTATTTTGTTTCTAGATATTGGTATCAAATTAATTTGATGGCTTTTAATTTCTGGACTATATTTTTATCTTTCTTTAGAAAATTGGTTCATTTTTCCATTTCTCTCTCTTCTGGTATCTTTGCATTTTCTGTGATTCTTCATACATCGCTAGCGAACTTTGCATGAATGCACCTTCAGGTCCTTTCAGTTACTGCAGCTATGGTAATTTGTAATAATTAATCAAAACAGGTTAATAATTATAGTGATCATGCATGGAAGTTAACTTGTAAAGTCAGTATGTAAAATGAAAATTGAGTAAAGACAAAAGCGCTCTTGAAATCCCCTTAAATAACTGATACAGAATATGATTTGGGTATACAATGCTATATATATTATATATATACGACATGAATAGATATATAGTGTACATAAAATAAAATAAAGAGCTTCTATGAAAAAAATACAGTGCAGTCACTATGAGGGAACACAGAGCTGAGACTCATGGAGGGGCAACAGACTCAAAGGCTTCATGTCAGGCAAATTGCGGAGCTTGATGTGAACTCAGTGAATCAATGTGGGCAAGTTTGCCTACTATTAATTTCTCTGACTCAGAGTTCGTATAGCTGCGTTCCCATGAATAAACCACTCCTTAATGCAATTTCAGTGTAATGTGTCCTCCATTTTGGGCTTTATTTCTCCCTCAAACCTGCCTTATTTTGGTCTGATGGAATAGCACATACAATAAGTCTTAAAGGGTAGAAAATGAGAATATTTGGTTAATTTAAGTCCTTAAAGAATCCTGCCTGTCGTGTGTGTCAGATTTTATTTTCCATCGCATTTTTTTCCCCTTGAATCTGTGGAGAATTATTTCACAAAGACTTTCTCTTTCTGGTATCATGTTGGTCTCTTCCTTGACAACCTCTAACCTGTTATTCACACTCCAAGTCCTTTCTGTTAAGAACATTTCCTCTAGCAGGAAGAGAACATGAAAGAAGAACCTGTATCCCCAATCTCTTAAAGTTCCTGGTGGTAGGGGTAAGTGGTATGAAACAAAAATCCTGAAATTTGGTTTAGAGGAAATAACTGAATGCTGGAAATTTCCAAAAAGATTCAGAATGAGAGAGCCTTGTATTCTCATTTGTACATATTTTTCTTTGATCTTTGGGCAAAGAAAAGTGACATCTTGAGAGACTACACAAATAATTCATACAAACACTCCCTACTTCCCATCCCCAACCAAGCTATTGAGAATAGTATTTAAAACCAAACCAAACCTGAGCTGTTTGCATTTCCCTTATTCCCTGTTCCTATATGTTGTGCACTCAATTTTCAGGCAGAGATGAAACAAAGAATGTACACTGTGTGCCATGCACACTGCCCCTGAGATGCAAAACAATATTATATAAAGCAAAACCTGGACGCTACTAGTAACAGTACACAAAGCTCAGGGCGGACTTAAGATATATTTGATCTCCACTGGCAAATAAGATACAGTGAGATTATAGCCGGTTATAGCTGGGGGTGATGGGGATAGGGTAGCTATGGCAGAGGTGAGCCGGAACAGGTATGGGTAAACCATCACTTCTAAAGTGTCAGTACGGCAGGAAAGAGGTAATAGAGAAAAACCTTCTGCGAAGTATTTCATTTTTGTGATTCTTTAACAATTTACAGAAGCAGTGGCACATAAGGGAAGTTTCCTTCTCTTTGGGGAATCATAAATAAAATAGTGGTGTAATCAAAGGACAGAAGAGAAAAGAGACTTCAGGTATTTAATTCTTATTTACCTCCTTCTCCATTATGTATGACTCCTGGGCAGGCAGGAGGGTTACAGAAAACAATAACTCAGCCTAACCCTGTCCGCCAGAGCCTTCCAAGTTCTGAGCCTGCTGCTCTAATTTATTGCTTTCTACTCAGTGAATAGAGAAGGGTTTGAAAAGGTCTTTAGGGGGAAAAAAAGTGGTGAGGTTTCTGCTGGATTTATTATCAGGGGAAAAAAAAAGTGGTGAGGCTTCTGCTGGATTTGCTGTCAGAGCTTGTTCATCTCTCCGATCAAGTCCTTACTGTAGTTTAGGTCTCCACCATGGTCTCCAGAGAGCCTGAGCTTCTGCTGGGGAACTTCCAGAAGCTTTTGCCTGAGGTGAGGGCTGGGAGTCAGGAATACAGATGTTTTGACTGGCTTCTCTGCAGCCTTGGGGGTGTCAGGAGCATCAAGACAACCCTGTGATTGTGGAGAGGCCCATTTTTGCCCACTCCCTAGCCAGGAATCCTGGCTGTAACTGTCAATTTCTTTATACCTATAACCACTCAAGCCACAGTCAATGCAGAATGAATGCTATGTGCTGTTATTTTAGCAGCATTTACCGACCATGCTAGGGAGGAATATTATGTGGTGAAAGGAAAGTTTAGCCAAGTGGGTTCTGCGGAAAAGGACAAATAATTGGAGACAAAGATCTCCAGAAAGTAGAGATGGACAAGCTCTCTGGGCAGGTTGTCAGGCCCACTCTCCTGAACTTCAGTTCTAAATTCTTCCCCATGGGAAAAGAGCCCATTAGTCCCAATGTAGTCTTTTTGAAATGCTTCAGAAACAAATTTCTAAGCATTTTTCTCCACAGAATTCCTTAATAAAAATTACACAATGCAAAGATACTATAACTTATATTTGTAACCTTTGACTGAAAAGCAATGATGACTTATTACAGAAGCAATTGCCAGAGGTTCCTCCTTGGCCATTTTGCTGCTATTACCAATAAGTTTACAAACCATAATTTGGTAAGTATTATTAAAATAAAATACAGGCCGGACATGGTGGCTGACACCTGTAATCCCAGCTCTTTGGGAGGCTGAGGCAGGTGGATCACCTGAGGTCAGGAGTTTGAGACCAGCCTGGCCAACATGGTGAAACCCTGTCTCTACTAAAAACACAAAAATTAGACAGGCATGGTGGTGCATGCCTGTAATCCCGGCTATTCAGTAGGCCGAGGCAAGAGAATCACTTGAACCAGGGAGGCGGAGGTTGCAGTGAGCAGAGATCGTTCCAGTGCACTCCAGCCTGGGCAACAGAGTGAGACCCCGTCTCAAAAAAAAAAACAAAAACCAAAAAAAAAATATTTTGGGATTTAGTCAAATTTTCTAAATTCCCTCAATATTACTTAATGTCTTGTTACAGCAAAAGAGTGTATTTTTTCATAGACTCATCACTATTCAGATTGTATTCCTGTACAAACAGTGCTGGATTGTTACTTGCCTGAGGTAATTCAGTGGCAGAAATAAGTTTTAGAAGGTATATTTCAGCATTAAAAGTAAGGCATACATATAAATCAATTTTAAAAACTCTAAGAATGTGGAGGGCTTTGAAAAAAAATTAAAAACATTGGCCAGATGTGTTGATGTGCTCCTGCAGTGTCAGCTACTTGGGAGGCTGAGGTGAGGGGATTACTTGAGCCCAGGAGTCTGAGGCTGCAGTCAGCCATGATCATGGCATGGCACCCCAGCCTGGGTGACAGAGTAAGACTCTGACTCAAAAAAGCAAAACAACAACAATAACAAAAACCAAAAAAACAATGTGGAGGGCTTTGAAAACCATAATGTTTTAATTTGTTTTAATCACAGTCAGTGATGGGGAAAAGTGATCATTAATCTTGTGGTCAAAGTTTCAGTTTTTGACATAGCCATAGATGACCCGAAGTCATTAGAAAAACAGATCACACAGGTGGCGGAGCCAAGATGGCCGATAGGAATGGCTCCAGTCTACAGCTCCCAGCATGAGTGATGCAGAAGATGAATGATTTCTGCATCACCAACTGAGGTACCAGGTTCATCTCGCTGGGGATTGTCAGACGGTGCAGGACAGTGGGTGCAGCACACTGAGTGTGAGCCGAAGCAGGGCGAGGCATCGCCTCACCTGGGAAGTGCAAGGGGTCAGGGAATTCCCTTTCCTAGCCAAGGAAAGGGGTGACACATGGCACCTGGAAAATTGAGTCACTCCCACCCTAATACTGTGCTTTTCCAAAGGTCTTAGCAAATGACACACCAGGAGATTATATCCTGCACCTGGCTCGGAGGGTCCTACCCCCATGGAGCCTCGCTCATTGCTAGCAAAGCAGTCTGAGATCAAACTGCAAGGCGGCAGCGAGGCTGGGGGAGGGGTGCCCGCCATTGCCAAGGCTTGATTAGGTAAACAGAGCAGCTGGGAAGCTCGATCTGGGTGGAGCCCACCACAGCTCAAAAAGGCCTGCCTGCCTTAGTAGACTCCACCTCTGGGGGCAGGGCATCCCCAAACAAAAGGCAGCAGAAACCTCTGCAGACTTAAACATCCCTGTCTGACAGCTTTGAAGAGAGTAGTGGTTCTCCCAGCATGCAGCTTGAGATCTGAGAACAGACAGACTGCCTCCTCAAGTGGGTCCCTGACCCCTGAGTAGCCTAACTGGGAGGCACCCCCCAGTAGGGGCAGACTGACACTTCACAAGGCCGGGTACTCCTCTGAGACAAAACTTCCAGAGGAACGATCAGGCAACAACATTTGCTGTTCAGCAGTATCCACTGTTCTGCAGCCTCTGCTGCTGATACCCAGGCAAACAGGGTCTGGAGTGGACCTCCAGCAAATTCCAACAGACCTGCAGCTAATGGTCCTGACTGTTAGAAGGAAAACTACCAAACAGAAAGGACATCCACACCAAAACCCCATCTGTACGTCACCATCATCAAAGACTAAAGGTAGATAAAACTACAAAGATGGGGATAAAACAGAGCAGAAAAACTGAAAATTCTAAAAATTAGAGTACCTCTCCTCCTCCAAACGAACGCAGCTCCTTGAAAGCAATGGAATAAAGCTGGACGGAGAATGACTTTGACGAATTGAGAGAAGAAGGCTTCAGACGATCAAACTACTCTGAGCTAAAGGAGGAAGTTCGAACCCATGGCAAAGGAGTTAAAAACCTTGTAAAAAGATTAGACGAATGGCTAACTAGAATAACCAATGCAGAGAAGTCCTTAAAGGACCTGATGGAGCTGAAAACCATGGCACGAGAACTATGAGATGCATGCACAAGCTTCAGTAGCCGATTTGATCAACTGGAAGAAAGGGTATCAGTGATGGAAGATCAAATGAATGAAATGAAGCGAGAAGAGAAGTTTAGAGAAAAAAGAATAAAAAGAAACAAACAAAGCCTCCAATAAATATGGGACTATGTGAAAAGACCAAATCTACATCTGATTGGTGTACCTGAAAGTGATGGGGAGAATGGAACCAAGTTGGAAAACACTCTGCAGGATATTATCCAGGAGAACTTCCTCAATCTAGCAAGGCAGGCCAACATTCAAATTTCAGGAAATACAGAGAATGCCACAAAGATACTCCTCGAGAAGAACAACTCCAAGACACATAATTGTCAGATTCACCAAAGTTGAAATGAAGGAAAAAATGTTAAGAGAGAGAGAAAGGTCGGGTCCACAAAAGGAAGCCCATCAGACTAATATCTGATCTCTCAGCAGAAACTCTACAAGCCAGAAGAGAGTGGGGGCCAATATTCAACATTCTTAAAGAAAAGAATTTTCAACCCAGAATTTCATATCCAGCCAAACTAAGCTTCATAAGTGAAGGAGAAATAAAATACTTTACAGACAAGCAGATGCTGAGAGATTTTTGTCACCACCAGGCCTGCCCTACAAGAGCTCCTGAAGGAAGTACTAAACATGGAAAGGAACAACCGGTACCAGCCACTGCAAAAACATGCCAAATTGTAAAGAGCATCAATGCTAGGAAGAAACCGCATCAACTAATGAGCAAAATATTCAGCTAACATCATAATGACAGGATCAAATTCACACATAACAATATTAATCTTAAATGTAAAGGGGCTAAATGCTCCAATTAAAAGACACAGACTGGCAAATTGGATAAAGAGTCAAGACCCATCAATGTGCTGTATTCAGGAAACCCATCTCACGTGCAGAGACACACATAGGCTCAAAATAAAGGAATGGAAGAAGATCTACCAAGCAAATGGAAAACAAAAAAGGCAGGGGTTGCAATCCTAGTCTCTGATAAAACAGACTTTAAACCAACAAAGATCAAAAGAGACAAAGAAGGCCATTACATAATGGTGAAGGGATCAATTCAACAAGAAGGGCTAACTGTCCTAAATATATATGCACCCAATACAGGAGCACCCAGATTCATAAAGCAAGTCCTGAGTGACCTACAAAGAGACTTAGACTTCCACACAATAAAAATGGGAGACTTTAACACCCCACTGTCAACATTAGACAGATCAATGAGACAGAAAGTCAACAAGGATATCCAGGATTTGAACTCAGCTCTGCACCAAGTGGACCTAATAGACATCTACAGAACTCTCCACCCCAAATCAACAGAATATACATTCTTTTCAGCACCACACCAGACCTATTGCAAAATTGACCACACAGTTGGAAGTAAAGCACTCCTCAGCAAATGTAAAAGAACAGAAATTATAACAAACTGTCTCTCAGACCACAGTGCAATCAAACTAGAACTCAGGATTAAGAAACTCACTCAAAACTGCTCAACTACATGGAAACTGAACAATCTGCTCCTGAATGACTACTGGGTACATAACAAAATGAAGGCAGAAATAAAGATGTTCTTTGAAACCAACGAGAACAAAGACACAACATACCAGAATCTCTGGGACACATTTAAAGCAGTGTGTAGAGGGAAATTTATAGCACTAAATGCCCACAAGAGAAAGCAGGAAAGATCCAAAATTGACACCCTAACATCACAATTAAAAGAACTAGAGAAGCAAGAGCAATCGCATTGAAAAGCTAGCAGAAGGCAAGAAATAACTAAGATCAGAGAAGAACTGAAGGAGATAGAGACACAAAAAACCCTTCAAAAAAACAGTGAATCCAGGAGCTGGTTTTTTGAAAAGATCAACAAAATTGAAGACCACTAGCAAGACTAATAAAGAAGAAAAGAGAGAAGAATCAAATAGACACAATAAAAAATGATAAAGGGGATATCACCACCGATCCCACAGAAATGCAAACTACCATCAGAGAATACTATAAACACCTCTATGCAAAAAAAATAGAAAATCTAGAAGAAATGGATAAATTCCTTGACACATACACCCTTCGAAGACTAAACAAGGAAAAAGTTGAATCTCTGAATAGACCAATAACAGGCTCTGAAATTGAGGCAATAATTAATAGCTTACCAACCAAAAAAAGTCCAGGACCAGACGGATTCACAGCCAAATTCTACCAGAGGTACAAAGAGGAGCTGGTACCATTCCTTCTGAAACTATCCCAATCAAGAGAAAAAGAGGCAATCCTCCCTAACTCATTTTATGAGGCCAGCATCAACCTGATACCAAAGCCTGGCAGAGACACAACAAAAAAAAGAGAATTTTAGATCAATATCCCTGATGAACATCCATGCAAAAATCCTCAATAAAATACTGGCAAACAGAATCCAGCAGCACAACAAAAAGCTTATCCACCATGATCAAGTGGGCTTCATCCCTGGGATGCAAGGCTGGTTCAACATACGCAAATCAATAAACGTAATCCAGCATATAAACAGAACCAATGACAGAAACCACATGATTATCTCAATAGATGCAGAAAAGGCCTTTGACGAAATTCAACAACCTTCATGCTAAAAACTCTCAAGAAATTAGGTATTGATGGGAGGTATCTCAAAATAATAAGAGCTATCTATGACAAACCCACAGCCAATATTATACCGAATGGGCAAAAACTGGAAGCATTCCCTTTGAAAACTGACACAAAACAGGGATGCCCTCTCTCACCACTCCTATTCAACGTAGTGTTGGAAGTTCTGGCCAGGCAATCAGGCAGGAGAAGGAAATAAAGGGTATTCAATTAGGAAAAGAGGAAGTCAAATTGTCCCTGTTTGCAGATGACATGATTGTATATCTAGAAAACCCCATCGTCTCAGCCCAAAATCTCCTTAAGCTGATAAGCAACTTCAGCAGTCTCAGGATACAAAATCAATGTGTAAAAATCACAAGCATTCTTATACACCAATAATGGACAAACAGAGAGCCAAATCATGAGTGAACTCCCATTCACAATTGCTTCAAAGAGAATAAAATACTTAGGAATCCAACTTACAAGGGATGTGAAGGACCTCTTCAAGGAGAACTACAAACCACTGCTCAATGAAATAAAAGAGGATACAAACAAATGGAAGAACATTCCATGCTCACGAATAGGAAGAGTCAATATCATGAAAATGGGCATACAGCCCAATGTAATTTATAGATTCAATGCCATTCCCATCAAGCTACCAATGACTTTCTTCACAGAATTGGAAAAAACTACTTTAAAGTTCATATGGAACTAAAAAAGAGCCCACATTGCAAAGTCAATCCTAAGCCAAAAGAACAAAGCTGGAGGCATCACACTACCTGACTTCAAACTATACTACAAGGCTACGGTAACCAAAACAGCATGGTACTGGTACCAAAACAGAGATATAGACCAATGGAACAGAACAGAGCCCTCAGAAATAATGCCACATATCTACAACTATCTGATCTTTGACAAACCTGACAAAAACAAGAAATGGGGAAAGGATTCCCTATTTAATAAATGGTGCTGGGAAATCTGGCTAGCCATATGTAGAAAGCTGAAACTGGATCCCTTCCTTACACCTTATACAAAAATTAATTCAAGATGGATTAAAGACTTAAATGTTAGACCTAAAACCATAAAAACCCTAGAAGAAAACCTAGGCAATACCATTCAGGACACAGGCGTGGGCAAGGACTTCATGTCTAAAACACCAAAAGCAATGACAACAAAAGCCAAAATTGACAAATGGGATCTCATTAAACTAAAGGGCTTCTGCACAGCAAAAGAAACTACCATCAGAGTGAACAGGCAACCTACAGAATGGGAGAAAATTTTTGCAATCTACTCATCTGACAAAGGGCTAATATCCAGAATCTACAATGAACTCAAAGAAATTTACAAGAAAAAAACAAACAATCCCATCAACAAGTGGGTGAAGGGTATGAACAGAGACTTCTCAAAAGAAGATATTTATGTAGCCAACAGACACATGAAAAAATGCTAATCATCACTGGCCATCAGAGAAATGCAAATCAAAACCACAATGAGATACCATCTCACACCAGTTAGAATGGTGATCATTAAAAAGTCAGGAAACAACAGGTGCTGGAGAGGATGTGGAGAAATAGGAACAGTTTTACACTGTTGGTGGGACTGTAAACTCATTCAACCATTGTGGAAGTCAGTGTGGCGATTCCTCAGGGATCTAGAACTAGAAATACCATTTGACCCAGCCATCCCATTACTGGGTATATACCCAAAGGATTATAAATCATGCTGCTGTAAAGACACATGCACACATATGTTTATTGTGGCACTATTTATAATAGCAAAGACTTGGAACCAACCCAAATGTCCAACAATGATAGACTGGATTAAGAAAATGTGGCACATATACACCACGGAATACTATGCAGCCATAAAAAATGATGAGTTCATGTTCTTTGTAGGGACATGGATGAAGCTGGAAACCATCATTCTCAGCAAACTATCGCAAGAACAAAAAAATGAGACACCACATGTTCTCACTCATAAGTGGGAATTGAACAATGAGAACACATGGACACAGGAAGGGGAACATCACACACTGTGCCTGTTCTGGGGTGGGGGGAGGGGGAGGGATAGCATTAGGAGATATACCTTATGTTAAATGACGAGTTAATGGGTGCACCACACCAACATGGCACATGTATACATATGTAACAAACCTGCACATTGGGCACATGTACCCTAAAACTTAAAGTATAATAATAAAAAAAGAATTACAGTAATAACAATGAACACTAAGAAAATAAAATATTTTGAATCCAAAAAAAAAGAAAAACAAACCATACAATAATAATATGCACTCAGGATCTTTTCTATGCAAAAATTAAGAAGAAATTTATATTAGTAAAATGGCATGAATTTTCTGTCAACATAAAATAGAGATTATTTCTATAATTCTTAGTCTGGAATTAGAATCTGCAAAGAGACATCAATTATTATCTTTCAGGTGAATGGAGAGTTAGGAAGCAACTATGTCCAGACACTTGTGATTGGACAAAACAACAGCTATCTGAATATGAATGTGGCAGATTGGCTGTTACTCCCATGGGACTAGGAGCAGGAGTACTAGGATAAGCATGAGGCAGGTGAGGCATTTCAGATGCAAAGTATAAGTGTATGATAGGACCCCGAATCCCTCTATCTCCTTAAGTTTTGTGCCTTACGCATCTCACTTGCCTCCCCAACTCCTAGCTCTGAAAAATAAGATTAGTTATATGAGTTAGGTGTATTGTATATGTTGAAGAATATTTGTATATAAGAGATCTAAAAACTAAAATGAAAGCATAGCCTTGGAAATTGTAATTATTTTACTTTATTCTGCACTTACGTTAATTTTTTTCTCCACCATGTACAAAAGGTGCTCATATTACACAAATTAAATATTTAAGAAATGTAAAATCGTGCTGTTTTGGGAGAGTTGATGCAGAATCAATGGTAGGAAAATGATTTTATGATCTTCCTTACATAATCTTTCTTACAAAGAGCTATTTTTGCTGGCAAAAATATGCGGTAACAGAAAAATATGTGCTGGCAAAAATAGGTGGTAATCACCACATATTGTGGTTAGACAGCAAGTTGATTTCAAATCACACTTTTGTAGGTAGAAAGTGATTTTATTTGCTTTATAAGTTCTTACCATAATAGTATAAGCAAATTGGCAGCTGATGAAATCAATTTTGAAGTGACTGAAAATTTCTTCCTTAATGTCATACAATGTTGGGATATAAATTGATCAGGAATCTCGCTAATGCCTTTCCAATGGTCTAAGAAGAAGATAGTAAGATATGCACTATTTAGTAGTGAAGGATTGATGGAAAATCTTTGAGGAGCTTTTGAAGGTGAAAAAAAGTCTTCTTGCAAATGGCTGATTTTGTAGTCACCAACTGCACCCACAGCTATATGCCAGAGCTATATTGGCACAAGTGACTTATATCCATAAATTTTCTTCCATCAGCACGATTACTACAATTGTCCTTGGAGTACAAAAGATGCAGGCCGAAGTTTACAGATGCTCTCAGCATTTTTCTTCCGTTTTCTGTTTTTCTTTATGTGTGTACTTAGCCTTAAACCAAGGATTACCTAGTTTTCTTTGGAGCAACAAAGATGTTTTCTATGTAAGTCTTTTTTTTTCTTTTTTTTTAAATTTTAGGTTCAGCCCAATTAAAATAGACATTTCTAATGGTACTTTCTTAAAATAAATAATAAGTTGGTAATTACCAAAGTTTTAAGGTGACTTACTTGAGTATCAGTTTGCTAATTTCCTTTTCATTAAATTTACAGACAAATATTTTCTGCTTCCTTCAAAGCCCCAAACAACTATGACTATCTATATTTCATTCGACCCAAAGCAAATTACAAATATTGTAACTACGTATAAGCAAACTGTTTCAATGTCAAAGGTTCAATACAAGGGGGAAAGCAATGTGCTGATTACAGCAATAATTCAAATTTCCAAGTATGCTTGCCATCTCCTTTCTGCAGACAGATTTCTTCCGAGTCACCGGTGGGAGCTTCCCAGGGAGATGCGGCTTTATTCCCTCATGGCAGACAGGAGGAGGATGCTGAGCAGGAGCTGATGCCACCTGGCAGCAATGGTGGCACAGACTGCTGGAGAGGCACAGATTGGAACCCAAGCCTCATCAGACGGCAGCTGTGACAGCGGCATATTTCAAAAATGTATTGCAAATTTCACATAAGGGGTCTTTAAAAAAATTTGAAAGTCTCGTTGGCTTTCACAGACTTTTAATTAAGAGAGAACTCCTCTTCTTTGAAAATCAAAACGCTTTTTGCCTATTTTATGTATCTGAAGGTAGATGGGAACTTACAGCCACATTTAAAAAATTTGCAGTTGATTATGTGGTTTTCAAATTTAATAACCTACTATGAATAATTAACTCAACAAGAAGAAAAGGGCACGTTGGCACCTCACAATTAAAAGAGTAAGAGTGAAATTATGCTACCTTTGAAGACTTTATTTATTTATTTATTTATTTATATGGAGTTTCACTCTTGTTGCCCAGGCTGGAGTGCAGTGGCGCGACCTCGGCTCACTGCAACCTCCGTCTCCCTGGTTCAAGCGATTCTCCTGCCTCAGCCTCCCAAGTAACTGGGATTACAGGCATGCACCACCACACCCAACTAATTTTGTATTTTTTAGTAGAGACAGGGTGTCACCATGTTGGTCAAGCTGGTCTCAAACTCCTGACCTCAGGGTGATCCACCTGCCTTGGCTTCCCAAAGTGATAGGATTATAGGCGTGAGCCACTGCACCCGACCTGAAGACTTCCTGTATTCGAGTATTCAGCCTCTACTTGCCATGTTAGCAAATGAAAGGGTAGTGATCATGGAAGAAGTTTATCTTTTGGGATCTCACATGCAAACTTGAGAACTTCTTTCCTGCTAACTGCAGAAGAAAAGGTCTAGGTTCTATTTCCTTAGTTAGCCTCTTTCAGAGAGAGTTTCTGGATCCAGATTAAGCCACAATTGAGAAGGATCAATGCATATAGCTCTTCAGGCCATAGAATCACAGATGAGAGCAGAAACTAAGAAGCATCCATCTCTCTTTCTCTCTGCCTCTGTGTAAATATCTCTGAAAGAGGAACATCAATCATGGGCTCTGAGGCTTACTAGAGATAAGAATATCTACCTCGTTTGCTCTAGTGACTTTGTTCTTGGTGGGTCCAGGTTGTGTGGAACCTGAAGTTTTCACAATTATGGGGTTCTTTTTTAAGCAAAATACTACAGAATTACAAATAAGAAATCAAGTTCAGGGCTTTAAGATTCTAAAGCTAAGCTTCATTAGCTTCGTGGTGAGTCCACCTCAGGGTCTTACACATCCGTGCAAGTTCCACTTCTGACAGGTAGTGCAGTGGGCCAGGTTGAGTCTCCACATGATGAGTGTGGAGAGGGTTTTGTCTGCATAAGATTCCTATGGGTTTCAGAAGGACAATATGGCTTCTTCACCACAGAAATCTAAACCCCATGAAGTCAACTTTTAGGGATGTGTAGAGTAGCTGGTAAAATATGAATGACTAGACTTTTATTTCTTTCCATACAGTCTGCACAAGATGCAGTTTTGAACAGTCAGTAAAGCCAAAGAAATGGATCATTTTGAAAGGCCATTTGACCCTTTTTTTTTTTTTATCAGTTATATGACCGCATGTTTTATCCCTTTCTCATGTACTTACCAGCCCTTCCAACCTGAAAGGGTGATTCTCAATTTTAGCTATAAGGCTGTGAATTGAGTCTGAAGTAGAGGTTAAGCTTGATCATTACAGGTTGACAGTATATCTACAAATGACTTCAATGGCCTTTGTAAAAGAGTGCCATCTCCACACAGAAACTACAGAAGCCCAGCATCACACAAGGGAGTCATCTCCCAGTGAGTGATGATAAGTCTGTTCAGGGCATGACACATTCAAACGCTATCTTAATCCATTCAAAATCACTGTATCTAATTTAAAAATTTTATTTTTATTTTTATTTTTGGCTAGCCTCGACTCCTAGTTCAAGGTGATGGAAATATTTCCCAAAATTGGTAGATATAAAGTATATTAAACTTCAGTCAGGATGGGGTCAGTACCAGGGCATTATATATAGGAAGAAAGAGCTCTTTCTATTCACCACATTTAATCAGTTCCCTTGATGCCTCAGTGGAATTTGACAGGTCTGTGTTTTCAATTCTTTCTTCCACACTTCCTGCCTCTTTGCTTTCTCTTAGGGAGCTCTTTTACACAAATCTCTCTTCATCTTTTGCTCTCACTTTAAAAATAACTATTCAATAAAATATGTGTACACATTCCTTTTCTTTAGTATATATATTTAAAAGAATAAAAACCCCACAAGAATTATATCATTGCTCTGAACATTATTCACTAAGTACTATATTTTAATGCTTTACAGTAGAGATGAGCGATATCAGTTGGCCCAATTCAAAAACGAGATCAGGGCCATAGGATGTTAAGGGAAATTAAATAGACATTCATAATTTACAGAATGCTGTCAGAAATAAATTCTAGCTAATCTCGGAAGCTGGCCAATGTTGAGAATCCAGCAATCTACTGACACTTACCAGTCCCGGAACAGTACAGAAACGAAGCTGTACTTCAGCAAAATTCATGATTGGACTTAAAGGCCAGGAAGACAAAAGAAGGACAAGGTTGCTTTAAATTGATAGACTCCCTCTTACCTCACAGAATTGTTATGAGAATTAATTGAGATTATCTACATGACTACTTTTATAGGTGATAAATCCTTGTTTAAAATTTTAGACATTATTATTGCCTGAGGCTGAGACATATTCAAAGGGCTACAGGAGAAGGTGAGGGGAAGAACTGTCCTTAAACTCGAATTCCATTGTAATATTGATGGATTAAAATAAAAGTTAACTTGCCTGTGGGCAGGATCAATTAGAAAACTTCTGCCGTGGTGGATTTTCTTTTTTTTTGAGATGGAGTCTTGCTCTGTCACCCAGGCTGGACTGCAATGGTACTATCTTGGATCATTGCAATCTCTGCCTCCAGGGTTCAAGTGATACTCCCCCTTAAGCCTCCCAAGTAGCTGGGATTACAGGCACCCACCACCACACCCAGCTAATTTTTGTATTTTTGTAGAGATGGGGTTTTACCACATTGGCCAGGCTGGTCTTGAACTCCTAACCTCAGGTGACCTACCCACCTCAGCCTCCCAAAGTGCTGGGATTACAGGTGTGAGCCACCGTGCCCAGCCTTGCTGTGGTGGATTTTAATGTTGAATAAGATGCAGGGTGAATTAAGCAGTGAGTTTTACAATCTGCTTTGGTGTGGATCTCACATATGAATTTCACATGACGAATTTCTTGATCCAAATAGACATTAAGGGCTTACAGCATGTACTATACTAGCACAGGGATAAGCACATAGCAGGGACACAGATGTATTTGCTTTTTAAAATGTTTAAAAAATTTTTTTTTTTTTTGAGATGGAGTTTTGCTCTTGTTGCCCAGGTTGGAGTGCAATGGCATGATGTGGGCTTGTTGAAATCTCTGCCTCTCAGGTTCAAGTGATTCTCCTGTCTCAGCCTCCCGAGTAGCTGGGATTATAGGGGCCCGCCAACACGACCAGCTAATTTTTTGTATTTTTTTAGTAGAGATGGGGTTTCACCATGTTGGCTAGGCTTGTCTTGAACTCCTGACCTCAGGTGATCTGCCCGACTTGGCCTCCCAAAGTGCTGGGATTACAGGCATGAGCCATCGCACCCAGCCAGATGTGTTTGTTAAGCAAATGAATACATATATATAGTCCTTCTTGTCCTACTGTCTAGTAGGAAGTACTCCAAGAGAAATCCAAACAATTAGAACTAAAGAAAATAATTTACTTTAAAGACAGATTTTTCCCCAATGAGAGACTGCAGTACAATAATTAGCTTGGTTGAGGTAAGGAACACTGAAAGGGCTTTCGATGTCCTCTATCATTCATTCACTCAATAAATACTGAACAACTGTCATATCCCAGACTCTAAGCTATATTCAGGAAATACAAAGATGAATGAGGCATAATTCCTACCTTTTGTTACCCACTTAAAGTACCTGTTTTTGCTGCAACCATCACTACCACTGTGAGGAAGGCAGTCAGAAAGGAACATGCAAATTAATATGAGCGCACAGAGAAAGCAGGTGCCTCGAGCGGTGCCAGACCCTTTTGGGGCTGATAACTAAAGTCTTATGCAATGGACACCTTCAACAGGGTAGATAATTAAAGGTATCAGGTATGATAGAGGGTTTGACATCAGATGTGGGCCTAATTGTAAAGAGAAAACATGTTTATGTTACACACGTATATGTACACACACACACACACAGACACTATGTGAGAAATGATGGGGCACAAACAAAGACAGAAAGATTAACCATTTCAGATTCATTTTCTGCCTTTCCATCTATGGGTAGACAGCAGGGCTAGAGAGTGATGCTCTACACTTTCCCACTATGTGCATATCTCATTAAAGGATCTTAAGTTCTACTTAGCATCTGTGAAAGAAAAAATTCTTCCATAATATTTGTTAAACCATGGTAACAAAGACTTTATTCAGGATCATCAAGATAAGCACAGAGATTACTGCAACCAGGTCTTGAAGTGGGAGAGAGAGATTGGGCTCAACTCCAAATACAGAATGGGCAAGTGGGAATTTATAGCTAAGGAGCAATGGAAGGTGTCAGGCCTCTGAGCCCAAGCTAAGGCATTGCATCCTCTGTGACCTGCACGTATACACCCAGCTGGCCTGACGTAACTGAAGAATCACAAAAGAAGTGAAAATGGCCCATTCCTGCCTTAACTGATGACATTCCACCACAAAAAAGTGAAAATGGCCAGTCCTTGCCTTAAGTGATGACATTACCTTGTGAAATTCCTTTTCCTGGCTCATCCTGGCTCAAAAAAGCTCCCCCACTGAGCACCTTGTGATCCCCACTCCTGCCCACCAGAGAACAACTCCCTTTTGACTGTAATTTTCCTTTTCCTACCCAAATCTTATAAAATGGCCCCACCCCTGTCTCCCTTCGCTGACTCTCTTTTCAGACTCAGCCCGTTTGCACCCAGGTGATTAAAAAGCTTTATTCCTCACACAAAGTCTGTTTGGTGGTCTCTTCACATGAACATGAGTAAAATTTGGTGCCGTGACTCAGATCAGGGGACCTCCCTTGGGAGATCAATCCCCTGTCCTCCTGCTCTTTGCTCCATGAGAAAGATCCACCTATGACCTCGGGTCCTCAGACCAACTAGCCCAAGGAACATCTCACCAATTTTAAATCCAGTAAGCAGCCTCTTTTTACTCTCTTCTCCAACCTCTCTCACTATCCCTCAACCTCTTTCTCCTTTCAGTCTTTGCACCACACTTCAATCTTTCCCGTCTCTTAGTTTAAGTTCCTTTCCTTTTCTGGTAGAGACAAAGGAGACGTGTTTTATCCATGGACCCAAAACTCTGGTGCCGGTCATGGATGCAGGAAGGCAGCCTTCCCTTGGTGTTTAATCATTGCAGGGATGCCTGCCTGATTATTCACCCACGTTTCAGAGGTGTCTGACCACGTGGGGATGCCTGCCTTGGTCCTTCACCCTTAGTGGCAAGTCCCACTTTTCTGGATGGCAAGAATCCCCGACCCCTTCTCTCCATGTCTCTACTCTCTCTTTTCTCTGGGCTTGCCTCCTTCACTATGGGCAGCCTTCCACCCTCCATTCCTCCTTCTTCTCCCTTAGCCTGTGTTCTCAAGAACTTAAAACCTCTTCAACTCACACCTGACCTAAAACCTAAACACCTTATTTTCTTCCATAATGCCACTTGACCCCAATACAAACTCGACAGTGGTTCCAAATAGCCAGAAAATGGCACTTTTGATTTTTCCATCCTGCAAGCTCTAGATAATTCTTGTCATAAAATAGGCAAACGGTCTGAGGTGCCTGACATCCAGGCATTCTTTTACATATTGTTCCCTCCTTACTCTCTGTTCCCAATGTGACTCATCCCAGATCCTCCTTCTTTCCCTCCCGCCTGATCTCTCAGTCCCAACCCCAAGTGTCGCTGAGTCTTTCTAATCTTCCTTTTCTATATACCCATCTGACCTCTCCCCTCCTCCCCAGGCTGCCCCTTGCCAGGCTGAGCCAGGTCTCAACTCTTCCTCAGCCTCTGCTCCCCCACCTATAATCCTTTTATTACCTCCCCTCCTCACACCCGGTCTGGCTTACAGTTTCATTCCGTGACTAGCCCTCCCACAACTGCCCAGCAATTTCCTCTTAAAAAGGTGGCTGGAGCTAAAGGCATAGTCAAGGTTAATGCTCTTTTTTCTTTATCCGACCTCTCCCAAATCAGTTAGTGTTTAGGCTCTTTCATCAAATATGAGAAACCGAGCCCAGTTCATGGCTCGTTTGGCAGCAACCCTGAGACGCTTTACAGCCCTAGACCCTGAAAGGTCAGAAGGCCATCTTATTCTCAATATGCATTTTATTTTATTACCCAATCTGCTCCCAACATTAAATAAAGCTCCAAAAATTAAATTCCAGCCCTCAAACCCCACAACAGGACTTAATTAACCTCACCTTCCAGGTGTACAATAATAAAGTAGAGGCAGCCAGGTAGCAATGTATTTCTGAGTTGCAATTCCTTGCCTGCACTGTGAGACAAACCCCAGCCATATCTCCAGCACACAAGAACTCCAAATGCCTGAACCGCAGCTGCCAGGGGTTCCTCCAGAACCTCCTCCCCCAGGAGCTTGCTATAAGTGATGGAAATCTGGCCACTGGGCCAAAGAATGCCCGCAGACCAGGATTCCTCCTAAGCCATGTCCCATCTGTGTGGGACCCCACTGAAAATCGGACTGTTCAACTCACCTGGCAGCCACTCCCAGAGCCCCTGGAACTCTGGCTCAAGGTTCTCTGACTCCTTCCCAGATTTTCTTGGCTTAGCGGCTGAAGACTGATGTTGCCCAATCACCTTGGAAGCCCCTAGACCATCACGGACGCTGAGCTTTGGGTAACTCTCAGAGTGGAGGGTAAGTCCATCCTCTTCTTAATCAATACGGAGGCTACCCACTCCACATTACCTTCTTTTCAAAGGCCTGTTTCCCTTGCCTCCATAACTGTTGTGGGTATTGACGGCCAGGCTTCTAAACCTCTTAAAACTCCCCAACTCTGGTGCCAACTTAGACAACACTCTTAAGCACTCCTTTTAGTTATCCCTACCTGCCCAGTTCCCTTATTAGGCTGAGATATTTTAAATAATTATCTGCTTCCCTGACTATTCCTGGGCTACAGCCACATCTCATTGCCACCCTTCTTCCCAACCCAAAGCCTCCTTTGCGTCTTCCTCTCGTCTTCCCCCAGCCTTAACCCACAAGTATAGGACATCTCTACCCCCTCCCTGGCAACCAATCACATGCCCATTACCATCCCATTAAAACCTAATCACCCTTACCCTGCTCAATGCCAATATCCCATCCCACAGCGCTCTTTAAAAGGATTAAAGCCTGTTATCACTTGCCTGCTACAGCATGGCCTTTTAAAGCCTATAAACTCCACTTATAGTTCCCCCATTTCACCTGTCCTAAAACCAGACAAGGCTTACAGGTTAGTTCAGGATCTGTGCCTTATCAACCAAATTGTTTTGCCTATCCACCCTGTGGTGCCAAACCCATATACTCTCCTATCCTCAATGCCTCCCTCCACAATCCATTATTCTTTTCTGGATCTCAAACATGCTTTCTTTACCATTCCTTTGCACCCTTCATCCCAGCCTCTCTTCGCTTTCACTTGGACTGACCCTGACAGCCTTCAGGCTCAGCAAATTGCCTAGGCTATACTGCTGCAAAGCTTCACAGACAGCCCCCATTACTTCAGTCAAGCCCAAATTTCTTCCTCATCTGTTACCTATCTAGGCATAATTCTCATAAAAACACACGTGCTCTCCTTGGCTGATCATGTCCAGCTAATCTCCCAAACCCCAATCCCTTCTACAAAACAACAACTCCTTTTCTTCCTAGGCATGGTTAGTGCAGTCAGAATTCTTACACAAGAGCCAGGACCACGCCCTAAAGCTTTCTGTCCAAACAACTTGACCTTGCTGTTTTAGCCTAGCCGTCATGTCTGCGTGCAGCAGCTCCTGCTGCCTTAATACTTTTAGAGGCCCTCAAAATCACAAACTGTGCTCAACTCACTCTCTACAGTTCTCATAACTTCCAAAATCTATTTTCTTCCCGATACCTGATGCACGTACTTTCTGCTCCCCAGCTTCTCCAGCTTTACTCACTCTTTGTTGAGTCTCCCACAGTTACCATTGTTCCTGGCCTGGACTTCAATCCGGCCTCCCACACCTGACCCTCATGAGTGTATCTCTCTGATCCACCTGACATTCACCCCATTTGCCCATATTTCCTTCTTCCCTGTTCCTCACCCTGATCACATTTGGTTTATTGATGGCATTTCCACCAGGCCTAATAGCCACACACCAGCAAAGGCAGGCTATACTATAGTACAAGCCACCAGCCCACCTCTTAGAACCTCTCATTTCCTTTCCACCGTGGAAATCTATCCTCAAGGAAATCACTTCTCAGTGTTCCATCTGCTATTCTACTACCCCTCAGGGATTGTTCAGGCCCCCTCCCTTTCCTACACATCAATCCTGGGGATTTGCCCCCACCCAGGACTGGCAAATTGACTATACTCACATGCCCCAAGTCAGAAAACTAAAATACCTCTTAGTCTGGGTAGACACTTTCACTGGATGGGTAGACGCCTTTCCCACAGGGTCTGAGAAAGCCACCGCCATCATTTCTTCCTTTCTGTCAGATTTAATTCCTCGGTTTGGCCTTCCCACCTCTATACAGTCTGATAATGGACTGGCCTTTACTAGTCAAATCACCCAAGCAGTTTCTCAGGCTCTTGGTATTCAGTGGAACCTTCATATCCCTTACCGTCCTCCATCTTCAGGAAAGGTAGAACGGACTAATGTTCTTTTAAAGACACACCTCCCCAAGCTCAGCCTCCAACTTAAAAAGGATTAGACAGTACTTTTACCTCTTGCCCTTCTCAGAATTAGAGCCTGTCCTCGACATGCCAGAGGGTACAGTCCATTTGAACTTTTATATGGATGCACTTTCTTGCTCGGCCCCAACCTCGTCCCAGATACCAGCCCTCTAGGCAACTATCTTCCAGTCCTCCAGCAGGCTAGACAGGAAATTCACCAGGCTGCTAATCTTCTCTTGCCTACTCCAGATTCCCAGCCATATGAAGACACCCTAGCTGGACGATCAGTTCTTGTTAAGAATCTGACCCCTCATATGCTACAACCTTGATGGACCGGACCCTACTTAGTCATCTGTAGTACCCCAACTGCCGTCTGCCTGCAGGATCCTCCCCAATGGGTTCACCATTCCAGAATAAAGCTGTGTCCATTGGACAGCCAGCCTAATCCCCCCTCTTCCTCCTGGAAGTCGCAAGCACTCTCCCCTACTTCCCTTAAACTCACTCGTATTTCTGAAGAACAGTAGTAACCCTTATGAGCCTAATACATCCCTTCATTCTATTAGGTCTGTTCATCGTTACCCTACTTTTTGCAACAGGGCTTTACAAAGTCACCCCCACTACTCGGACCAAGCCCCAAAAACTGGTCATCCCTACTATCTTCTGTCTAGTCATACTCCTATTCTCCATTCTCAACTACTGATAAATGCCCTATTCTTGTTTACACTGCCGGTTTACACTGTTTCTTCAAGCCATCACAGCTGATATCTCTTAGTGCTATCCCCAAACTGCCACTCTTAACTCTCTCTTAGAGTGGATAGATAATCTTTGCTGGCAGGGGACTCTCCAATACTTTCACCCTGATGAAGTTCTATTCTTTACTTTTATACTCACTCTTATTGTCATTCCCATTCTTATGCCACCCTCTACCTCTCCCCAGCTATCTCCACCACACTATCAATGTTACCCATTCTCTCCTAGCTCTTTCTAATCCCTCCTTAGAAAACAACTGCTAGCTTTGCATTTCCCTTTCTTCCAGCACCTACACAGCTGTCCCCGCCTTACATGCAGACTGGGCAACATCTCCTGTCTCCTTACACCTCTGAACTTCCTTTAACAGCCCTCACCTTTACCCTCCTGAAGAGCTCATTTACTTTCTAGACAGGTGCAGCAAGACTTACCCAGACATTTCACATCAGCAAGCTTCCGACCTCCTCCGCACTTACTTAAAAAACCTTTCTCCTTATATCAACTCTACTCCCCCTGTATTTGGACCTCTCACAACACAAACTACTATTCCTATGGCCGCTCCTTTATGTGTCTCTCGGCAAAGACCCACTGGAATTCCCCTAGGTAACCTTTCACCTTCTCGATGTTCCTTTACTCTTCATCTCCAAAGCCCAACTACATACATCACTAAAACAGTTGGAGCCTTCCAGCTCCATATTACAGACAAGCCCTCTATCAATACTGGCAAACTTAAAAACATTAGCAGTAATAATTGCTTAGGAAGACACTTACCCTGTATTTCACTCCATCCTTGGCTACCTTCCGCTTGCTCGTCAGACTCTTCTCCCAGGCCCTCTTCTTGTTTACTTATACCCAGCCCCAAAAATAACAGCGAAAGGTTGCTTGTAGATACTCAACATTTTCTCATACACCATGAAAATCGAACCTTCCCCTCTATGCAGTTACCCCATCAGTCCCCATTACAACCTCTGACGGCTGCTGCCCTAGCTGGATCCCTAGGAGTCTGGGTACAAGACACCCCTTTCAGCACTCCTTCTCATCTTTTTACTTTGCAACTCCAGTTTTGCCTCGCACAAGGTCTTTTCTTCCTCTGTGGATCCTCTATCTATATGTGTCTACCTGTTGATTGGACAGGCACATATACACTAGTTTTCCTTGCTCCCAAAATTCAATTTGCAAATGGGACCGAAGAGCTCCCTGTTCCCCTCATGACACCGACATGACAAAAAAGAGTTATTCCACTAATTCCCTTGCTTGTCGGTTTAGGACTTTCTGCCTCCACTATTGTTCTCAGTACTGGAATAGCAGGCATTTCAACCTCCATCATGACCTTCTGTAGCCTCTCTAATGACTTCTCTGCTAGCATCACAGACATATCACAAACTTTATGAGTCGCTCCAGGCCCAAGTTGACTCTTTAGCTGCAGTTGTCTTCCAAAACCGCTGAGGCCTTGACTTACTCACTGCTGAAAAAGGAGGACTCTGTATATTCTTAAATGAAGAGTGTTGTTTTTACCTAAATCAATCCAGCCTGGTGTGTGACACCATAAAAAAACTCAAGGATAGAGCCCAAAAACTTGCCAACCAAGCAAGTAATTATGCTGAACCCCCTTGGGCACTCTGTAATTGGATGTCCTGGGTCCTCCCAATTCTTAGTCCTTTAATACCTATTTTTCTCCTTTTATTCGGACCTTGTATTTTCCGTTTAGTTTCTCAATTCATCCAAAACCGTATCCAGGCCATCACCAATCATTCTATATGACAAATGTTTCTTCTAACAACCCCACAATATCACCCCTTACCACAAAATAATCCTTCAGCTTAATCTTTCCCACTCTAGGTTCTGACGGCACCCCTAATCCTGCTCGAAGCAGCCCTGAGAAACATCACCCATTATCTCTCCATGCCACTGCCCCCAAAAAAATTTCTTTCTGCTGTCCCAACACTTCAATACTATTTTATGTTATTTTTCTTATTAATATAAGAAGGCAGGAATGTCAGGCCTCTGAGCCCAAGCTAAGCCATCGCATCCCTTGTGACCTGCACATGTATGCCCAGATGGCCTGAAGTAACAGAAGAATCACAAAACAAGTGAAAATGGCCTGTTCCTGCCTTAACTAACATTCCACCACAAAAGAAGTGAAAATGGCCGGTCCTTGCCTTAAGTGAAAATGGCCGGCCATACGAATAGTAGTTTGTGTTGTGAGAGGTCCAAATATGAGGGGAGTAGAGTTGATATAAAGAGAAAGGTTTTTTAAGTAAGAGCGGAGGAGGTCGGCAGCTTGCTGATGTGAAATGTCTGGGGAGGTCTTGCTGTACCTGTCTAGAAAGTAAATGAGTTCTTCAGGAGGGTAAAGGTGAGGGCTGTTAAAGGAAGTTCAGAGGTGTATGGAGACAGGAGATGTAGCCCAGTCTGCATGTAAGGCGGGGACCGCTGTGTAGGTGCTGGAAGAAAGGGAAATGCAAAGCTAGCAGTTGTTCGCTAAGGAGGGATTAGAAAGAGCTAGGAGAGAATGGGTAACATTGATAGTGTGGTGGAGATAGCTGGGGAGAGGTAGAGGGTGGCATAAGAATGGGAATGACAATAAGAATGAGTATAAAAGTAAAGTGTGAAATTCCTTTTCCTGGCTCATCCTGGCTCAAAAAGCTCCCCCCTGAGCACCTTGTGACCCCCCCACTCCTGTCCACCAGAGAACAACCCCCCTTTGACTGTAATTTTCCTTTACCTACCAAAATCTTATAAAATGGCCCCACCCCTATCTCCCTTCGCTGACTCTCTTTTCGGACTCAGCCTGCATGCACCCAAGTGATTAAAAAGCTTTATTTATTGCTCACACAAAGCCTATTTGGTGGTCTCTTCATGCGAACGCAAGTGAACGAATGGTCAGTGGATGGAAAATTACTAGTAGGAAACAACAGAGGTAAGGAAGATTCTGGCTAAACTGATCCAACAGGATCCTTGTTGAAGATGGGCCAGGCCAATCAGATATTTCATGGGGGATGGTAGAGGATGAGGAACCCAATCAAATATGAGAGTGATAAGATATTGAGAGTGAGAGTGGGAGTGGGAGGGTTTCTTATTAAATTGACTTAGTAAAGATTGCTAAAACTAGATTTTATGAGGAAGTATACAGATGGGCCTAGAAGAATATTCAGAGCCTAAGTTTGGCCAAGTGAAGAATCTTTGTCACATTCTTGTCTACATCTAAATGAGCATGTAAAGTCTCATATGTGGTAGGCATTTCATTGTTTATACCACACACCTTCATTCTGTTCCATGGACTTGGCAGTCTTGAAACTGTATTGAGCAAGTTAGTGGTCTGTGTGTGTGTATATATATATATATAGATTGGGATTATTTTTTAAACCACAGATAGTGAATCATTGGGTCTTGAAATCAACTTAGTGGGTCAAACCCAGAAATTTAAAATTCAAATAAAATAAACTGGAAAAATTTGGAGCACTGTGCATATTGTAAGTATAATCATTACTTTTGGGTAAAACTTTGGTCTTGGTTTTATGACTATTTGTGTGTGTGTGTGTGTGTTTACAGTGTTTGTTACTGAATAGCATGAAGTATTTCTTACTGTGTCAAGGTAAAAACAAATTGAAAGCCCTTGGTGTCAATCCTCCTGATAAAGTCTCAGAACAGGTCTCAGGCTTGGCTTTGACTGGTGTCTGGCTTCATGGTCTGGCAATGACAAAGGCATGCCACAGTTGCTGATGTAGGCTGTAAGCTAAGTGTTATATGACAGAAAACCTGAGCCGAAAGTCATGTGTCTGGGACACTATGCAGCCATTCTAATCACAACACTGAGAGCCCTTGAGAGTTAGCTTTGATATTCTAGAATTTTTCAAGGAGAGTAGGGTTGCTGTCTTAGCTCATTTGTACTGATATGACAACAGAATGTCACAGACTGTATAATTTATAATAACCAGAAATTTATTTGTTTACAGTTCTGGAGGCTGGGATGTCCAATATCAAGGTGCTGGTATCTGGCAAGGGCCTTCTTGCTACATCATAACATTGCAGAAATCATCACATGACAGAAGGGAAAAGAGGGTGATAGAGAGCAAGAGGGGTTGAATGGATTCCTGAAGTAATGACATTACTTCATTCATGAGGGTGGAACTCTCATCATCTAAGCGCCTCTTAAAGTGCCCACCTCCCAATACTCTTGCAATGGCAATTAAATTTCAACATGAATTTTTGGAGAAAACAAGTATTCAAACCATAGCAGTGGCCTTGGCTTTTGAGAATTATATTTTAATCAGGGACTGACATATGTGCATAGTAATGCATTGGTACTTTTGCTCAGTTTCTCCTTTGCCATGTTGTGATGAGGCAGGTTGGTTCTGAAGCCTGGCTCCCAGCTGCACTGGAAGCCCTCTGGAGTCACTCAGTGGCAAAACCCTGCAGGAGTCACATTTTCCATTTGGCTCATGCTCCCTGTCCCAGTCAGTCTCAGATTATGTGTCCTTGGGTTAATGAATTGGACTGGAGTTATCCCCTTAGCAGGTGAGTTGAAGTGGAGCCAAATGGGACAATGATGTACTCTGTCCATGAATGTTCATGAGTTCAGACGCAGGCACATATTTATGTGTAAAGACCTAGGTTTAATGGGAGGACCAAACCAAAAAATGTTCTTTATTCTCTAGCTCAGCAGTTACCACTTTGTGTTTCTTTTTTTTTCTTTTTCTTTTTTTTTTTGGGGTGCAGGGTGTGGGGGCGTGGAATGGGGTGGGGGAAGTTCTTACTCTTGTAGCCCAGGCTGGAGTGCATTGGCACAATCACAGCTCACTGCAGCCTTGACTTTCTGAGCTCAGGTGATTTTCCCACACCAGCCTCCTGGGTAGTTGGGACCACAAATGCACACCACCACGCCTGGCTAATTTTTTTGGTATGTTTTTAGTAGAGACTTTGTTTCACCAGGTTTCCCAGGCTGCATTGTGTGTTTCTACGATTTTTTTTTTGTTAGAAACTATGATAAATGATTTTATCCTAGTAGATGTGATGTAATGGAGAGCACAAAGGTGAAAGAAAGAAGATAACACAAGTTCCCCACCTCCATCCCAACAATTTTTGCCCTTAGGAAGGTGGAATCCTTTAATGCAGGCACCCATCACACATTCCTTTGAGTAACTGATAATTCCAGAGACATTAAGAGGCTCTCAGAGTCTCTTATTATTATGCTTTACTGTACTATGTCATGTAAGCACTTCAAACCTACTTTTAAAAAATAGGTTTGATAGATCTAAAAAAGACTTCTTTCTCCTACTCAGACTGCTCCAAGGCACCCCAATAGTGCACTGAATTACTAAATTACTTAAAAGTGCTGAGCTTAGTGGGGGTAGATTCAAATGTGAGGTCTCTGTAGAAATTATGGAAATATGAGACTCTAATAGTTAGAAATAGAATACCTTGTGATTGCTTCATGTATGAGAGTTTCCTTTTATAGCTATGAATGCAGTTCATGTGTTTTGGTGAACTGGATCCGGCCTTGTAACTGTCCTCTTTCAGGTTCTTCCTTTCTGAAGGCAACACCTTGGTCTTATTTGACTTTATAATCCCAGTACAATTATTGATACTAAATAATTTTTTGGTGAATGAATGTTACATCAACTCCAAGAGAAAAAAATATTTTGATTAGTCAATATATGTTAAGATAAAAAGTATAACCCTAATAAGCCTCCGTGTAATTAAAAGTTTAACAATCTCTTCACTCAAATATCTTTACTTTGGGTAAAATATAATTAATATTATAATATTCATTATAATATCTGAGATAATGAGTATCTCAGAGTGCATTGTTGGGATGTGATTTGTTCTCTTTTTTTAATGTGTAAAAGAATACAGCTTTTCAAGATGTAACAAATGATATGGAGAAAGAAAAAAAAATCTACCCAAAGAAGCAAAATTTTAACTTCTTAGTAATTTGTGTATATGTATGTGTTTGTGTGTGTATTTGTGTATGCGTGTGCATAGGAAAGGGTAAGGAAAAAAATTCAACAAATGGCTGAAAAGAGAGATAAATAAGGAGACAGACAACGTTTCATTTACATCAAGCTGTGAGACCAGATATTTGTTATTGAATCCTTGGAATGAGAGTACAGATCTTGTTTATTTACATTTGTTCTCAGTTTGAAAGACAGCCCAAGAGGTAAAATAAAATAAGAGTGCCTCAAATGCTTTCTAAATTTCCCCTTAAATTGAATTTCTTGTTTTATCAAGGAACAATACTTGCACTGATGTTAGGCAGACAGCTAAAAGGTCAACAAGTTCCCTTGGTTGCCTTTTGTCAAGGGTTTTTGACTTGTCTGTGAATAAAGATCTCCCAGGAGGAAGGCAGACCTGAATTTCCTGTCATCTAGAAGACAGCAATGAATTTGAAAATGTTACAAAAAGCATAAGGGACTTCAGGCACACCTTCAGACCCACTGCGGTGCCAATCGCTGCCCATGTAAACATGTACACAGAAATGTTTTGGATTTGTTCTGTCAACTTTTGGTTGTGAAACAAATTGTTCAACAGCAGCCCACCTTGAATACCAAATGAACCCAAGAGGTTTTTTTGTTGTTGTTGTTACTGCCTCATGCCTAATCAGAAGACACCATGTTCTCTGCTCACTCACAATGTAAGAACATGCTCTGTGAGGGGGAGCTGAGGGCTACAGGACTGGTGGAACTCCATTTTCCTTATCACATTTCTGTTACTTGACCCTCTGCAGATCTTCTTCATGTATTTTTCAGTGTCTGAGATTTCTGTATGCAAGTTAACAGGTAAGTCTTCACTACCAACATCTAGACATAAATAAATAGGTCTCTCCTGATAAGTGTTAGTCATTTTTTGAGATAAATTGTTTTTCTCCAAAACAGACCCAACAAAAAATACTTACCTCCTAAATTTTTTAATGAAAGTTTGTTCTTAGAAAAGGGGAGATTTTTGTCACTCTTTATAAGCTGGGAATTTATTGTTGTCTGCCCTGAGCCCCATTTTGGTAACTGGAAACACTCTCCGGGATAGGAGAGTAGAGTGGCAGCACATTTTCCTTCAGGCCAAGCTTGTCCAATCCCTGGCCCATGGGCTGCATGTGGTCCAGGATGGCTCTGAAGTGGTTCAACACAAGTTTGTAAACTTTCTTTCTTTCTTTTTTATTTTGAGACAGAGTTTTACTTTGTTGCCCAGGCTGGAGTGCAGTGGCAAGATCTCGACTCCTTGCAAACTGTGCTTTCTGTGTTCAAGCAATTCTCCTGTCTCAGCCTCCCAAGTAGCTGGGATTACGGGCACACACCATCACACCCGGCTAATTTTTGTATTTTTAGTAGAGACGGGGTTTCACCATGTTGGCCAGGCTGGTCTTGAACTCCTGACCTCAAGTGATCCATCCACCTCAGCCTCCCAAAGTGCTGGGATTACAGGCATGAGCCGCCGTGCCCAGCCTGTAAACTTTCTTAAAACATTATAAGATCTATCGTTAGTGTTAGTGTATGTTATGTGTGGCCCAAGACAATTCTTCTTCCAGTGTGGCCCAGGGAAGCCAAAAGATTGGACATTCCTGCTTTAGGCTATCAAGAAAGCACACGGCTCATTCCATGAAATGTTTTCAGTATAACTGCAAGTGGAGTAAAGAGAATTTTAATTTCTTATGTCAAATGTCACTGAGCAAAACATACGCATTCACATCATTTGCCAAACATTTATTGAGTGCGTTTGTTACTGGAAAGGGGTCTTGTCCCAGACACCACAAGCAGGTTCTTAGATCATGCACAGGAAATAATTCAGAGTGAGTCACACACTATTGTAAAGTTAAAATAGTTTATTAGAAACTACTGGGTAGGGTGTCTTCAGAAAGCAAGAGGAGGAACGCCCCTACCTCAAACTTAATGCTTGCTTATTACATAGTGTATTAGGGCCAAGCATAGTATACTTTATCATAAAGGCTTGTGATCAGCTTGTGACAGACTATTAGTATTATTATTCTTTTGTGTAATTATTAATTTCAGCAAGAATTTATGTGTGTACTATTATCTTTAAAGTGAAATCTGCTTTCAAACTAAGAATGTCTTTTTCTATTAACTTGTTCCCTCAACCATAAACATCTTGTGATCACACGAATGCCTAGCGTCCTGGGAATGTAACCCAGCAGGTCGAACCTTATCCAGTTCCAATGCCTTTGACACCTTCTTGTAAAAGAAGTTGAATTGAGGTTGTAGAGAATAAAGGTAACAACAATGGCAGCTAGTATGATTTGAGTTGCTAAGAACTTTGTATACAGTCTCTTTTAATTCTCAGAAAAAAAAAATAAAAAGAATTTTCTATGAGGAAATTGAAGCTTAGAAAGATTGCTTACATATATTCCATGGTCACATAGGTAGAAAGCAATGGAGCTATGATTTGAATCTAGGACTTTTTAAATAAAAACCCTGTATGAATTAGTTAAGGTTCTTATTACAAAGAACGATTTAGTATTTATTTATTTTATTTTATTTTTTTTAGACAGAGTCTCACTGTGTCACTCAGGCTGGAATGTAGTGGCACAATCTCTGCTCACTGCAACCTCCGCTTTCTGGGTTCAAGCGATTCTCTTGCCTCAGCCTCCCAAGTAGCTGGGATTACAGGCATGCATTACCCTTCATGGCTAATTTTTGTACTTTTAGTAGAGATGGGGTTTCACCATGTTGGCCAGGTTGGTCTCAAACTCCTGATTTCAAATGATCTGCCCGCCTGGGCCTCCCAAAGTGCTGGGATTACAGGCATGAGCCCCCATGCCTGGCCTTTATGATTAAGTAATTTTAAGTTCCTGTTTTAACATGGCTCATATTGAGTTTCCAAGAATAGCAAGTTGTACTACATATTACTGATTCAACATCATACATAAGCCTCAAATTCTCCCCTCTTGAGGTTTCCTGACAGGATTTTTTTCACTTCCAATTGAAAAAAAAATACTCTGGTAGTTTGAGAATTGTAAACAATTCTCAAAACAACAAGAGTACTATAAAGCTCATTTCAAACAGCAAACAAACAGAAATAGCCAAGAAGTTAAAAAATGCAGTAATGATGGAATTGTCTTCTTGGATACTGAAATATATTATAAAGCTATGCTAAATAAAATTTATGGGAAGCCATTGTTTTGGGCTGAGCTTCTGAAGTAAGCCCCAACAGACAAACCATAATGGAGTTACTCATGTTAAGTGCTATAAAGTCAAACTGAAACTTAAACAAAAACAAAAAAAAAAAAAAAGAAAAATCTGCAAACAAGACAGTTTTTACAAAACAAACAACGAACCAACCAACCTCAGGAGATTAAGATTAACCAGTTGGGAAGGACTCAGTCAGCCTAAACTGGCATGAGAAGGATGTCCCCTCTGCTTTATCCCTAGAAGAAAAGTAATCTGAAGTAACCTGATGTTAACTCATCCACTTTTTTGTATTATGCTGTTTCCTTGTTCCTGTTGAATCCACCTTACAAAAACCAATTATTTTGCCACGCTCAATGAACATTTTTCTTTTTTTAAGATGGAATGTTGACCAATTCATGATTCACTAATGAAAGTCAATTAGATCATTAAACTAAATTGCTTGAAATTTTGTTTTCTAACATCTATACTAGTTGTTAGCTATACTAAAAGCTATACTAGTTTTGAGTATTTATAATATTAGACTAACCAGTGGAACAAGCCCAGAAACAGCCTCAAGAATAAACAAAATCTTAGGGTATGTGAAATGTGACATTTCAGATCAGCAAAGGAATATCCAGTTTATGCTAAAACAGTTTTTTTCACTAATTGGAAAAAATTAAATTAAATCTTTACCTCACATCTTATGCCAAAACCGATCCCAGATGGATTCAAGAAGTTTTCTTTAATTCCCTTCAATAATATTGTATAACTTCTGTGCACAGGACATTTATTATATCTTTCACTATGTCTGTTTTGAGGTATTTAGGAATTTTGACTGTATTAAATATGGTATCTTTAATTTTTTTAATTTTCTAATTGCTTGTTCTTGTCCCACAAAAATATAATTGCAATTGATCTTGTATCCACTGACCTTGCAAACTTATTAATTCTAATATTTTATATATAGATGTCTTAATTTATATATACATAATTATGCTATCAGATTAAGGAAACTCCCCTCTATTCCTATTTGCTAATAATTTTTATTATTAATATAAACAGGAGATTTTCTGAATTTATTGAGATGTTTGCAGTTTTGTCTTCTTTATCCTGTTAATGTGAAGAGTTATACAGAATGATTTTCAAATTTTAAACCAACTTTTCATTCTTGAAATAAACTCAACTTGGTTGTGTTATATTGCATCAACCTTTTTCTATATTTCTGGGTTCAGTTTGCTAACATATAAGATTATTGTGTCTATTATTAGTGAAGTGGGCCTACAATTATCCTTTTTGTAATGTTCACGTCAAATTATGTAGAATGAAAATGAGTTAAAAACTATTCTCTCCATTTAAATTCTCTGGAACAGTTTGTGCAACACTGGCATTCTTTCTTTAGTATTTGTTACAATTCACCAATGAAGTTCTCTGGGCCAAAGGTTTTAGTAGGAAGGTTTTAAATGATAAATTTAATATTTAAAATAGTTATGTTTTATGACCATTCATATATTCTATTTCTCCTTATGTCAGTTTCTGTAAGTTATGCTTTTCTAGGAATTTGTCCAGCTTATTTAAATTTATAATTTATTGACATTATATTCATAATATAATGTTAATACTATCCACTTATAATATTTTGCTAAATAAAGCTATTATTTTAAAATAGTTTAGATTGACAAAAAAGTTGAAAAGCTAGTACAGAGATTTCCCATAATACTTCATCCTCACTTCCCCCATTGCTAAAAATTTATGTTATTGTGGTACATTTGTCATCCCCAATTAGCCAATATTGACACATTTATATTAACTAAACTCCGTACTATATTTAAATTTCATTAGTTTTTCGTGTGTGTGTGTGTGTGTGTGTTTCAGATGGGGTCTTGCTCTGTCACCCAGGCCAGAGGCCGTGGCACAGTGTTGGCTCACTGAAGTCTCTACCTCCCAGGCTCAAAAAATCCTCCCACCTCATCCTCCAGAGTAGCTGGGAATACAGGCATGCACCATCATGCTTGGCTAATTTTTAATTTTTTCTGTAGAGACGTGGTCTCACTATATTACCCAGGCTGGTCTCAAACTCCTGGGCTCAAGTTATCCTCCCACTTTGGCCTTCCAAAATGTTGGGATTACAGGTGTGAGTCACTGCACTCTGCCCCTAGTGTGTTTTTAAAAATTGAGGTATGACTTGACATATAAAAATGTTTGCATATTAAATGTATACTTACTAATGTGCTCAAAGACAAGTATACATCTGTGTAACCCTTACTGTAAACAAGGCCATAGACAAGGCCATCACTCCTAAAAGTTTTCTCCCTTCTTCTTTTCTTTTGTTTTCTGGTAGTAAGAACATTTAACATCAGAGCTACTCTCTTAACAAAATTTTAAGTATACAACACAGTGTTGTTAATGTATTGTATGACTAATGCCTTTTTTTTTTCTGTTTAAAGATTTCATCGAGTATTATATTACATTTAGTTGCCAAATCTCTGCTTTCTTAGACTTTCCTTGTTTTTGATGACCTTGACAGTTTTGAAGAGTACTGGTCAGGCCTTTTGCAGAATGTTACTTAATTTGGATTTTCTAATGTTTTTCTCATGGTTGGACTGAAGTTACTTGTTTTTAAGAGGAAGACCAGAGAGGCTAAATGCCATTCTCATCACATCATATCAAGGGAACATGTTATCCACTTTTAATTTTTAAAATATTTGCAGGATCTATAATAATATCCTCTTCTTTTCATTCTTGATATTGGTGATGTGTTTTTTTCTCATTTTTTTCTTGATAGTTTTGACAAGAATTTTTCAATTTTATTAGTCAAATAAAAAGTCAGTCAAAGAACTGACTTTTGGCTTCGCTAATTCTATTATATGTTTGTTTTATATTTATATTTATTTACGTGGTTCATCCTATGGTATTGTGTATTGTTAACATTTGTTTTAATACAAGCTGAATTAGTCATTGTTGTATAAAAACTGTCTTTATTATTTCCTTTCTTTTCTGTCTTTGGGTTTAATTTCCTATTCATTTTCCAGTTATCTCCTAATGGATAATTAGCTAATTCATGTTTCACTTTTCTTGTTTTCTAATATTTTTAATATTTAATATTCTAAACTTGGGGCTACACATTTCTCTCTAAGCAATATTTTAGCTGCAAGATTTGATATGTAGCATTTTATTACCATTCATTTAAAAATATTGTCCAATTTTTCTTGTGCTTTCATCTTTGACCCACTGATGATTTAGAAGTTTTTTTTCTTATTACTGAAAAAATATGAGGATTCCATAGCAGTGTGTGTGTGCGTGTGTGTGTGTGTGTGTGATACATTTCTAGCCTAATTCTGCTGTATTCAGAGAATGTATTCTGTAAAATTTAAATACTTTGAAATTCATTGAGAGTTGCTTGATGGCCAGCCTAGCATATGGTCAATATTAGTTAATGTTCCATGTATGTTTACAAAGAGCAGAGATCTCATTACCAGCTATCTGCTTTACATAGACTGTGTGACATTCCCACAGGCCTTTTGTGGTTATGAAACCTCCAGCCTCCTTCCAGGTTCCCTAAGCCACAGGCTCCACCAAAGTCCTCTTCCAGGCTGATACCCTCCCTGAGCCTCTACAATGTCAGTTAAAATCACTGTATTGCCTTTTTATTGTCTAGTACACTGTGATTTCCCTTTTTATTCAACATCAGTTATTTATGGAAAAAAATGTTTTCTGTTCTACTCTATGCAGAATTTCTATGTTCTTTTAGTGGGAAGTGTTCTTGCTATATTGCCGCAAATGCCCCTCACCTTCAATAAAACATATTGTCTTGTATGCAAATATTAGTTTAAGCTAAATTAGGAAGTTTTGGGGTCAGACTGAAAGAAGTTTCATTATACATATAAATGAAACCAATGCCACCTCCTTTAAAACGCTTAGTCCTACCAAAAGGATCCTTCATGTCAACACTTATCTAAATTGACAGCTGAAAGTTTGAAATAAAGCCTTGTTCCTTTTAAGTTAGCAAATGTTCTTTCAAGTATATCAGAGACTACAATATACTTCCCTAAAGGAAATAAAAATCTGTAAGAAATCTAAAAAGGAGATGCCTACACAGATTTTTAAAGTAGTAGCCTATTTCAAAGTAACAGTGTTTATATCAGGAGTGATAATAACATTGTTACTCCTAAAGGCTTTGTAAACACTGTGCTAAGTGCTTTACTGGATTCCGTTACCAATTTCTCACAGCAACACTTAGGTTCTTACTATAATGTTACATTATAGTAAGATGTTACATTGAAACCTATAACTGAAATACTAAGATATTACAATAGGTGTTGTGTTTCAGAGGAGCAAATACGAGGGAAAGAAGAGAGGGAATTGTGAAGGCAGATTGCTTTGGAGCGAGCCAAATGCTATGATGCCTGGTCCCGCTTCAAGGAGGAAGGATGGAGATTTTCTGTCCCTCACCTCTGGTCCGGTGAGAGGGGCTTAAGGAAGCCCCTGAAGAGCTTACTACACGTCCCTAGTGGTTGGGAGGACATAGAGTTGAATGTTGCCACAGTGGAGTTAACAATTCCTCATTTGACATAGCATGAGGAGCTTAAGGTCAAAAATCTGTGACTAAGGCCAGAGGTGGCAGAGGGAAAGGAACTAGTCACACTCTCACAATGGTGGGCAGCAGGAAGCCCTGAGCTTTCTTACAAACCTGATGTGGGGCAGGTAGAGAGAGCTGGACTGAAGCTCTTTTATCTCTTGTTTAAGAGTTCTGGCTGGGTGCGGTGGCTCACGCCTGTAATCCCAACACTTTGGGAGGCCAAGGCAGGCGGATCATGAGGTCAAGAGATCGAGACCATCCTAGCCAACATGGTGAAACCCTGTCTCTACTAAAAACACAAAAATTAGCCAAGTGTGGTGGCACACGCCTGTAGTCCCAGCTACTAGAGAGGCTGAGGCTGAGGTTCAGGAGAATCGCTCGAATCCAGGAGGCAAAGATTGCAGTGAGCTGAGATCGTGTCACTGCACTCCAGCCTTGTGACAGAGCGAGATTCTGTCTTGAAAAAAAAAAAAGAGTTCTGCCTGGGAGAGTAGAATGCTGGATACCAAGGGCTGGGTGGGGATGGGGTCAGGGGTGAGCACTGGAGAGATGCTGGTCAAAGATATAAAAACCTCAGTTAGACAGGAGAAATAAATTTAGAAGAGCTACTAAGCAGCGTGTTGACCACAGTCAATAACACTGCATTGTATACTTGAAAACTGATGACAGTAGATTTTAAATGTTCTCCCCACAAAAATAGTTTGATTGAGCCATTCCACAAGGCATAAATATATCAAAACATCATGTTGTACATCATTAATACATACACTTTTTATCAGTTAAAAAATAAAATAAAAAAATACTGTCTGGAAAGGCCATGGGATCACAGTAGTCTGTGTGGGATGAAATGCTGAAAAAATAGGGATGGAGGCTGAGCAGCAACCAGAGGGAGATGCATCCCCTGCAGCCCAGCAGTACAGTAACGAGCTCCCAGTGGGGACTGCAAGAGAAGACATGAAATGCCCAAGAGAGTAGAGGTCATCTTTAAATATGCATGGGGCAGATCTTCAGAGACTATGAAACCACCTTACAAATGGGACAGTCAAGAAAGAACTTCTATGCTCCCCTTTTTACTCTCCCTCCTTCTGGTACTCAAACTATGTTGGGGTCCAAAATAATGCTTACTAAGATGGGAAAGGGAGGTGAAAGTGTAAGTTTGAAAATAAGGAAAGGATGCTGTCCTTAATACGTATACTAAAGGAAGTTTTCAGACATCCAGTTTTTGTACCTGCAGTTCACCTGGACGATACCAGTACTTCATAGATGCAAACACCCACCCAAGTGTCCTGCCATTTTTCCATCCTATGCTCATCATCCCGTATTAGGAAATCATATAGTTAGGGAGGATTATAAACACCCTCTGTCCCAGAATCAGAGACTGAAATACTGGTCTGTGTCACCCACTTAAACGACTTGTTCATTCTCATGCTACTTGGCCCTTTGGCCTCTATCCCTTGTTTGCCTAGACCCACAGAATATTCAATTCACCTAATATTGAATGGTCCCCACTCGTGTACCAGACAATGGGGACCAATGGATGAATAACAGTTTTTGAATTCAAGGAGCTCACAATTTAATAGGGAGGCAGGTGTCTATACAGTGCAGTATGATGAGAGCATATGGGGCAGATAGAAGTTGAGGTACAAGGGAAGGGTCACTCTATGAGAAAATTCAAGTAAACCTTCCTATGTTGTGTCTTAAAGAATGAGTGGAAGTTTATGAGGTGAAGGGCCTTTCAAGGAGAGCTGTGCTGTGTACAGAATCACAGGGCATGGTACTATAAATGCATTAAATATTTTGGTCTGACATAACTGGGTGTCAGATTGGAAGTGATGAGAGATCTGGCTGAAGAAATGGCAGAAACAGACCATGAAGCACCTTGAGCCGTGGGCTCGGCTTCTCATTGCAGACGTCAGGGATACATGATTGCACATTTTCAAGAGGGGTATATCATTCTGTTGGATCTATGTTTTAGGATGATGATTATTTACATCCTTTGTGAAGAATTTACATCCTTCGTAAAGAAGAGTTTGGGAGGTGACCACTGCCCATTAATGTTTTACCCAGCATAAGTAGGTGGAAACCAGATGAGAAATTCAACAAATTTGTTTACTCTCTACCTCATTTCTAATATCAGTGGAAGTGCCACAGAAATTAGCCTAGTAATTCCTGGTATGCTGTTGTATTTTAGGTATAGGTCTTGACAGTAGTTTTGGTGTTGATCTGGCTATTATATATATATATCCTTAACTTCTGAGAATTATCTGAATGCAATTACTCTCCCTAATGCATAATGTGCTAGATGATTACTCAATACTCAATGACCTTCCAGGATTCTTGAACAAAATGAATTATGCTAGAGTCTAGAGATCCACAGATCTTACAAATTTCTTGAACATAGATTCCTTTGAGAATTCCCAGAAAATTGCATGTGCATGAGTGCACATGCATGCCTGCACATGTTGCTTATATTTTCAGGAGTTCATAGACCCACTTAAAGCCAACCATTGATCTCCCAGGACCATAAACTCCAGCTAAAAGATGGTTACTCTAAAATCACTCAACAAACTGGAGGTTAAAGTCTTTAGTTGGCGATGAAGCTCAGAGGAACTAAATTTCAAAGTTCTTCTAGGAACTTTCACAGTTCACCAGAAGTCTCCTTGCAGGCTGGAGCTGAGAATAGCAGCAGGGCTTTATGTTTGGGAGATTTTTGTTAACTGATATCAACTTTAGAGGTATTGATATTAGATATAAACTGAGTGGCTTTCTTCTTTCTACTTCAGGTACACAGCAGTCAGAGTAGACTTGAGCCAGGTTGAGGACTTCCAAGGCAAGGCCATAAACTCTGGGCATAGATGCTCAAGTGAAGTCTGGTCTTCTGTCATAGTTGAGTGGCTGAGGTGGCAATAACAGTCATGATAGCTTATTAACAGGGAGCTCTTGAGGGATATTTCATGCCTTCTACAAATGCTGGCCTAGTAGACCATCTTCGTATAAGACAAGCCAATGTAGTTCCCACATACTTTATTTTCTCATTTCATTATCACCAAAATTTTTATAGTCCCCAGTACATATTACTGGGCTCATAAAACAGCAATGTTGAACAGAAAACTAGAAAAGAAAATATGTCTAATCTCACATTACTGCCTGCCTGTAATTTGAGACCCATGAGCCACTGGAAACTCTACTTTAAGTGTCTTGCTGAGTTACTCTCTATAACTTAAATTTAATTTGTGTGTATTTTTGGCACAGTATTTGTTTTAGTAAGTATTTTTGGCACCTTGGTTTTGGCACTTCAAAATACAACTCATAGACTTTCATAAGTTTTCAGTTTGCTTCCCCACAGACTTTGTCTAAGTGGCTGGCTAAGAAATCCAGATGCAAGGAACTTCTTTAAAGCACTGCAACAACCAAAAGACTGATGTGGTGTGTGCATGTTTTAGAAAATATCTAGCATCAATATAGTACACAAGTGTTTTCTTGAGGAGAGAGAAGAAGTACATTTTTTAAAAAAAGTATACAAATACATATATCCTTTTTACATACCTACAAAAGGAAACTTTTAAAAACAATTATGCCATTTTGTGGTAAATAATAATAATTATAACTACAGCAAAAAAGAATCTTGCCTGTATGCAATCTTATCTGCTCAGGTAGCCAGATTTTTTACATTAATATGTGCTAAGACTTAGAAAAAGTGACCTTCTGTCTAGCAGGACTTGTTTTTATCATTGGGTCACTGTAGGGCCAAATTGAATGTGGCTCTGGAAAGAACAGATTTTGTTTAATCAGGACCCAACAAGGACTAGACCTTTCAAGACTGTGAGACTGACAAACATTTCCTATCACTTGCTTATTTGTTTATTTTTTTTTTACTTATTTTGTTTTTTTTTTTTTTGAGGCAAGATCTCACTCTCTTGCCCAGGCTGGAGTGCAGTGGTGTGATCATGATGCTGCAGACTTGACTTTCCTGGACTCAGGTGATCCTCTGATATGGTTAGGATTTGTGTCCCTGCCCAAATCCCATCTTAAATTATAATTCCCAGGTGTTGAGAGAGAGACTTGGTGGTAGGTGATTGGATCATGGGGACAGTTTCCCCCGGACTGTTTTCATGATAGTTAGGGAGTTCTCACAAGATCTGATGGTTTTATAAATGGAAGTTTCCCCTGGGCTTTTCACTCTCTCTCTTGCCTGCTGCCACGTAAGATGTGCCTGCTTCCCCTTCTGCCATGTTGTAAGTTTCCTGAGGCCTCCCCAGCCACGGGGAATGGTGAATCAAAAACACCTCTTTCCTTTATAAATTACCTAGTCTCAGATATTTATTCATAGCAGCATGAGAAAGGACTAATAGCGTAAATTGATAATGAGATAGTGGGGTGCTACTATAAAGATACCTGAAAATGTGGAAGTGACTTCGGAACTTGGTAACAGGCAGAGGTTGGAGCAGTTTGACGGCTCAGAAGAAGACAGGGAGATGTGGGAAAGTCTGGAATTTCCTAGAGACTTGTTGAATGGTTTTGACCAAAATGCTGACAGTGATATGGACAATGAAGTCCAGGCTGAGGTGATCTCAGATGGAGAAGAAGAACTTATTGGGAACTGGAGCAAAGGTCACTTTTGCAATGCTTTAGTAAAGAGACTGTTGGCATTTTGCCCCTGCCCTAAAGATCTGTGGAACTTTGAACTTGAGAGAGATAATCTGAAATTGGAACTTATGTTGAGAAGGGAAGCATAGCATAACAGTTTGGAAAATTTGCAGCCTGATGATGTGACAGGAAAAAAAAAACAACATTTTCTGGGGAGAAATTCAAGCCAGTTGCAGAAATTTGCGTAAGTTACAAAAAGTCAAGTGTTAATCACCATGACAATGAGAAAAATGTCTCCAGGGTATGTCAGAGATCTTGGCAGCAGCCCTTTCTATCACAGGCCTGGAGGCTGAGGAGGGAAAAATGGTTTCATAGGCTGGGCCCAGGATCCCCCTGCTCTGTGCAGCCTCAGGACTTGATGCTTTCTTTCCCAGATACTCCAGCTTCAGTCATGCTAAAAGGGGCCAAGATACAGCTTGGCCCATTGATTCAGAGGTGCAGGCCCCAAGCCTTGGTGTATTCCACATGATGTTGGGCCTGCAAGTGCACAGCATTCAAGAACTGAGGTTTGGGAACCTCTGCCTGTAGTCAGAGGATGTCTGGAAATGCCTGGATGTCCGAGCAGAAGTTTACCACAGGGCCAGAGCCCTCATGGAGAACCTCTGCTAGGGCAGTGTGGAAGGGAAATATGGGGTCAGAGCCCCCACAAAGAGTCCCCACTGGGACACTGCCAAGTGCAGCTGTGAGAGGAGGGCTACCATCCTCCAGACCCCAGAATGGCAGATCCACTGACAGCTTTCACCATGCTCTTGGAAAAGCCACAGACATTCAATGCCAGCTGTGAAAGCAGCCAGGAGAGGGGCTTTACCCTGCAAAGCCACAGGGGTGTGGATATGGTTTGGCTGTGTTCTCACTCAAATCTTTTCTTGAATTGTAGCTCCTGTAATTCCCACATGTTGTGGGAGGGACCTGGTGGGAGTTAATTGAATCATGAGAGTGATTTACCTCATGCTTTTCTGTGGTAGTGAATAAGTCATATGAGATCTGATGGTTTTATAAGGGAAACCCCTTCCACTTGGCTCTCATTCTCTCTTACCTGCCACCATGTAAGATGTGCCTTTTACCTTTCACCATGATTGTGAGGCCTCCCCAGCCAAGTGGAACTGTAAGTGCGTTAAACCTCTTTTTCTTTATAAATTACCCAGTCTTGGGCATGTCTTTATCAGAAGCGTGAAAACAGACTAATACAGGTGGAGCTGCCCAAGGCCATGGGAGCCCTCCCCTTGCATCATCATTCCCTGGATGTGAGACATGGAGTCAAAGGAGATTGTTTAGGAGCTTTAGGATTTTATGATGCATGAGCTGGATTTCAGACTTGCATGGGGCCTATAGCCCCTTTACTTTGGCCAATTTATCCTATTATAAATGGGAGCACTTATCCAATGCCTGTACCTTCATTGTATCTTGGAAGTAACTAACTTGCTTTTGATTTTACAGGCTCATAGGTGGAAGCGACTTGCCTTGTCTCAGATGAGACTTTGAATTTGGACTTTTGGGTTAATTCTGGAATGAATTAATACTTTGAGGGACTGTTGGGAAGGCATGATTGGTTTTGAAATGTGAAAGGGACATGAGATTTGTGAGGGTCCAGGGGCAGAATGATGTGGTAAGGCTCTGCGTCCCCAACCAAATCTTATTTTGAATTGTAATCCCCAGGTGTTGAGGGAGAGATCTGGTGGGAGGTGATTGATTGGATCATGGGGGTGATTTCCTCAATGCTGTTCTCATGATAGTGAGGGAGTTCTCACGAGATCTGATGGTTTTATAAATAGCAGTTTCCCTGGGCTTTTCACTCTCTTTCTCACCTGCTGCCATGTAAGATGTGCCTACTTCCCCTTCTGCCATGATTATAAGTTTCCTGAGGCCTCCTTAGCCATGTGGAACTGTGAGTCAATAAAATCTCTTTCCTTTATAAATTACCCAGTCCTGGGTAGTTTCTTTATAACAGTGTGAAAATGGACAAATATATTCTCCCACCTCAGCCTTCCAAGTAGCCAGAACTGTAGTCACATGCCACCATGCCTGCCTAGTTTTTTTCTTTAATGTATTTTTTGTAGAGACAAGGTCTCCCTATGTTGCCCAGGCTGGTCTTGAACTCCGGGCTCAAGCAATCTGTCCAGTTTGGCCTCCCAAAGTGCTAAGATTACAGGTGTGAGCCACTGTACCTGGTGTTTATTTTTTTTAAGTGTGAACTCAAGCTGACTTGCCCAGAAAATGGGAAGGCTCCATTAGCCATATTTACAATGAAGATTGCCCCCCTTGAGACCCACTGTGCTCAGCAGAGAGATTCTTGTTATTGTGATGTTCTATAGCCTCATTTCTTTCACTTTCTTAGTTTTCATCTTGCAAAGAAATGCTATTTTTCACTAATCCTGAATACTAGTTTAAATTTGTAAAAGCTTTGCCTGACTGAATATTAAATCTCTCTTAAGACTTAGTTTGGGCATTGCTTCCTCTAGAAAGTCATCTTTGACTGTCTTTGGGACAAGTATTTTTAGTGTGCTTTAAATATAGTATATGGATAATAACAAGCACTACAATAGGAAAGGATGATATAAAGTTGAATAAGACATAGTTCATAGTCAAAAATATTATATTCCTGTTGTATTTCCTCCAGGTTTTCTATTTCTACAAAGCATTCAATGTTATTTCCTAAAGATGGTGCTAGGTAATTTTAAAAGGAATTGGAATGGCTGAGAACATAGTTATTGAGGACAGACTGCTGGAATGGCCCTTGACTCTTTTTGATAAAAGCTGTGTGACCGAAGATGGCTGAATAGGAACAGCTCCAGTCTACAGCTCCCACTGTGAGAAACGCAGAAGATGGGTTATTTCTGCATTTCCAACTGAGGACAGTGGGTGCAGCCCAGCAAGCATGAGCTGAAGCAGGGCAAAGCATCACCTCACCCGGGAAGTGCAAGGGGTCAGGGAATTCCCTTTCCTAGCCAAGGGAAGCTGTGACAGATGGAACCTGGAAAATTGGGTCACTCCCACCCTAATACTGCGCTTTTCCAACAGTCTTAGCAAATGAAACCAGGAGATTATATCCCACGCCTGGTTCGGAGGGCCCTATGACCACAGAGCCTTGCTCATTGCTAGCACAGCAGTCTGAGATTGAACTGCAAGGCGGCAGCGAGGCTAGGGGAGGGAAAACCTGCCATTGCTGAGGCTTGAGTAGGTAAACAAAGCAGCCAGGAAGCTCGAACTGGGTGGATCCCACCGCAGCTCAAGGAGGTCTGCCTGCCTCTGTAGACTCCACCTCTGGGGGCAGGGCATAGCCAAACAAAAGGCAGCAGAAACCTCTGCAGACTTAAATGTCCCTGTCTAACAGCTTTGAAGAGAGTAGTGGTTCTCCCAGCATGGACTTTGAGATCTGAGAATGGACAGACTGCCTCCTCAAGTGGGTCCCTGACCCCAAGTAGCCTAACTGGGAGGCATCCCCCAGTAGGGGCAGACTGACACCTCACACGGCTGGGCACCCCTCTGAGACGAAGCTTCCAGAGGAACGATCAGGCAGCAACATTTGCTGTTCAGCAATATTCGCTGTTCTGCAGCCTCCACTGTTGATATCCAGGCAAACGGTCCGAAGTGGACCTCCAGAAAACTCCAACAGACCTGCAGCTGAGGGTCCTGACTGTTAGAAGGAAAACTAACAAAGAAAAAGGACATCCACACCAAAACCCCATCTATACATCACCATCATCAAAGACCAAAGGTAGATAAAACCACAAAGATGGGGAAAAAACAGAGCAGAAAAGCTGAACATTCTAAAAATCAGAGCACCTCTCCCCCTCCAAAGGAATGCAGCTCTTTGCCAGCAATGGAACAAAGCTGGACAGAGAGTGACTTTGACGAGTTGAGAGAAGAAGGCTTCAGATGATCAAACTTCTCTGAGCTAAAGAAGGAAGTTCGAACATTGATGCAAAAATCCTCAATAAAATACTGGCAAACCGAATCCAGCAGCACATCAAAAAGCTTGTCCACCATGATCATGTGGGCTTCATCCCTGGGATGCAAGGCTGGTTCAGCATACGCAAACCAATAAACGTAATCCGCTATATAAACAGAACCAAAGACAAAAACCACGTGATTATCTCAATAGATGCAGAAAAGGCCTTTGACAAAATTCAACAGCCCTTCATGCTAAAACCTCTAAGTAAATTAGGTATTGATGGAACATATTTCAAAATAATAAGAGCTATTTATGACAAACCCACAGCCAATATCATACTGAATAGGCAAAAACTGGAAGCATTCCCTTTGAAAACCAGCACAAGACAGGGATGCCCTCTCTCACCACTCCTATTCAACGTAGTGTTGGAAGTGCTGGCCAGGGCAATCAGGCAGGAGAAAGAAATAAAGGGTATTCAATTAGGAAAAGAGGAAGTCAAATTGTCCCTGTTTGCAGATGACATGATTGTATATCTAGAAAACTCCATTGTCTCAGCCCCAAATCTCCTTAAGATGATAAGCAACTTCAGCAAAGTCTCAGGATACAAAATCAATGTGTAAAAATCACAAGCATTCTTATACACCAATAACAGACAGAGAGCCGAATCATGAGTGAACTCCCATTCACAATTGCTTCAAAGAGAATAAAATACCTAGGAATCCAACTTACAAGGGACGTGAAGGACCTCTTCAAGGAAAACTACAAACCACTGCTCAATGAAATAAAAGAGGACACAAACAAATGGAAGAACATTTGATGCTCATGGGTAGGAAGAATCAATATCATGAAAATGGCCGTAGTGCCCAAGGTAATTTATAGATTCGATGCCATCCCCATCAAGCTACCCATGACTTTCTTCGCAGAATTGGAAAAAACTACTTTAAAGTTCATATGGAATCAAAAAAGAGCCCACATTGCCAAGTCAATCCTAAGCCAAAAGAAGAAAGCTGGAGGCATCACGCTACCTGACTTCAAACTATACTACAAGGCTACAGTAACCAAAACAGCATGGTACTGATACCAAAACAGAGATATAGACCAATGGAACAGAACAGAGCCCTCAGAAATAATACCACACATCTACAACCATCTGATCTTTGACAAACCTGACAAAAACAAGAAATGGGGAAAGGATTCCCTATTTCATAAATGGTGCTGGGAAAACTGGCTAGCCATATGTAGAAAGCTGAAACTGGATCCCTTCCTTACACCTTATACAAAAATTAATTCAAGGTGGATTAAAGACTTACATGTTAGACATAAAACCATAAAAACCCTAGAAGAAAACCTAGGCAATACCATTCAGGACATAGGCATGGGCAAAGACTTCATGTCTAAAACACCAAAAGCAATGACAACAAAAGCCAAAATTGACAAATGGGATCTCATTAAACTAAAGGGCTTCTGCACAGCAAAAGAAACTACCATCAGAGTGAACAGGCAACCTACAGAATGGGAGAAAATTTTTGCAATCTACTCATCTGACAAAGGGCTAATATCCAGAATCTACAAGAACTCAAACAAATTTACAAGAAAAAAACAAACAACCCCATCAACAAGTGGGTGAAGGATATGAACAGACACTTCTCAAAAGAAGACATTTATGCAGCCAAGAGACACATGAAAAAATGCTCATCATCACTGGCCATCAGAGAAATGCAAATCAAAACCACAATGAGATACCGTCTCACACCAGTTAGAATGGCAATCATTAAAAAGTCAGGAAACAACAGGTGCTGGAGAGGATGTGGAGAAATAGGAACACTTTTACACTGTTGGTGGGACTGTAAAGAAGTTCAACCATTGTGGAAGTCAGTGTGGCGATTCCTCAGGGATCTAGAACTAGAAATACCATTTGACCCAGCCATCCCATTACTGGGTATATACCGAAAGGATTATAAACCATGTTGCTATAAAGACACATGCACACGTATGTTTATTGTGACACTATTCACAATAGCACAGACTTGGAACCAACCCAAATGTCCATCAATGATAGACTGGATTAAGAAAATGTGGCACATATACACCATGGAATACTATGCAGCCATAAAAAATGATGAGTTCATGTCCTTTGTAGGGACATGGATGAAGCTGGAAACCATCATTCTCAGCAAACTCTCACAAGGGCAAAAAAAGAAACACCATATGTTCTCACTCATAGGTGGGAATTGAACAATGAGAACTCTTGGACACAGGAAGGGGAACATCACACACTGGGTGGAGGGAGAGGGGAGGGATAGCATTAGGAGATATACCTAATGTAAATGACGAGTTAATGGGTGCAGCACACCAACATGGCACATGTATATATATATGTAACAAAGCTGCACGTTGTGCACATGTACCCTAGAACTTAAAGTATATTAAAAAAAAAAAAAAAGCTGTGTGACCTTGGGCAACTTACTTAATATCTCTTATCCTTGGTTTCCTTGTTTATAAAATATGAGCAATAGTACTTACCTCATGGGTTTGTTTTCAGTATTCAATGCAATTATATATAATATAATATACCTATAATACCTGTATATTATATATAATAGGTATATAATTATAGATATATTATACATATATTATAGGTATATTATATACCTATTAATTATATAATAGGTTTATAATTGTTTGTGACCCTGTTTAAATGCTCAAATAGCTTTGGTTATTACTAGTTTCATTTTCATCATTGGCTGCTAAGGTTGCTAATGTCCCCTTCTCACTGCTAGTTATGTTTTCTTTTGAAGCTCAATTGAAAAGGATCGCCTCCTTATTCAGGACAAGAAAACTAATTTTTTAGGCACAATACCATTCACAACATTTGTCCCCTTATTGACACAGAGTAGGTGTGCTGCAGTTCTGGTGAGGAGTGCCACCCACACCTTAGTTTGAAGGATCTGATAGCAGCATATTTTTCTTCCTTTGCATTGTGAGCCAAAGAACTGAGAATGACTTGCCAACTGGGTGCTGGACAGTGAAGGGCTGTGTAATGACCACTGTGTACCCTTCCATGGGAGGCAGGGGGAAGAGGTGGGAAATGACAAAGGTGGGCTCATACGTTCAGCATCTGGCAGTAGTGGAGCAGTAGAAAGAAGGAAAAGAAAATGGCTTGGGTGGGGTTGTGTTACAGAGTGTGGGCATTGTGGTCTACCATCTGAGGACCATAGCCAAAGAAGGTAATGTTCCAGGACATATTCCAATGCCCCAGCAGCTTCTAGGAATGCACCTAGGAAGCCAGAACTGGGAGACCGCCTCTACCTCCCTATACAGGAAGTAGACATTGATTACGGGAAGAACATTTGCTCTAATAGTGAACATTAGAACAGCGTGGCCTTCATTTTGTGCTCTCTCCATGATTCATGCTGGCTGCTAACATCAAATATACATGCAAATGGTGTATATGTGCCACATTTTCTTAATCCAGTCTATCATTGATGGACATTTGGGTTGGTTCCAAGTCTGTGCTATTGTGTATGGTGTCACAATAAACATACGTGCACATGTGTCTTTATAACAGCACGATCAAGTCAAATTGCTTTTGAAGACAGCAGGCTCACAGAGACTCAGGTTCTTTAATTATAAATTAAATTTTCTTTTTCCCAGAGCTCTTTGTGATATTTGTGTCTTTCCATCTGATTGATCCAAATATGGAGATCTGTTGGGTGAAATTGTTGAGAAATAGAGCAAGCCACTGACATCAATAAATGCTTCTGATCATAAGAGAAGATAAAACCCCTAAACAAGGAAAAAGCAAGTCAAATTTGAACCAACATGCTAAAAAGAAATCCTGATAGAAAAACCTTGAGTCTGTGTCTTTACTTCTGTTTTTACCATTGCAAATGGTTTAATGTAGAAAACTGGTTCTTACTGTCTTAAGGAACTACTTAATAATTATTCATATCAGGTGCACTTCAAATTTGGCAAGCTACAGGTGCTCTGATCATCAACCTGTAATTCTCATTGGTGAGAACCCTGCTTATAGCATAGAATCAGACCCTGCCACATACTCACTGTATGACCTGAGACAAGTTACTTAAATGGTCTGACGCTTAGACTCCTTTGTTATAAAATGAGTATAACAACGGCCGCCTAAGAATGTTTGTGTACAGACTGTGAAAAGATGGGTGCACGTGCAGAGCATGCTGGCAGGCACATCTTAGCTGGCAGCTCTGGTTGCCACCACGTGAGCACTTCCCTTCCGCACATCAATAGAAAGGCATGTATGTAGGCCTTTGAGTGTGTTGGTGTGTGCTTCTTCATTGCTTATGTAAGGATATTAAGCCTTACTCCAATCAGGAACACAGCATTTCAGATCTAGCCTCAAGAATTTTATCAGATTTCTGATTTTGTAGAAAAGTTTAAAAATGCCCATTTCCCCATGGGTTACAAAATAATAAGGTTTTTCCCTGCTTTGTTATCTTTTCAGTTAGTTATTTCAGCATATCACAGCATTAAAACACTTCCAATGTAAAGGTCACTCTTTCTCCGATCAAAACATTTCTTTGCTGTTGTGCTCCCAGAGGTGCACTGGGGAACAACAATCAATAAGAGAAGCTCATGGAACGTTTTGACTTACCTTTGAGGAATAGCCGTTAGGTCAACATGTAACGTCGTGGTTTTACCACCAATAATTTCTCTCAGAATGGCATTTTCTAATCATTGGGTGAAAAAACTTCAGTTGCAATAATAGGGTTCCATCGGGATCTTTTAAGATCTTTTTCAGAACTTTGACCTTAACATTTTTTTTTCCATTTTGGCATTTAAAAAATTATGTAATGAAAACAATTCCTGATGTTTCAGACTAAACAGATAAAACATTTTTCAATATATCAGCTGCAAAATAATTAAATATTGCCAATACACATTTACTTTCCCGTATTTCTTACTTTTTAATGGTTATGTATTTTAAACTACAAATACGGTGAATAGAGATGCATTCATTATTATAGTTCATCATGACTTTGAAGAGTGACTTTCACCAGGGTTCAAAGCTGAGAGCACAGATAACCTCTAAAGTTTCCCATCTTACTGAGAAATTAAGATAGGGCATATATAGTGAACTTCTTTTGAAGTAGAAGGGAATAGCAAATATTTTTTAAAATAGGGCTACCGTGGGTATTTTAGCAGCACACAAACTGTAGGATTGTTAGTGTGTCTGTCTCCTTAGTCTGTGAGTTTGCCTGCAAAGCTCTGTGAAATCCCTTAGAAAGGTAAAGAATATGCTGTGGAGATCTCAAATGTGGATATGTACAATTTAAGTTGATATCTTAAGCATGACAATTTTAAATAATTCCTGGAAGCTTTGTCAAGTAAATGTTACCCTCAGAAGTTCATTCATAAGCTATGATAGATGTGAAAAAGGCAAATAACATTGGAAAATTTAAAGCAAGACTTGCAGATAAACTCTGAAATAGTCCTGTGTGTTGTCTCTAAATTGCATCTCTCTACTGCTGGGCACTCAGAAATTTTGTTAGGATTAGGCCCATATATATGTGAATTGGTTTGAAGTCCACTAATCTTTTGTTTTAGGTAAGATTTTGTTTGAAATTGAGTTTTGTTTTTTAGCATGTGATATTTCATACATACAAGATGATATATGTATACCATGAGGCATGGTAATAAAATCAACACTAGCACGGCTACTACTCAACTGAAGACCACGAAAATTACTAATACTGTTATTAAAACTTAGGTGCTGCTTCCATTCACATCCCCCTGCACTGCACCAACTTCTGGAGGTAAACACTCTTATATTTTATTTTTGTATAATTTTGAGCTTTATATAAATAGTATTATTATATGTATATATGTATCCACGTATGGATGGATGTGTGTATATGTTTTTCTGACTTGTTTTTTCATGTTTCATTATGTTTTCAATATTATTATTGCATGAAGATAAGATTTACTTTCACTGCTTTATAATAATAATTCATTGTGTAAAAGTTCCACAATTTATTTATTCACTCTCCTTTTAGTATACACTGGAAACATTTTCAGTTTTTATTATCACAAACAGTGCTGCTAAGATGATTCTTGTACAGTTCTTTTGGGGCACCTGGGCAACAATCTCTCTATGGTATATATCTGGGAGTAAAATTTCTGAGTCATTCAGATTTGAATGATACAAAAGCAATGCCAAATTATTTTGTGAGAGATTCTACCAATATACCCTCCCCAGCTGGAGGCCTGCTTTGCCACCTGGAACACGAAGGTGCTGTGGTCGTCTGCCTTGCCCCTCATTTGGAATAATTTTACTTTTACATTTTACTCAGATTCTGTGGCTAAAAGGACAAATAAAACTTCTATATTGTGCTTCCTCCTGTAATAAGCGAGTAGAGGGAAAAAGCCTTTTAGAGAGAAAGAACACACCACTGGTCATATATAATCTAATATTTATAAAGAAGGCAAAACCCCTAGTTATATGGATGCTTGAGAACACCCAGAATCTCTCCCACAATGGCATGAAGCAGAGAAACTACACAGAATTCATTGAAAAACAAATGGGTGTCCAGTGGAGTTGTGGCGGGGATCTCATGCTTCTTTCTCAGATAAAGCCAGGTATTCAAAGTGTTACAACTTAAAGTCACACATCAAAATCTTAATTGTCCTACCTCACATATACCCTGCTTAAATAAATATGTGCAGAACCAGATCTCTAAATGTTTCTAGGAAGCTAAATTCTTTTTTACAAAATCTTCATTCCTTAGGCATGTTTGCAGAGCTGTATCTTCCCAGTACACATGTCAAGATGCTTGTGTTCAGTCCAGTCAAAACCTATTAGGAAAAACTTGATACTTTGATTGAAATTGAATTCATTTATGCCCATGTGAAACATGGCAAATAGCAACCCATAATAAATTTTCCTGTCCTTAACTGAATGAAAATAGGTTTTTATAATTGAATTTCTTTGATGTTTCTCACGTTTGCATCCTGGGGAAAATGGAAAAATTTATTATAGGCATGGTATGAATTGCTCATCTGTAAAAAATATTTTAATAACAGAGGTTTCTACAATGACTAGGAAGGATAAGAAGATAAGAATAGGTTTGTCAGCCTTCCCTTATGACAAATTCAAGTAAGAAAAGGCACAACATTGGCTTTCTGTAAAGAAGATATTGGTAGAAATTTGAAGAAATCTGCAGGAATGGAGTGAGCCCTTGGATCCAAGAGTCTGAATCATTAGATTTACTTGATTTCCCATGAAGGATACATTATAGAGGAACAGAATCTAGAACCTCTCCTTGAAAACCCATCAAGAGGTTTTGCATAAACTCAGTGACTGAAGTTTTTATTTTTGACTCTAACCCTCATGACTATTTCACTGAAGTATTTGCCATCTCTCTTGTTATTTTTCATAATGCTTATGTAGGGTAGGGCACTCAGTAAATATTGGTGGAAAGAATAAATGATGAATGTAGTCGATTTCCCCATCCTTATCCCGTCAGTACCATAATCTATGATGGAAAACTAAAGTGCCAAAATGTCTGCAAAATTTTACACACAATCTTTTCTAGAGTTTCACATATGAAATTTACACATATCTGATAATAATGAAAACAACAACAGTGGGCATTTATTTCATGCCAATGAATATTCTAGGTACTGGATTAGACACTTCATGTTTAATCTTTATAACAGGCTTACAAGTCAGGTGTCAGTATTTCCATTTTACAGAAGAGTAAACTGAGACTCGAGAGAAAAATGACAGAGCAGCTGTGAAATAAAGATACCATGAACTGGGCTGTACTGCCTCTCATGCAAAAATGTGAAAAAATCCTTTCCAGTGTTTGGTTGGTGACTGAATTTTTTTTTTTTCTTTTGAATGAGTCTTGCTCTGTCACCAGGCTGGAGTGCAGTGGCATGATCTCGGCTCACTGCAACCTCCACCTCCCGGGTTCAAGCAATTCTCCTGCTTCAGCCTCCCAAGTAGCTGGGACTACAGGTGTGTGCTACCATGCCCAGCTAATTTTTGTATTTTTAGTGGAGACGCGGTTTCACCATGTTGGCCAGGATGGTCTTGATCTCTTGACCTCATGATCCTCCTGCCTCAGCCTCCTAAAGTGCTGGGGTACAGGCATGAGCCACTGTGCCTGGCTGGTGATTGAATTTTAAAGGAAATATTTGAAAAATTAAATGTGTAATTTTGATTCAAAGCAAAAGGTATCTCATACATTTTATATATTACAAGGAGTGTTTGAATACTCAGTCACCGTGAAATAAATAGACATCAGAAATGAATACTAAGTTGTATTTATTACCAGAAATACATAGAAAAATTCAGAATACTCAGGGGAAAATAGGACACTGTGGTCATGTGCTGGTTGAAAAACCACATTGTCTGCCTAAGACATTCCTGAAATATTTAAATTATGAAAGGTTTAAATTATTTAGCCCATGACTGAGCTGGAAAGAAATTGTATTGTCTGGGTGAACACTCACAGCACTCTGTATGGAGCTGAGGACTTTGCATGTGACAGGGACTTAGTAAGCCCAGGGAGCTGGCTGTCTGTCATTTCAGGACACCCTGCACATCCATCTATTTCATGAAGTTTTCCCATTGAAAATGACATGACAAAAACACAACTTCCCACAATCCCCCTTTCATTACGCACCTAACATTCACGTTTCTTTTCCTCTTAATTAAACACAGTTAACCTCTTCCTGATTTAGCCAACATCCTGCACTTTTTCAGTATTGGTTTGAGTGTGTATCTTGTTGAGACGTGGCTAATTTCTGCTGGAACGTAAGTGGCTAGGGGTTCCACTGCTGTCTAGCAGTGTCCAGGACAGCATTCTCTAAAGATAAGTGCCAAACACCATAATTACTTTATAAAGTTTGGCAGTCACTGGCTCTTACCTTTGACCTATAGTAGGACTAGAGATTCTAAAATGCCATCCGTGAGCATCGTCCTTTCCCCAAATTGGTTCCATGCTTGTAACTGGGACCAGCAAATGGCAAAATAAAGGACAGATACAGAGTACTTCTATACTGCAGCAAAATTTAGCTTGCTATCTTGAAAATAGTCATACTATTTTGGGATTTTATAGTAAACAAAATCCAGACAGCAGACCACAGGGAACATTTATGAGTTATAAAATTGCCTGGGTAAGATAAGGCAACTCATAAATGATTCAGTGAAGCTCACAGGATAAATCTTATTCCTCATACGCATGAATCCAAGGAAGATTCTGTGATGCTCTTAGCCCTTGATAATGTAAGAGAGGAACACATGTCACATTAAGAACCTGACATGGCATTAGAGTGCTATAAAATGTTCAATTAAACATGGCAACTGCAGGACAAATGGTACCCAGGATACAGTTCTTTGTTTGCCTTTAAGAACTTTAATGTGTCTTATTTATTGAGGGCAAAGAACATAAGATAGTAAAGTGACAGCCTCCAACCCATCTGAAAATATTTGTGTTAGTGTCATGACAAATAATAAATGGGGCTGCCTCAGGATCTTAGCCTTTTCATAAGATGGACAGAGTTGTGTTTGGTGGATTGCACCTTATGGAATTAGAGCCAACTTAAGGAAAACTGCTCCAGCATCTGTCTTCTTTCAAGCAGATTGTCAAGAGGCAAAAAGACCAGGGGAGGGGGAATAAGTGGAGTGGGGGAGAAGAGGAGGGAGAGTGAAAGGTGGGGAGGAGGAGAGAGAAGAAAGTAGGGACAGCTTGCATGTTTTAAACCTTCAAGATAAGCTGTCGCTTAGAACCTTGACGGCTCCAGAACTTGACACATGTGTTTGCTCTCTGGGGGCCCTTTCTTGCTGCTCTGTGAGCTGATCACGGCCACTGAGCTGTGACGCCCCGGCACTTGCCTGACCTGACATAATGGGCAGCTATTTACTGCAAACAAGGTAGATGGAAGAACATAGGCTTAAATGATGCTCTGGTGTAAGCAGGAATCCACTGGGAGCCCTTGAAACCAGTCCATCTTCTGGGGTTTTTTTTTTTTTTACCCCCTCCTCTCCCCTCCTTCTTCTTCTAGGCTGGGACTATTTATTTCTTTCCCTCAGGACTAAACCACAGATGTCTGACTGGGAGCAAAGCTCTTCTTCCATCCAACCCCCTTCCCTTCCCACTCAAGATCAATACAGTGGGTTAGAGAAGCAATTGCATGACAATAAATAAAACAGAAAACTAAGTTTGGATACTACCACTTCCAAAATGACCGTTTCTGGGGTTGTTTTTATCCATTGCTAAGGAAAAAAAAAAAAAGAACAGCCCCAGGAGGCTTTCTGGTTATGCTGTCAGATCGCTTCAATGAGAAACCCAATCAGACTTGATTTGTGAAGTGTCAAAAGCTGTAGTGAATCATGTACACATCGTCGTCTATTACATGAGGCTGTTGCTTTGCAAACTGAAGGCTCCTCATGCGTGTTTCTGAAGCTGAAGCTGGTGGATGTTTATTTTTCCTGCATCTAAGAATACACATTTGCACTCTCCATTTTCTGGTCAAGGGGAATGATCAGAATAGGAGCCTTGGGTAGTGAATGTGAGTGAATGCACAACAAGGGGGATTTGCAGGTTTTGCCTCTATCCTCCAGACCTAAGCCCTTCATAATAGAGAAAATTATTAAAAAGCCTTTCTCCCATGGCATCCTACTTTTCAAAGAGCCAGAGATTTTATTTCTGTCATTGCATATATTTCCAATTAACTGAAGCAAGAAGGCAGGTATACAAAGAGGAATCTAAGGCTCATTTGCCAAAGTCAGCATGTCAATAGCACAATTTTCTCTAAATTTTCTGACTTCCAAATTGGTCCCTGACAGTCATGGATTAAAAAAGAAAAGAAAAATCCTTTTCCTAAATCTTATAAAGATTTAAATGGCACACATAAGATTAAAAACTTTTTTGTCTTCAGCCTCCAAAGACTCAATGCATACCAGTTTGGCTGTGAATTTCTTTTTCTTTCTTCCTTCCTTTCTTTCTTTCTTTCTTTCTTTCTTTCTTTCTTTCTTTCTTTCTTTCTTTCTTTCTTTCTCTCTCTTTCTTTCTTTCTCTCTCTTTCTTTTCTTTCTTTCTCTCTCTCTCTTTCTTTTCTTTCTTCTTTCTTTTTTTTTTTTTTTTTTTTTTTTTTTTTTTTTTGCCAGTCTTGCTCTGTTGCTCATACTGGAGTGCAGTGGTGTGATCTCAGCTCACTGTAACCTCTGCCTCCTGGGTTCAAGTGATTCTTGTGCCTTAGCCTCCCAAATAGCTGGGATTACAGGCATGTGCCACCAATCCCAGATAATTTTTGTATTTTTTAGTAGAGATGGGGTTTCACTATGCTGCCCAGGCTGATCTTGAACTCCTGGCTTCAAGTGATCTGCCCACCTTGGCCTCCTAAAGTGCTGGGATTACAGGTGTGAGCCGCTTTGCCTAGTCATGCATTTCTTTACATAATATAAGAAACTCAAAATGAGAAGCTTGGTTCCTGAATGTCTGACAAGAATGGAAGGCAAGTTCCTTTTGGAAACTGATACTGGTGTTTTTTTTTTTTTTTTTGAAGTAAAGCCTGCATTAGCTATAGAGGAAAGAAACATTGTATAATTTTATTATTAGATTGTAATAGCTTCGTTGGACCTTTATATCATGTTTAAATATAAGGCCATGCCTCTTTTTCAAACAAGTTCATAAACCAAGAAAACCATAACTCCACCAACTCTCCTTATTCATTGTTTTAAATGCTTTTAAAAATCTTTATTGTCACTTGATAATTATTTACAGTAACATGGAAAAAAAGTGAAACAGATACTTGAAATCTACAGTTGACCTCTACCTCCAATTCAGGTGATCTTTTCTAACTCATCTTTCCCCAGAACTATGAACTGGCAGTGAAATCACTTTGTTTCAGTATCATCTACTCTTTCTCTTGTGGGGATCAGTGCAGGCGGAAGCCAGGAGATTGAACAGGTTTTTATTTTTCTTTTCTTCCTTTTTTAAAAATCTGTTATTAAAATTTTCTCTGTGTCTGATTTCTTCTTACCATCTTCAGTTGAGTTTTTTGGCGGCTGACCATGGTTTTGCAAATTGGTAACACAAAGGCCAATTCTGTTTCTTTTTTTAGGCTGCCAGGAATAATCTCATGTTTCTGGGCAACTTTCATATTTTCAAATACATGATTTCCAAAACTCTTATTATTATATCTACTTTAAGCAATTCCACTCTTGGCCATGAGAGTGATCTGTCAGCAGACTGGTCAGGGTACTTTTCACCACTACGGTTTCACCCTGGAGTAATGGAATAAAGAAGACAGTGTTTGGGCACCGTGGTAGGAAAGGAAAACGGGAGTTTTATTATCCCCCACCTATAACTAAAACTTGTTAAACAATTATGTTTTATATTAGAATGTTAACTGTAAAGAACATGGTATGTGTTGCATAGAAAGGTAGAGTTTTAGGTCATTTTCTTCTTTTCTGACAAAAAGTTAGTCTTTCCTCAGTCCTGCAGGTGATGAGAACTCTGTATGGGACACACATATCAACAGCTGGTAGACGACGCAGGACTCCGGAGTAGACGTGGCATTCTGCCTTCATGTTATTCTCAATGTGCATGTGATTTATTTCATAGACTATACACACTGAAATAAGAAATGAGGAAGGTTTGAAAGTAGAATTTTGGGTCTACAATGCTCTCCAGATGTACAGTGACATGCCACATGTGTTATCCATGTCCCCACGCTCACCTGCCCTGCCACCTTGCATTCTTTGATACAGAAAGAACGACATTCCTTGAAGTGGAATTAAGATTTTTCTATTTGATGTAAAGCAGGCTTCCTCAACCTGAGCATCACTGACATTTTAAGCCAGATAATTTTTAAATTCTTTGTGGTGGTGGGCTGTGCCATGCATTGTAAGGCATTTAGCAGCATATCTGGCTGCTACTCACTAGATGCCTCCCCCAAACCTCCCCTAGCCACCCCCCTGCCAGAGGTGACTATTGTAAATGTGAAGACATTGCCAAATATCCTCTGGGGGCAAAATTGACTTTTGATTTTTGATTGAGCACCAATGAGGTAAAGTAATACATGACATTCACTTTAAGTTTCCCTCTTAACAGCAGACTGGTGTTTGAGTAACTTACAAAGAAGTTCAGAAGCCACTGCGCCAGCCATGGAGGTACACGGCTCAGCTCTCCCTCCATACAGAAGCTGCTAGGAGGAGCTCCAGCTACCACAGCAGTCATGCTGAGGCTACGCATTCCCCAGATTGCTTCTAGCCAATAACTCTGCACAGCAGGGAGACTGGAGCTGGGACATTTCTGCCAACATGGGACCCATCGAATGGCACTCCTCTTTGGCTTGGCTAAAACATTCTCAGAACTGTACTGTCATCTGAGGCTCTTTGTACCCATTCCTCCTTCCCTCTTCCTCTTTTTTTCCCAGGTGTCAGACTTGCATCATGGCCTGGGGATCTCACAGCCTTCACCTGCTTCCTCTCATCTCTATGTTTCACAGACATTTCCCCAATAAATCTCACAAATCTCTTGCATTTCTAATTTTGTCTTGGATTTGCTTCCTGGGTTACCCGACCTGCTGCAGCTGCCATTGTGCTATTTTCTCTCCTTCTCCCCCACCTCAATTTTATAATGTATAGTTTTATAAAAAGAAATACCTATGCTGGGCATGGGATGTGGGTTAAGGGTGGCAAATGAAGAGGTTCCTGGCTCTGTCTTCAAGGCCTTCTCTTAGCCTTGTGTGGGTGATGCAGAACTCTCAGGACTCAGAGACACCCTGCTGTTTGTGATCATCAGAGAGGGAGGGAAGGAAGGTGGAGAAGGCCTCACAGTAAAACATACAAAATGGTCAGGTGAGGATCTCTTAAAATACACATATATTTAGTTTTGTATTATCCAGGTTTTGTCAAATTGGAGCATGGATTAAAACAAAAATTTCTTTACACACTTTCTTGCACTCTAATTTTCAGTTTTCTACTTGGAAAAGCAACTTTACCTCTCAAGAGGATACTCTAAGCGAAATGATTTTTTTTCCATGGAAAAATCAAAGGAAGCATTAAAGGAGGTTTAGGGAAGCAGAAGAGGAGGAGGAAGAGAAAAGAAAAGAGGGAAGGTCAAACTCTTTGGTTCCTTTCCCCCAAGTTGTGAGTTATTCCCCCAGATCCCATATCGGAGAAGAAGGAGGATTGTAGATATGATAACTAGAAGGCCTATTTATGCAACAATCTATCTATATATATATTTTCCTGCAAAAAGAATGAACTATTTTGTGTGGGCATTACATTCTTAGTCAAAATATTTAACAAACATTTGAGAACCATCTGTGTACTAAATTCTGCTAATTGTTGGTGATAGATGGAAACAAACAGGGTGTGCCTTTATAGAACTTAAAGTCTAATGGGAAATAAAAACAAATAGAAAACTATAATTCAGTTTGATACATGATCTTGAAGGAAGCTATGGGAAAACAGAGGAGGTACTAACTGGAGACAGGTGGGATCCAGGAAACACCTCCTTAGAGGTCTTAGATCTGAAGAACGAAGAGTTGCAGGGGTGAAGCAGTAGACAGAAGAGATTTTCAAGTAGAGGAAGCATCATGTACAAATGTCCACAGGTGGGAGTTCATGTTCATGAAAGCAAAAATAATTATTGTGGCTGGAGTATGTATGGTGGAGTAAGATGTTCAGGGGAAAGACCTAGGAAAGCTGTATTAAATAGTTTGTACTGGCCTCTAATCCCAGCACTTTGGGAGGCCGAGGTGGGAGAGTTGCTTGAGCCCAGGAGTTGGGCAGCATAATGAGACCCTGTCTCTACAAAAAATAAAAAAAAAAAATAGCTGGGACTGGTGGCCCATGTCTGTAGTCCCAGCTACTCAGGAGGCTGAGGTGGGAGGATCGCTCAAGTGGGGGAGGTTGGGCTGCACTGAGTTGTGATTGTGCCATAGCACTCCAGCCTGGGCAACAGAGTGAGACCCTGCCTCAAAAACAGGCAAACGAAAAACCGATTGTACTTTATTCTGAGGGCAATGGAGAAGTAAGGAAGCCTCTGGGTTTCGAAAACCCACTGTATTTGTGATGAGGGAAAGGATTGAATAGGGCAATAATGGAGACAGAATGGTCTGGTGTGGACTGTTGCCATAATCCAGGTGAGAGATGATGGTCAGATATGTCTGTAACTGGGGACACAAGTTTCAGTATTGGGAGGTAGTATTGACAATTTTGGTTATGGGGTGGAGGTAAGGAGAAGAGGGGATATAGGTTTCACGTTTGGCAAATGACATTGAAAACACAAGAAGAGGCAGAATTTTGGGAAAATATAGTGAGTTCAATTTGAGATTTCATGTGATTTAGGGGCTTAAGGGACAATCAAGAAAATCTGGAGCCTGGTAGAGAGATATAGCAGATTTGAATTTGTGAGACATCAAAATGTAGATGGAAATGGAGGGTGTGTGTGTGTGTATGTGTGTTGGGTGGTGCACAGTGTGGAGATAAGCCATTCTGGGGCAGTGTGTGGAACACTGAAGGACCAAGCAGAAGTGGACCTTGCCCAAGAAATCAAAGGGAGAAGTCAGAGAAGTGTGAGGAAATCACAAGGACTCTGGAGGGAGGTCAGGTAAGAAGGGGCTGAAGAGGCACCATTAACTAAGCAGCTGCAGCACCCAGAGGCTTCCATGAGAACTGGGTGGATGGCAAGCACAGGATTCCAGGGCCAGTGGCTGAGGAAGTGGGAAGACAGGAAGGGAGACTGTGCAAAGAAAAGAGAGACCCTGGCAGAGAAGACGGTGATGTCGGGGAAGTGTTTGCTTAAGAGATGGGAGTGAACTGAGTATAGTCAGATAGAGATGGAAATGAGCCAGGAGAGAGAAAGAGGTTGAAGGCATGGGGAGAGAAAACACTATGAAGTGAGTGATCTTCTGAAAATTCCAAATCAAATCATGTTACTCTTCAAAGTAAAATAAAACAAAACAAAACATCCTCCAATAGCTTTCATTTGCATGTGGAATATGAATCTGGACTCCTTTCCCTGGCCTGAAAGATCTATCCCCTGCTTGCTCCTCCCCTCTCATTTCCTACCACATTATCTCCCTTGCTCACAGTGATTTTGCAGTCGCTGACTTTCTTGCCGTTCCCCAAACACTGAAATAGTATCCGCAGTAGTGCCTTTGCAAGGAGTGGTTTCTACTTTGTGAGGTGGGCTTTTCACAGCTCTTTGCATAGCTGGCTCTGCCACTCAGGTCTCAGATTGCTTGTTATGTCCTGAGTGAAGCCTTTTCTGACACACAACCTAAAAGAGCTTCTAGTTAGTGCCCATCACATCATCCAGTTTGATTTTCATCGTAGAATTTTTCATTGATTTTTTGAGTGTATCTGTTTCCCTCTGTCAGAATAAGCTTCTGATGGGTAGGGAACAACGTCTTGTTTAAGATTGCATTTCCACTGTCAACAACAGGGCCTGAAAAAAAAAAAAATGGGTGGAAATTGGTCTCCCAACCTCTGGGAGAGAGAACTGACAAGGAAACAGCAGAAATGCCAGGCAGTCCTTAGACCTGGTTACGAGTGGAAACATTGGATATAAAGAGAAACCATTTTTCATTGCTGTGTGATTTTCACCTGCCAGGTCAGTGGCCTTAGGAGGTACCAACAAGGCTGTCACTTAAGCAGATACAATGTCTGTGGTTTTCCAGAACAAGTAATAGGACAAAAGGATGAGGGGGTCGATGCTAGATGCTATCGCCAAGAATGTGTTTGAAGTGACAGAGTAAGTATTTGAAGGTAAAAGCAGGCCGGGCATGGTGGCTCGCACCTGTAATCCCAGCAGTTTGGGAGGCCGAGGCAGGTGAATCACTTGAGGTCAGGAGTTTGAAACCAGCCTGGACAAACATGGTAAAAGCCCGTCTCTACTAAAAGTACAAAACTTAGCCGGGCATGGTGGCAAGCGCCTATAATCCCAGCTACTTGGGAGGCTGAGGCAGGAGAATCACTTGAACCCAGGAGGCAGAGGTTACAGTGAGCCAAGATTGCGCCACTGCACTTCAGCCTGAGTGACAGAGTGAGACTCTGTCTCAAAATAAATAAATAAATTAATTAATTAAAATAAAAAAAGAAGGTAAAAGCAGAGGTTCAGTAGGCTGGAGTTGAAGAACGGGTGGTATAGGAGCAACTGATGAGAGAACTGGTAGAAAAGGAGATTGAGATCAGAAAAAAATGTGTGAATGTTTGATTTCAGAGGTGGAGAAGTTCTGGGTGATGATACATTCCAGGTTGTGGCTAGGGAAGCAGATGGCAGAATAGACTGGCCCATTGGAGGTAAGGTCATTGGAGATGAAGAAGTGAAGTAGCCCCAAGGCTAAGAAGTGGGATGGTCTATTTTTCATGGACACTAAAGGTACCTAGAGTGGTGATTGAGCTTGGAGTGGAGAGGGAGAGGCTAAGCCAGACACCAAAATCTACAGGAAATGAGACAAGTGATTGGTAGGTTAGTACAGAACAGCAGTTAGAAGGGTGGTATAACCACATTGCTATGTCAAAGATGCAGGGGTTTTTTATGAGAGAGGAAATAGTCCTGAGAAGTGAGGAGGATGCTCTCCCACCTCCTGACCCTGAGCTGCATGGAATGAGGAAATAAGTGTCCTTTCCTTGGAGCCATGAGTTTAGAAGAAAGCCAGGCTTCTTGCTCTGACCAGCTGGGAACAGGACAGTTAGGGAGGGAAGTGATTAAAGATATAGGAGCTCTTTATTAACCATGGGATGGAGGTTTCTAAGCTCATTAGAAAGACTGGATCAGTGCATGTAGGGAGGTCAAAAGAAAAGCAGCACAGAGCAACGGTGGGGTGAGGGTATACAAAAGGAAAATAACTGGAGCAATCTATGCCTTGAATAGTAACAAAGATACTAGAGATGTGAGGCACTGTGGCTTATCTGAGCATGCTGGTTTATCTGGGAAAATAGAAGTCAGTTGAAACCCAGAAGTCAGTTGAAACCTGGTTATATTGCCTTTCTGTAGGAGCATTTCCTTTGTGCTCAGGAAAACTCTCATCTTTCTGGAAAAAGCATATTTTGGCTGGATTAATGGTATGAGCTCTGGGAAAAGACTCCTCACCCCAGATTCTTGGAGCCAAATTCCTGTGTCCCAAAGCTGGCTTAGGCAGAAAGCCCCCTGGTCAGACTGCTGGTCTCTGGGAGATCGGGGTAGGACAAGCCTACTCTTGTTTTACAAGTCCACCTGGAGCCAATCCCCTCCTGGGGTGAGGCCACCTGGTATCATATTGTTGGGTGATGTGCAGCTTTGACCAGCAGGGTGATGTGAGGTGATTCTTACGAGTATTAGCCCCTTCTTCTACAAAATTTGTCATGCAATATTGACTTCCAACTAGCTGGTCCTTCCTGACTTGGAGGAGATTTCTACTCTGTTTCTTTACCAAAGATTTATATTTGGTTGTACATTAATCACATAGTTTTTGGTAATTCAAACTACTTCACAGCACTGGACAAAGGAATATATAAAACACATTTTCTGCCAGAGCATACACAGGAGTTATGCAGCAAAACCTCAATGAAACAGCAAGTAGGCAATTTTAGCCACGGTGCTGGAAAGAGGGACACAGAGAGGGATGTTTGAAGGACAAGCAGAAAGTATGCATTAAGGAAAGAACTGATTGCTGCTGAGGAGACAGCTTCTGGGAAGCTTCCAGGCCAGAAATATTTCTTTTTTGGTTAAAAGATAGGGTATGATCTACAAACATTTGTTTCCAGCTGGTGAGGAAATAGATAAGTGGATGGTTTTTGCATGTGCAGGGACCTGGGACAGGCATATGTACTGAACCTGAGAAGAACCATGCTTCTGTTTTGATTTTGCATTAGCACAGCTTTCTATTACAGTAGTGAGAAGTTGTCATAACTAATTAGTTGAAGAACTCATAACAGAGACTGCACTTTTATTAATTATAGGCAGAGAGATATAAAATTCCCAGTCATTATAAGGAAGTGACCACTTTGATGTGGCTTGATATAAATCAGCATATCATGGACTAGCCTGAACCATAAAAATAGATGGTGGATTTATGACTCGAGAGGCATTTAAAAAAAAGATGGTAGATGATCTGGACAAAGGTTAGTGACAGAAGGGGACATAGCCTTTCCCTCAGTTATATGTGGGGGAAGTTTGGAATTGACATAACTACTCTGTTGGTATGTCTATTTATTATTCATGAACATTTTGTGTATGTATGTGTGCATGTACATGGCCAATAGAATGAAGTAAAGTGGCGTATCCAACTTAATCTAGGCCTCAAGAGGCCTTGTTCCCTCAAGACCTCTGCCTCCACCACGTGAGCAAGCCCACCAGCCCTGATAGAGATTGAGAGCCCACAGGAACCAGAGTCCAATCAGCCAGTTGTCCCAAGCAAGGATAGAGAGATGCAAGATACCCCAGCCAACATCACTAGCTCTATCTTCCTAACCCACAGCTGACTCTTATGAGTCCAGTTGAGATCAACCAAATCTGGCACAGATCAGCAGAACCACACACCTGACCTGTAGACTTGTGCAACGTTAAATGGTGATTGTTTAAGCCACCAAATATTTTTTTTTTAACACAGCAATAGATAACTGATGAAGTGCTATTCATGTATGCTCCTTGTTAACCTTACAGTTGTGGTGGGTAGATCATATGAACACACAAAAATATAATTCTGACCAGAAAGAAGAAAACAATTAGAGTGGGCTCGGGTAGTAAAACGATACACAAAGGAGAGAAGGATTTAGGGTGGATCTGAATGGTCATGCAGACTCTAACTTGGGTCTGGATTGGGACTCCTTTCCTGTAACATAAGTAGGCAGGAGGCTGTGTGGGTGTGTGGAAGCCATTCCAGGTAGAGGAATAATACCTGTAAATGTGCAGAAGGGAATGAGAACACAGTGAGGGAGTGGACAGTGACAAGATAGGATTCCCTGGAATGGGTGGCTAGGAGAATACCATAGTGGCATGTAAAGGAGCGAGAGAGAGAGAGTGTGTGTGTGTGTGTGTGCGCGCGCGAAGGGGAACAACTGAGCCTTGCCTAATCATATATAAAACCATGTGGCTTGTTGCCACAAGTATATTATAGATCTAATCTCTGTTGACAATGTTTTCTGAGAATTCCATCTCCTGCAATGTTTTATCAAGAGCACTTGTGAATGGTCAGTTCTGTATTTCCCATTTGGCTGTATTTTCCTAGTGTTGTGTCAGAGCCCAGGCTCAAAGCAGCATCTTCTACTCTCCAAAGTAGCCACGGCTCTGTGTGCCAGAAGCATCTCTACCAGGAAGACTACATTCATGCTCATTGTTTTTTTTTTTTTTTTTTTTTTAGGAACCAATTGTAAGTCACATATGACATTCATACTTTTCCATTTTGATTTTCTCTAAGAATTCAGAGACAGAGGTGGGCAAAGAGCTGCTGGTGCTAACAAGCAGCTTCTCTACAAGGTATTGGGACTTCCTACTGCATCTGTTCTGACTCTCTGTAACTGTTGTTGCCATGGCCAAAGTGCCAGCAACCAGTTATGGCCAAGGCTTGTTCCTTTACTAATGGATCTTCTCTAGTAGCATCTTGGTAGCAAGGATCCCAGAAAAGTATAACTCCTAACATTATTTTTCAAACACGAAAATTGTTTTGCTTTCTAGCGGTATTAAGAACACAATCCAAGATGGCTCTATATCACTACTGTATCATTCCATCACTCTGACAGATTTCTTCATTGTCTAACCTGAATCTTTTTTTGAAGCAACATTAATGAAAGGAGCCAACATTTTCCGATAGTGAGGATTCATTTTGCTCTAAATGTAAACAGTGTGAGCTGATAGAATGGCAATCTAGAATTCTTCTAGCCAGAAATGGCCTACAGCATTCCTTTAACCACCCCTTTTTTTTTCTTGCTCTGTCTCTTTTGTTGTTGTTTTTTTTAAATATATTTTTTTGAGACAGGGTCTCATTCTGTCACCCAGGCTGGAGTGCAGTGGGGCAATCACAGCCCACTGCAGCCTCAACCCCTTGTGCTCATGTGATCTCCTGCCTAAGCCTCCAGAGTAGCTGGAACTATAGACGTGGGCCACCACGCCTGGCTAATTTTTATTTTTTATTTTTTGTAGATATGGGAGTCCCACTATCTTGCCTCGGCTGCCCTCAAAGTCCTGGGCTCAAGTGATCCTCCCACCCTGGCCTCCCAAAATGCTGGGATTATGGGCATGAGCCACTGCTCCCAGCCCTTGATCGGCCTCTTGCTACAGCAGGTGTTTTTTAAGGAACCCGTGGGAAAGGCCGCCTCCAGACTTCTTCCATTATTTTAATTACCTATTACCACTACTCTGCAATCTCAAAAGCAAAAATAGCAAAGTGTTAATAAGGAGGTGAGTTTTGTGGAGGAGGACAAAATGCCTATGTGGTGTCTGTATTTTAGAGCTATTTGTCCCAGTTTGGTCTAACCCCTGGCTACCCAACCTATAGCTCAGCTTTTATCACACTCCCAGTTACTGTTTGTGTTTCAACCACTCTGGCTTATTTGAATTCCTAGAACTGCACTAGTCCCTCTTGCCATGTGTGTATGACTGAAATATTCTCCCTTCTCTCCGTGTCCTTCCTACATTTGATGTGTCAGTAACTATTTTTTTTTCCACGTCTTAGCTTACTTATTACTTCTTTAGTTAAGCCTCCCTTAAATTCTCAGTTAGGGGTAAAATTTCCCAATGATTAGCTCTCATAGTACCAGTTACCTCTCATTTGGAGCACTTACCCAATTTTCAAATTTCAATGTATTTGGGTTTATCATCTGATTAATGCCTCTCTTTCATATTAGACTGAATGATCCACAAGGAAAAAGATGTCTTTTTCTTTTTTTTATTCCTTATTACCTCCACAGCACCTGGCACAGAGCCCGTGCTCAATAAATAGATGTTGAATGAATGAATGAATGAATGAATGAGTGAATCCTAGGATTTTTCTCTGAGAAAGGACATGGAATACCCACTGTGGCTAGATCTTCAGAGATTTCTCCTGTATACAGTACTTGCCAAGACTATCTACTGATGCCTGAAAAATGATAAGGGTATCTGGATTTACGGAAATTTGTAGATTCTGTTTTTTGCTCAGGAGGTATTGTGGAAATTCCTCTGTGATGAGGTTTACCAAATGCTTTCTTGAAATACTTGTGGAACAAAATTGCAGTTTGGGCTTTCATCTTCCTTAAACTGTACAATTAACTACTGATTTCTTCCCTTGAGGATTTGGATAATGGAAATTTTCCTTTAATTTTTCTTCCAGCCCTCCCTCTAAATTTCATAATAGTGAATGATGCACCTCAAAATCTAAATGCCAAACAATGGAAATTACAGAAAGTACTTGATGTTAGAAAGAGGAAGAATGAACTCCATAAACGAACATTGTTTTAGTTAGAGGAGTTTTTCTAGTGTGATTGAAAACACATTTGCACTGTGAATTTAGGATGTTAAGTTCAGATATCACAAAGTGATTTAAACACTGGAGATGATCCAAAGAAGACTACAGTTGATTTCGCATGACTCCAGGTAGCTCAAATGAGCCACAGATTATATTCTGGCAACTTTCAGGCAGACTTAGGCAGAAAAAAATGGACTCTGCTCTGCATACTCTCATTTTAAGTATTCAAGGTCTTCTTTGAATAGATCTACAGTGAATAGTCAAAGTCATTTCAGCCCTGGCACTGTCTTGTTAAGCCATGTGGCCTACTGTAACGCATCATTGCCACTGTCACTGACTCTGAAAAATGAGCATCCTAAAACCTATAGCTCCCTTAGCCTGAATAATTTGGCAGTTCTAGACCCAGGGTGCTCCAATGCTGGTAGGTTTTCCTCAGTTTTCTGCTCTGGCAATTAAATACTTAGGACTTAATGAGAACTCTTAGAGTCATTTGTTGCTCTGAGCAAATGATTAAAAAACTGGGCAGAACCTCCTCAAGGACCACAGTTCAAGGGGAGTCAATGTTAAGATTAAAGTCAGGAGCTTGTCTTTGACTCAAGGCCCATCCCCAACACTGCCTTGGCACCCTGGCACAGAAAACCCAATCTCTTCTTCTGTCAGGTGCATAGTGCAGGTAGCCTGCTTCCTTCTTTCCTCTCCTTTTGTTCTATCTGGGTTGCTGTTCTCTCCTTGCACAAACAAGTGCTTATGCTAATAGCAAGATATAGCCCAACCTTAAAAAGGGTGTAGTGATCAGTATCCATCATCTTTCCAAGTGCCTTGTCACTACATCAATTAATACAATTGAGCAAAAAATGTCACGGGCCTGGTGGAAAAACCTTTTCACAGCCTTTCAGGGGGAAGTTTACTTCCAGCTTTTTTCCCTTGCATTAGCTCCTGTCATCTACAAAACAACAGAACCCAGTGGTGTCAATTATATTTGATTGACTGAGTAAAGCACACACACAAATAAGCGAAAACAATGGACACAAAAATCTATATATGACTCCCCTTGTCAGAGAGAATGCTTGTCTCCTCCATTTTCATGCGGCACGGTGTCCTGCTGCTCTTGGCTTAAATGTTTCCTTCAGCCCCCAAACTATCACCAATTAAGTTAGCAGGGTCTTCAAAGGTGTCAAACGACTCCCTAGGCAATCGGCTCTAACTGCTGTTCAATAAATGAGGTCTAATTTATCAGTTTAACTTCACTTCTAAAAACCTAATGCTTCATAGTGCTGGGCTCCATTTACCTATGGTGTGAGGCGCTGCAGCAGACAGCGTGAAGGGTGAAAGTTATGGCGCATCTCCTAACAACAGCACAGTTTGTTGGGTGTATTTTTTCCCCTGATTTCAATGTGCACTTCCTAGTTTTATACTTTTTGCACTTCCCTTGTACACATGTGTATGCAAAATCCCCATGGGCCATCGTAAAGCTCAGTCAGGACTCCCTTTGAGCTGACAGTTTTAGCCACGGTCTAGGAGAAGTACAACCCTTCTCTCTTTGTCATGTTGTGCCTTTGTGTTGTCACTATGTGGAGATCCACATTTTAAAAAACTCTGGGAGGCTAACTTTGGCAGCAGAACAGGAGTTAATAAGTGCTCAGATTCCTAACATAGACATGAATGTATAGACTCTTGTTCCTAAATAGATTAAACAGGTACTGATTTGGCAAAAAGGACCAGTTAAGTAGAAAGTCTTACAAATAAACGGACCAGAAAGTTTAATGGGCAGTTTATGAGTGAAAGTTATTCAAATCCATCAATGAGACATAAAAAACTATTTTAAAGCTCAAACTTGCTAACCACATTAGAATTGCTCATAATTAATATATCTTAATATCAGATAAAGACAATGAGTCTTTATCTTAAGATAAAATACTTTTGATAAATTTAGACATAGTTAGATGGAGACTTGATGAGACAAACAAAAACTGAACCAAAAAAAATCATCAAACAAAAAGCTCTCGTAAGAATATTGGTTTATGTGCAGAATAAGACTATATGTGAAACTGAGGCTTAGGTGACAGGGCAGTATCATGTCTTAAGTGAGATAGCTGCAGGATGCCTGAGTATTTGGTGACTGTGGAGATGTTTTCATTGTAATGGGAAGACATCCCATTTGCAAATATTTCTAAATTTTCACTCTATTTCAGCCAAGGAGTAACTAGAATTTGAATAAAAATCACATTTGTAAGTAAATTTACATCATTCATTCTGGAGTCTCCACATTTTCCACGGCCCTGAAATATTTCTTAGGGACACCCACACATGATATGTATGGAGGACAATATTTTATTATTAATTTGTTTTCCCTGTTGTCTCTGTGAGCACATTAACTTTGCCCTAATTCACCTGAGGAATCCATCTGCCTAGAAGAAAATTAGGATTTGGTTACAGAAAGAAAGCCAGTAGAACATATTCTTCAGCTCCTGACACGCACACTAGAATTTTACAGCAGGAAAAATAATCATATAAACAAGGCTTGGGATGGTATTTTATAGATTCTGTTGTTTCCCCTTTAGCATATCAACAATGAGAAGAATCCAGCTCATGAAGTTCTCTCATGTTTAAAGAAGCTCTGCCTCCCATGATAGCTAGAAATGTTCTATGGTCATATTCTTCTCATAGGAGAAGACAAGGAAACACTTCTCTTTGTCTGTCTTTCTGTCTCTCATTAGATAAACTGTTGGAGAAAGGGAAAATTTAAAAAGAGAGTAGAGTTTCACTCTCTATGCTTTGGCCAGGAGAGGGGGAGGCATGTGAGATAAGAAAGTATAATGGTGGAGGAAAAGGGAGCAAATATACAAATTCAACTGAGAGAGGCAGGATGGTCAACTGGAGGGATTTAGCTGTCATGACATTTAGTTTCATTGAGTTGTTCTCACTTTCCAACTTCTGTCCCACACCTGCCATTTAAACCTTTCTGGTTGCTCCAAACTGTACAGATTACCCCCACCACCTACCACCTCCAACTCCTCTTTCTCTCATAGTCAATGTGTATAGTGCAGAGCTTGGTTACTTTCCATTAGTTTTTTCTATGGTAGCCCTAAATCTCCAGTAGTTTGCTAATTTATTGACTTCAGGGATGATATTTTATACTTTGATGTAAAAGCACACACTATAGAGTCAAACAGTTATCTCTTTGACTCCATACTCTGCTACTTGTTAGTTGTGAAACATTAAACTAATTTCCTCATCTGAAAATTGGGATAATACTTATCCTATGGAATTGTTTTGAGAATCAAGTGAATTAGTTTATGTAATATCTTTAATCCAGGAATTGAACTTTTCCTACTCAAAAAATAGTTGATGATTTCCCATTCACTCATGGAAAAGAAAACCAAAAACATTATCATGCATGATCTAGCCCCTGCCTACCTTTCCAGGGCCATCTGCCTCCCCTCACAAAATGAAATCTTAAGCATGTTAAACTTCCACAGGTCTGTGAATGTGACATGCTGTTTCATGCCTCCATTCTTTTCGGGTTATTCTTCCTCTGCCTGAAAAAACCTGTAAGTATCGCCTCTATGCAGCTGCAGCCTTCCCAAGACAGAACTGGTCCTCCTCCTTGGGAACATTCTTGTAGCCTATTTCCTTTTATTTTCATATCTTGCTTTTGCAGGTTGTAAACTCTTTGAGGGCACAGACAATGTCTTACCCATCTTTATATCTTGAGTATACAATATCTAGCACATAGGAGGCTTTCAGCAAACACTAAATGAAAAATGGTCATTTCCCATGGCTCCAGCACCCAGAACATAGTGAATTCTTAGTTAATATTTGATTGACAGGCAGATAATACTTTTTGTTAAACTTGGAACTGAGCTGACTGTGTAATCACAGAAACATACAACTGGCAACTTTTAACATGTCAAGTTTTAATTTCTTTATATTTACCCTCTCTGCCAGTATTCCAAGTATTTCAAGGACCTGTACTTCACTCCTCCATAGATTATTAGATCATATTATTTGAGTAATTTCTCATAGAAACCTGCTTATAAATCAAACATGTTACTCATTTGGAATTTTGATTTAGTGTCAACATTAATAATTTTTGGTACTACGCTTCTCCGCATCTTATCTCTATGGATAGACTGGCTATTGGTTAAAATTGGACTATAAACTGTGAAGCACAATAACAAAGTTGTTAACAGTTTTCATGCTTTTCTTGAATGACTTGAAATCATGTCTTCCATTTCATAAAGGAGAGAACAGCTAAGAGAATTTTAGAGAAATTGCTTTTCTCAGAAATCTTCCACAAACATAATAGCATGTTCCTGCTGTAAGGCCAGCAAAACCCAACTAGTAATTATCTCATTAGAGACAAAATTTGAAGGAGGCCCATGTTGGTATTAAAGATTTTTGCAGGCAGGTAGCAGGACCCAACAGCTCAGCTTTAGGGCCAAGCCTTCACTCTTTCTCTGGTGGAAGAATTGGGTAGGACTTGATGGACAGATTTTTAGGCCCAAACTATCTAGCCGAGAGGAACATGGCTAGGATTGACTTGTAAATGTAAAATTGGAGGCTGTCAAAAATGGTGAGATAGGGCAGAGCTCTTCAGATTTTAATGTGCATACAAATATTGTGGGAATCTTGTTAAAATGCAGATTCTGATTCAGTAGCAGGTAGGGCCCAAGATTTTCTATTCCTAACAAGCTACCAGTGATGCTGGGGATGCCAGGGCTCTTTTGAGGAGCAAGAAGTTAGAGAACGCTGAGGATTCGCAGTAATCCTCTGACTTTCTAGTGCTCACTTTGGATAGTGAATTGAATAAAACAGGTTTCCCCAACCTGCAGCATGGGTTCTACCTTCTTGCCTTTTTTGATGTAGAGAGTAGGGGCCAGTGGAAGGGAGAACTTGCTGCAGGATTTTTTTTCTGTATTTTGCTGACAAGGTGACTTACATGTGAAGATTTTCACAAGTATATATTTTTCTAGACAAAGATCAGAATCTGTAGGGATGAATACTAATATTTATATAGTTCCATACATAACTCTGATGACCAGCCAGTTTGCACCAGCTAAGCCCCATTTGAATGAAGATAGTTGGAGCTTATGCCTTGGTCACTGTGCCAGAAAAGAAGTGTGGTGGCAAGAGAGTGAGGAGGAGCTTGGTGTTTCAGTGTTTATTTTGTAATTTTACTTTATGCATACTACCATTTAATGTCTGCAAAATAATTATTTTAACACGTGAATTTTATTGGGTTTTAAGAATTAATTTTGTTGGCCTTAGTTTCCTTTAGCCCTTGGATGGTGTGTGTGTGCACGCCATAACCTCACTCATGTCTCATTTCCAGTCCTAGCAAAAAGATACTGGAAGCCTCTGATTTATAGCTTAAGTGAACATTCTGAAAATTTAAAACTTCCCTCACCAAAACTCTTTAAAGAAGACATAAGTGATTCAAAGAAGCCCAAGGCAAAAGCATCATGTGTCTTGTTTGTTTATTACCTGCTACTTGCTCACATTTAGTCTGGAGACTGATTTCTTGGAACATAATTGAGGCCTAATTGAATAAAAATAAGCCCTTTACTCTGTGGGAGAAGGTTATGTGCACTGAAGATAAGTTGGAATCCAGGAGTTGTTTTCTTAGGACTTCTTATGAAGCTATTACTCAATTTTTCACATTAAAAGACATCCCCTAGACAGAATCAGCAGAGACAGGAAAAGACGAAGAAAAATGACACCACAGTTCTTGAAGAAAACAAAACCCAATTCCAAATGCTGCCCATCAGCTCAAGCCATCCATCGTCTCTGTACTTTCATGTCATCTTATTTTATTCCAATCGAAAATCCACTAGGCAGGGATATGCCTTCTGAAGGATCTGGGTAGCACCATGGATCCAATTGCTGATCAGTGATTCTAAGCACTGAGAACCTTAAGCTGAAGGAAAAAGAAGATCCAAAGAGGGACGAGAATTAGAAGATTTGTCACCAGACGGTTATTGGAGAAAACAGAAGCAGGAGTTAGGGCAGAAAAAGTAGACAGAAGTTACTTTACCTTTTGAATTACTGGAAGGTCAGGATATTTATTTATTTATTTATTTAAGACGGAGTCTCGTTCTGTCGCCCAGGCTGGAGGGCAGTGGCGTGATCTTGGCTCACTGCAACCTCCGCTTCCCAGGTTCAAGCAATTCTTTTGCCTCAGCCTCCTGAGTAGCTGGAACTACAGGCATGTCCTACCATGCCTGGCTAATTTTTGTATTTTTAGTAGAGATGGGGTTTCACCATGTTGGCCAGGCAGGTCTTGAACTTCTGATAGATGGTCAGGATATTTATATATTTATTCAAAGTTGTGATATGTTTCATATATTAAATTTTAGTTCTTCAGTTGGAATTCAGGTGAAAACTATTGAGAAAACACTGGGTTTGTAAAATCCATATTTATCAGACAAATCAATCGAAGAAAACCTTGCTCTTTTTTCTCATTTTTAAAATGAGAACTCCAAATGTAGTTTTAATGATAAAACTAGATGTGTATAAGCATTTAGCATGATTCCTGGTTCATAGTAGGTACTTGGTAATTGTTAGCTATTATCGCAGCTATTTAGAAAGATTACTTCAACACACAAAAACAGCAAAATATTAAGTCAAATTGTGAAATTTCTCAGTACATGAATGTATTGCTATTTAAAAATTCTCTTACATTGTTAGGATCTAGGAAGCTAAATTGTTAATTTATGGTTGTAAATTCATTCTTCATTCAACTCATATTTTGAGTACATGCTATTTCATGTAGTTCCTGCTCAGAAGTTTATTGTAGTCACCTCCTATAATGCCCCACAAGTGAGACAGGTTAGTAAAGCAAGACTAAATACATTGTGGGATAAAAGCAAGGATCAAGGTGTGTGTAAGAAGATATGGCAGCAGTGAGACGGGGCATCTTACTCAAATATTTCTTCGAGGAGATAAAGTTTAAACCCAGTAAAGTCATGACAGGAAGAAAACTTACAGTCTGAAGAATCAGCATGTGGAAAACCTAGAAGCAAGAAATGCACTATGCATTCCAGGAAGCCAAGTAATTGACCACGTGAAGGAAAGGTTGCATGTTGGGGTGAAACTGGAGAAAGAGGGAACAGCGTGATCTTCAAGCAGCAGGATTCCTGACCCGAGCTAACGGGCTTGACATCTTTAAATTACAAAACTGACACATTCATATTTGCATTTTGGTAACATCCCCTTGGTGGAGGACGGGTTGGTGATGTCGATCTCTGGTACAGAAACGAACAATTATATAGCTGTGAGTTGCTGTGCATTTGCATGGTGGCTCAATATAATATAATCAGAATGAATGTTTCCAAGTTCATTCTACACCATTGTGCCTGAAGACATCCAGATAATCTGTCTGAATTCAGCTGTAGGCAAGCACATAGTGTCTGGGTGGGAGTTTGAATACATTCTTACCTAATAGCTTCTATTTTCTGAGATGTAGTTGGCAAGGTCATTTATTAAGAGTGAGGCAGTGGAGTTTGAGTTTTTATTTAAGGGTTTAAAAATATGACTAGGTCAGTGAACTAGTCACACCAGGAAAGTGTTCTGTCACTCATGGTAGCAGAATTATTGAGGACTTCAGAGACCATTATGTCAGGGTTATCCTTGGATCCTCTGAGGACAGACTGACCCCTAAGGCCTTTAGGAGCACCCGGCAGTTCCCCAAACATGAAATATTTACTGTGAAACTATGAAAATGCAAAGTGCCCAAGGAACCTATTCTTTACTTCAATATTGAGTCATATGAAATGCCAATTTTAACAGATTTTTAACTTCAAAACTGGCAATTTTGTATGAGTCAACCTAACTCTGTTTTATATATATTGACAGCCTCAAATATTTTGAAGAATGAATTTGAAGGCAAATTCATACTGAGAGATAGCTACAGACAATCTCCACAGCTGGAGGAGGCAGGGATTTTCATGTTTCCAGTGTTCCTGCATTCTGAGACCGTGAAGGATGTTTCTGCTAACCATGGAGAAAGGCAACCCAGCCTGGCCAGAAGCTGCTGCAGATTCCATGTCCTCCCTCTTGTAAGAATCACATAGCTCCTGATTAATTGCTCCCCCCTGTTAACTCATTACCCTTCTCACTGTGGCAGTTAAAACCAGCTTGGGTTAATGTGCCTCCCTCTTGCCCCTAGCTGGACACTCTCAGGCCTGAGAATGTCCCCTACAGCATGAGGACCTAATCTATTCTGCCTCTGATCCTTGTTCCCACAGCTGACTGCAAGCCTCTCATGTCATCTGTCATTTCCCAAACTCTCAACCCCTTTCATCCCTGCCCTTCTCCATCAATCCATATCCCCTTTTCTCCTCTCTTCTAACTCCTTCCAGGGTGCTCTTGGGAACCCCCTCTCAGATCAGCCTACTTTGCAGGTGGTTGGGCAAGTCAGTCCAAATCAGAGTGTGCAGAGTTTGAAGCAGCCTCACTGTGGCTGTAGATCTAAGCCTCGTTTCCCAATCCAGCTTTATCAGAAATTTTTCTGATGTTTGAGGTCTATTTCTGGGTCTGGTTGCTCCTATGGGACGCCAACAAAAACAGCCAGACTGTTGACATCCCTCTCCCCTCCTGCCATATTCCTGCTATCCTAAAACCCTTTCAGACTTCCCTTCACTTCTGGTTCTGCTTGAAATCCATGGTATATCATTATATTCCTTGCATAAAAATACTCTTGAAAATACCATGACCCTTGCATTAAAAATATAATTTGATTGAAATGATAAATCTGTTATTATCCAGCTAAGGAAAGATTAAATCTAGGGATCCAGTTTCTCCCTCATTTTGAGAAAAAGAGAAATAGGCATACAAACAATTGGAGACACAAACGGTAGCTGAAGAGTAACTTTTTCTTTCAGTATAGTATTTTTAGATAATATTCTCCATCTTCACACCATCTACTTAACGACGGGTGGTTTCACAATTTCCTGAAGTATTGCCTTTCAGTTAAACACCAAGCCCAGCAGCCAAGCCTTACTTTCTCCTTTCCCAATGGTTTCTCTACTTTCAAAGTAGTTTGCGGCTAAGTCAGGAATCACCTTACAGAATGATGAAAAAAGTAGGAGTACAACTTACATTGGTTTTGGGCCCAAAGGCCCCAATGTCTAGAGTTCCTAAAACTCTCTGTGGTTGAAAATCTTGCTCGTTGCAAATCATTGCCAAGGTGTATAAGGGTTTTCAAATGGAAAATTCTAGGAAGCCAATGGCTTCCAGTGTACCGTATAGGTTACAGGGAATGGATCTGTCATATTCTGGCCAAAAATTTTTCTCTAACGCTATCACAATGCCAATATGCCTTCAACTGATCCCTTTTACTAATTAGAACCATTAGACATAAAGGATTGGCCACTGAGAAGTAATCCTTGGTCCCTTGTTTGTACTTTGTCAGCTTTGTGAGAAACTGGGGACATTGTTGAGCATCAGGCAGGGCAGGGTTCCTGCAAATGACAGGTGGGCCAATGCATAGCCCTTTTCCCTTCTGTCAGACTTCTACTCTGCTGCTGGTCCTGGTGTAGAATTTATATAACTAGAAATCTTACCTGTAGCAGAGAATGCAAGCTGTTAATCAGAATTCATGCTTTCTTTTCTTCTCAGCTAGAACCTCTTTCTCAGATTTGTTTGGAGTTGGGTGTGGCTGAGTTTGAGTTCCAGCCAGCCACGTTGGAGTGCATGCTGTGCTGTTTCTGGGTCATGGCTTAAGAAGAACCTGTCCTCTTCCAGTCTTTCTCTCTTCTCACTGGATGAAAAGCAAGAGGAGATCAATGGTAAGTCCCTAGAAGAAGGCAGAATCACCGCGTGCAGGAAAACCTCCACCAAC